>NC_080172.1:91197738-91797738 GCF_950295315.1 Erinaceus europaeus
ACTCTGTATCTCATCCCCTCCCTTGAGAGCTTTCCTATTCTTTACCCCTCTGGGAGCATGGACCCAGGATCGTTATGAGGTGCAGAAGGTGGAAGGTCTGGCTTCTGTAATTCCTTCCCTGCTGAAGATGGGCATTGACAAGTCGATCCATATTCCCAGCCTGCCTCTCTCTTTCCCTAGTGGGGCGGGGCTCTAGAGAAGTGGAACTCTAGGACACATTGGTGGGGTTGTCTGTCCAGGGAAGTCTGGCTGGCATCATGTTAGAATCTGGAACCTGGTGGCTGAAAAAAAGTTGACATATACAGCCCCCAAAATTGTTGACTAATCATGAACGTAACAGCTGGAAAAGTTTATATGAAGAGTTGGGGTGGGCGTGTCTCTGTTTTGTAGATAGTTAGTAGTTCTAATTTAGTTATATTCCAAAGGGCCCATGACTATACTAGTTTTTTTTTTTTTTTCCTCCTGAGCCTGACATCTGATATGCAGTTGAATCCAAGTTATTGTCTGGGGAGATGATGATGTCATGGCTGGAAAAAGGACCAGAAAGCTGGATCAGGGAAGAGAGTAGCTCCCAAATATGGGAAAGGTGTATAAATATTGTTGACTGTAAACTCCATTAATTTAATTGATCTGAGTCCCATATCTCAAAATCACATGTAAGAGTGCTAATTTAGCTGCCTTAGAGTCTTGAGGAAGTAGACATGGCACTGAGTAGGTTTGGAAAATTTGGTGAGCATTTCCTAGGAGATTTTATCATGTGACCTCATAGCTAAGAAATGCCTGATATGACCTGCTTGCAATATAATAATTTCTTGAGTAGAAGATTTACAACAGTTGAAAAACCCAAGTGGTCACTTATTGGTGTCTAGGCAGAAACTATCCTGGAATGCTCATCAATTCTCCAAATACTCACTGCTTTTTAGGAAATTCTATAGGCACGTGGAGTGTGCTGCTTTTTCAAGATTATTCTTTGTCTTGATTAAATTTTAGTGGGAGAATCATAGAGCTGTTCAAACCCTTTCTGGAATGACCATGCTTTAGAAGAATGCTGAAAGTCTCACTTTGTACCTGCACTGTCTCCACATCCTTTTCCCCTCCACCCTGTGCCTCCTTTTCTGGGTATGCTCCAGGAACTCTAGCTACTCCACCAAAAGAAAAAAGAAAAGAAAAAAAAATCACACAACTGGGTATAGTCATGAAAAATCACATTCTGCCTTTCTCCAAAGATGGGTGGATTTTTTTCCCCTTAGAATTAAGAAAACAAAGAAATGCTATATATTTGTTATTTTGTCATGCACATGATCAAAAGGGAAACAGGATTTACTTAAGAAGAACATGTGAATGTTTGTTGTTTATAATGTGGAAAACTAAGTTAGATCAGCAGAGTCAATTTTGGCTCTTGTAGCCTCTGAATAACATTCACTTTTCTTGCAAATGATTTTTAACTGAGAATTGATTTTCAAACTGCACAAAAGCAGAATTAATTATTTTTTAATTATGGCTCTGTTTTCAGTCATAAACGAGACATTCAAATCTATTAATAAGTAAAGATGTAAATGTTATTGTTAGCATAAACTAGGCAGAACTGAAACTCTTTTTATAAAAGATGCTACTTAAAGATTCAGGAGAGCTGCCTGATAAAAATCAATCAAAATAAGTCCAGAAGTGTTTCTCCTTCTTGAGAAAAAATAATGTAATTGGTAATTACAAAGCCAGAGCAGAAGAGAATAGCTTCTCTTTAAATAGTTGATTAAGGTTCAGTGGGTTTCTCTCTAGTGTTCTGAGAAAAGTGAGTATTTAGTAGGTAAAAGAGTCGGCTTTCTGAGATAAACAAATGAAATTCAGTAAGGATATTTTCCTATTTATGTCAGGGTGGGAGGGATCTTATCCTCTCACAGTACAAATTACTTTCATTAAAAGATTGAACTAAATTCATTATTTGCAAAGATTTCATGTACCAGGTAAGTGTTTTTCTTTCCCCAGAGATCACATATCATTTGTTTTTTAAACTCATTTATTTATTTTTAATATTTATTTACTTATTTATTCTCTTTTATTGTTTTATTGTTGTTGTTGGATAGGACAGAGAGAAATGGAGAGAGAAGGGAAAGACAGAGAGGGGAGAGAAAGACACCTGCAGACCTGCTTCACAGCTTGTGAAGCGACTCCCCTGCAGGTGGGGAACCAGGGGAAACCTTATGCAGATCCTTGAGCTTTGTGCCACCTGCGCTTTACCTGCTGCACTACCGCCCAATTCCCTTAACTCTTTTATTTTAAGATACAATGAAATTGTATCTTAGACATTCTCTGATACAATTTTTCATGGTATTTTATGGTACAACACTCAGTTTGATTTCCTGATTTTTTTTTTCTTTCAGTTAATTTATTTAGTCTACAAGTATACTGAGTGTCTACAATACTCTAGTCACTATATTTATAATTCACAGCAAAAAAAAAAAGCCTGTGATTTAGTTTTGCTCTATCGGAGCAGATAAGATTGAAATCACTTCCTGTCAGAATCATGCAAGGATACAACTTCCTTTTATCTCTATTCATCTTGAATATTTTCTGGCATAAACATATTTTCACCTTTGACAAAGGAAAATAAGTTTAATTCTCACCACTGACAACAAATCTAAAAACAGGTTTTTAAGTTCTTAAGTTTGATTATAATTTGTTTTGCCTTCCAGGACACTCAGCACTAAAAGGAAATAGTTATCTTCCTTTCTTTCCCAGGCTTTTCTACTATTTCCACTGCTTTACTTCTAAGGACCTTTGCTAAGAACACTTACCTGACTAAATTCAAGCAAACAACCTTACTGGCAGATATAGGTTCAGAGTCTAGTTAAATATGTTAATCTGTTAATTAGAAATTGACAGAAGCCCCAGCAGAGATCAATTTAGCCTTGACCTTCTTGGCCCTGGCAGCCACCAGTTTTATTTATGAGAGAAGAACCAAATCTAACCAATCATATTTAGAAGACAAATTAACCAAACAAACCAACTACATAATTTTTAAAAGTCTGGAGACCCAGTGGAGATGACATCATAGATAATGAGTTGGAGAGGCATGAAGAGATGGTGTGTTAGGGAACAGAGCAAATCCCTTTTTTATAATCAGAGTTTTGTAAATCAGTGATGAGAAAGTGTTGATAGTTTCTTATTTTTTTAATTAAAATTAATTATTTATTTATTTACTTATTTTTACCTCCAGGGTTATTGTTGAGGCTGGGGTGCCTGCACTACGAACCCACTGCTTCTGGTGGCCATTTCCCCCCCCCATTTTTGTTGCTCATGTTGTTGTTATTATTGTTAATGCTGTTGTTGTTAGATGGGACAGAGAGAAATTGAGAGAGGGGGAGAGAAAGACAGATGCCTGCAGACCCGCTTCACCGCTTTGGAAGCGCCTCCCCTATAGGTCCAGAGCCACGGGATCAAACCGGGATCCTTATGTCAGTCCTTGTGCTTCATGCGCTTAACCTGCTGCGCTACCGCCGGCCCCCCCTATACCCCTATAGTTTTTTTTTTTTTTTTAAATATAATCAAGACTGAGTGAAACTGAAATTTCACATGCATAGTGTATAAGTGTGTGTGTCCCCCCCCACTGGTCTTTGTACTAAACTCCTGACCTTGACTTCCTTCTATCCTTTTTTCCTCCCTCCCCCTTTTCATTCTTACATTTTTCCCCTTCCTCCTTCTCCTCCTTTTTGCCTTTCCCTCTCTCCTTCCTTTCCTTCCTTCACACACATACTCTCTCTTTCTCATTTATTAACAAAACAATAATTCTTGCTTTATGAATAGGAATATAAAAAATTTCTCTGTTAAATTGTCTCCCAGTCTTTAATGCTAATAAAACTTTTTCTCATAAAAGTCAAGAAGGGAGTATAGTGGTTTAGCAAAGGTTTTTAGTACAGTAGACTTAGCTTAAGTTTCTATTCTACCATCATTTTCTATGTGACCTTTAGTAATTTGCTTATCTTGCTTAAATCTCAGCTCCTTCTATAATAAACAGATATTATTAGTATTTGTCTTTTAGACTTTTTCTAAGAATTAAATGGTAAATAGCAATACAAACATACTTTTCAGACAAATGTATCTTAAACATCTTTAAATAAAGCACTAGGACACAGAGCATATGTGTATTTAAAAGGTATGCTGAAAATAGAGACCAGGCATACACAGAAGGAATTCTTCTGTCATTTACTGGTTGTCAGGAGAGTTATTTATTCACCACTGAATTGCCAGTATCATCTGCTGCTACTGAAATACTCATGGGCACTTCACATTTGTTTCATAAATAAGTGAATAAATGATCTAGAAGACCAAGTTAAGGTAGGCTCTATTGGTAGTTTCCAGGCAAAATTACTAGTGTATGTACATGGTTGGCTATACCAACTCATCTTCCATTATCTGTCTAGCAAGGACATTGGCATGGGCAATGGGCAATGACAGTGTAAGTTCTCCTAAAGTATTGATATAGGCCTTGGCCCTTAATCTAGCAAAGGAAAGAAATAAGAAGCTGGAAATAAGAAGGTGATATTTCTATCGGTGTCCACTTGTTCTTAATTAGAAGAGACAAGTAATCTTACCACGTTCATCTCAGGACAGGCATCAGAGAAAGCTGTTTTAGTCACAACCAGAGGCCCAATTATGCAAACCATGAACGCTTCTTCTCGTCTTTCATTACTTTTTTTTAGGCTCAGAGAAAGTTTTTTTTTTTTTTTCCCAGTTTAACCCTTCCCATAAATTTTCAGCTCCTATTTCATTCAGGTACTAGAGCATCTTGAATTTAATTTGCTTCAAGACAGATAATACTCTATTAACTGAATCAAGTCTACAGTGGAGACTTTAAAAATAATAATGGAGACTCCATTACAGAGCTTTGGAGGCTTAGTTCTCAATTATGTATTTTTGCAAAGTCCACAGGTGAGTCTGAAGCATAGTTCTAGCTGAGAGCTATTAGTATGCAAATTTTTTAATTAATTTTATTTGAGGTATGGTTTCAGGTATTTTTACTTTAGGATTCTTAGTTTCCTTACCTTTGAAATGAAAACAACATTCAAATTACTGTGATAATGACAGATAGTAACAGAAATTAGTCATTACTATTTGTGCCATTAAAGAGATATTGTAAATAAGATGCCATTCTAAATCAAAAGAAATTTTAGGTGCACTGAAAACAATCACATTGTTATCTGTATGAATAGTCTTTTAAATGTGTAAAATCCAGCAATTTACCAAGAATATTCAAGGAATTGTTATCAGATTCTCAGGGGTCTCACCAGAGGGTGGAATTTCTGTATTTGTCCAGGAATGAATTCAGGAAGGAAACAGTGGTGGTGATTAAATAGACACAGTGACAGTGATTAAATAGAGTTTAGAATTTCAACATCACACAGTGCCAGTGAGCAAGTTAACATTTATTAGAAAGAAAGTGAAAAGGAGAGAAGCTGCCAAACCACTTGGGCAGAATTTAAAGACACAGTACATTTTGAAGTTCAGACAATGTAGAAAGGAAGGGCAGCTCCTGCAAGATCAGGTGGGCAGACTGACAAAGGTATTGCAACATTCTCCTTTAGACAAGAGACTTCTGAGACTAGGTGGTGGCTCACCTGGTTAAGCGCTTATATTACAGTACATAAGCACCCAGGTTCAAACCTCTGGTCCCCACCTGCAAGGGGAAATCTTCACAAGTGGTGAAGCAGGGATGCAGTTTCTCTCTCTTCCCGCCCCCCTTCTGTCTTTTTCTCCCTCTCCATATCCCCTTCCTCTCTCAATTTCTGTCTGTCGCTATTCTGTTGTGACCCCAACAGGAGTTTGGGACTATTAGCATATGAAGAACATCAGCCTGAGGCAGGACATACAGAGAAGGGAATGTATAAAAAGCACGGACTTGGAGCAGGTCACTCTCTTTGGCTGCTGCTTTTTCTCCTGAAGCATCTCAATGGAGGTGCGCCAGGTATCTGCCATGGCTGATTCTCCTGGGAACTGAACACATGTGACTGCTAGCCGGTAAACTTTTACACCCCTCTACAGCCATGAGCAACCTTTACCTCAGCTGATAATAATCTTATGGGACTAAACTTTTGATAACTATACTCAGACTTTATGGACCTAGTGTACTCTTAACCCTTGATGATAACTGCTTATTTTGCCTTTTACCTGTTTCACCCTGATAAACCGTGTATTATTTAAACTTGTTCCCAGATCCCCGCTGTGAATCCTTTTACATGCTGCAGCTCCTCCCAAGACACCTTTTTCATTTAAATTACAACACTATTCAATAAGTAAATAAAAAAATTAAAGAAATACTTTTTTAAAAAAGAGGGATTTTTATGAGTTTTTATCCCAGTGACCGGGCTCCCCCCTACACACACACTCACACACACTCCAAACCCAGTTCTCTTGTATAGTTGATTTATACTCTTGAATTGGTTTGGTCCCAAGATAGGTCTTGCCATGGTCCTCAGGTGGTCAGTCTCACATCAGTCAGTGTTGCCTCAAGATGTTATCATGGTCTGGTGAAGCTGATAATAGATGAAAGTTCTACTGATGTGACAGGTTAGGATACCTCTTTTTTGTTTGTTTGTTTTTTCTAACTGTTGCCATTATTCTATTCTTTTAGTGTTGGAGGATCTGGTGTGTTTGTACAGTTACAGAAGTGCAATTTCAGTAACTTTTGCATCCAACTGGTCATTGTTTCTACCCACACTCTAGTATCTATATCATAATTTAATACAGTTAACCTCTGGCCTAGTCAGAAAATAAATTTTGATATAATTCTCATTGCTGAAAATATTCCTAAAATCTAATGATTTTCTGGCTCAAAAATATTGTCCAGTGCACACAACTGAAGAGATTTCAGTAATTCACATCACTATATTGTTATTTAGAACTGAAATACTTTATTGTATAGAAGCATATGTATTGTTTGTCAAAAAAGAATAAGAAACAGTTTAGAAAATCAGCGTGTTGTTGTTTTAATTATTTTTTATTCATTTTAAAATAAACTAGTGTTAAATTGAATCTATTTCTTTAGTCATCTTGAGGATACAATGTTGTGCAATGGTCTCATATTATAACAACTTCTATTAACCTGATACCTTTCTCCTCAGAAGCTGTTAAGTTCTAGACTCAGTCAAAAAGAGAAAACAAATATGACTAATTTTTTGCTTCATGTTAACATTTTGAACTATGTTTTAGGGATCACAGAGTGGGGGAGATAGCATAATGGTTGAGGCTTGATGTTCCAGGTTAAAATCTCCTGCACCACCATAAGCCAGAGTTGATCAGTGCTCTGGTTAAAAAAAAAAAAAAAAGTACAATGTGATTTTAGACAAGTAAATATTGTGAAATAATCACCACAGTGAGGTTAATTAGTAACTCCACCACCTTACAAACTTAGAATATTTTAGGGATCAGTAAAGTAGGGAAACTGAATTTCTTGCTATCCTAAACCATGTGCTTTCAACAATTTTAGAAGGCCATTATTTATACTCTAAACAATAAAGCAATAACCCTCCTAGAGTAGAAACTGCAGTGCCAAATTCTCAAGAAAATAAGCTGTTGACACTGTAGAAGGACAAAAGGATATAGTCCTTGACTACCTGGTTTTCTAACCCACATGCAATACCTAGAAGCATTCCTTAAAACATTTGTTGAGTGAATTTTAACATGTTCCTCCTTAACTTGTTCCTCACCATCTGAACCACCACAGTATTTTTCCTTTAGCTTTCAAATGATATTTATCACATCCTAAATTACAGTCTCATAGTCCTAAAATCTCTTTTATTAGATGATTACTTTCTTTAGTGCAGAGTTCATGCCTCTCACACATTTGTTCCTACACTCACACACAAATAATACAGCATCTGACATAAGATGTCAATAAATATATGTTAAATGATTGAATATTATAAGTAAGCTCAACAACACAAATGCTGTGTATAGTCAGCGCTCATCTTAGTTTCATAAATGCCAAGTAGTAATAGAAATACTCCATTTCAAATCTCCCAAGTGCATTTAGCAAAAAAAAAAAAAAAAAAAAAAAGTAGTTGAAGAAAACAATAGGGTCAAAGAATGGAGAAGACTGCAATAAGCCCATCAGGGTTTAGTACCTAACCTAATTTATAGTTCAAGCACCTGAAGTTCACATTTCCTTAGGAATGTAATCTCACCTAGTCATAGTGGAATCTCTGATTACCACTACGAGATTAACTTTTCCATTTCCCAAACAAGATAGTCTGAAACAACAACAATAAAATAACTCTGGCCACCAGAGTTATTGCTGAGACCCAGTGTAGTCAATATGAATCTGTTTCTCCCAGTGGCCCTTCCTTTCTTATTCCCTCCTTTCTGTCCTTCCTTCTTTCCTTCCTTCTTTCCTTCCTTCCTTCCTTCCTTCCTTCCTTCCTTCCTTCCTTCCTTCCTTCCTTCCTTCCACCCTTCCTCTCCTCCTCCCACTCTCTCCCTCTTTCTTGTTTCTTCTTCATCTTTCTTTTTCTTATTTGATAAGACAGAGAAATTGAGAAAGATAGAAAGAAAGACACCTGCAGACTTACTTCACCACTAGTGAAGTGTTTCCCTTGCATGTGGGGAACAGGAGTTCTAACCCCAGTTTTTGTGCATTGTAACATGTGTGGTCAATCAGGTGTGCTACCTACCACCTGGTCCCCTGTCACAAGACTGTTATGAATTCCCCACAGGTAGGATACCTAACCTTGAAATAACTTCCTCTTAATGTGCAGTTTTTCAACATATAAGACCCTTACATATTGAATTATTTTTTTAGAATACCATTCTGTTTGATTGATGGGATACTGTTCACTTTGTGAAGCATTTAATAAACTCAATTATATTTTTAAAGTTAACTAGGTTTGGTTTTTGTTATTTAACACTGAAACTGTGTTTTTCTTTCAATATTGTTGGATAGCATTGCTTGCTTTATAAACTCTTAACATATATGGTGATTGTCAGTGCTATTTAAAATCACACACTTGTGCAAGATCTGTTATAATAGATTTTTTTTTTGAGAACTGTTAAGTTTCTAAGTAGTGTAGTTTTTTTCATTTTTGTGGAATGCCGCCAATGCTAAGATCAATGGGAAAGAAAGGAAATTGGGTTGATTCCTTATTTTTAGCGTCTGTTAGCTGATTGTAATTTATTACTTGCTAGGTTACCCAAGGGTATGCTTCATCAACTCTGATATGTTTAATATGCAGCTCCTTTTTGTCTCATGAGACCCAGCCTTTCTCAGACTACCACTCCTCCTGAAATCTTCCACTGCCTCCTAAAGAAGTAGTATGCCAATACTATGTTTTTATTGATAGCCACACAATTCATGTTCAACTTCTTTCCCTAAACTTTTTTCATTATGTGATAGTTTCTGCTAGCTTAGTCCTTTCATGCTAGTCATTTGTTTTGCCCCCAAGCATCTGGCCTTTAAAAATATAATGCATCTTACTGGTTTATTGAATAACAGATATATGACTATGCTTATGGTTAGGTGTGACTGTGTTTACACACTCTTTTTCATCAACTTCCTCAATATTGTGTTAATTCTCACAATGGCATGTCAGATCTCCTAGTTGTTTTGTGATTGCTAGTTTTATGCTACATTATGTAGTAAGTTAGGTTGGATATCCCCCCAAATACTACATTATTCAAATCATCAATGCACTGTTCAGATGCAAAGTTCTATTATGCAATGAAAAAACTGATAACCAAAGAAGAAACAATACATGTAAAATATCTCATTTCCAAAGGATTTTCATATGCCTCATAATGATTTTTTTATCCACAAACTAAAGCTTTATAGTAAGAACTCTACAAACTGGTGAATGTACTAACTTATAAACAATTATGAATATATAAACACATAGAAAAATGCTATTGATTTTTAGCTAATCACAAAGTTTTATTAAAAATGCAATCAATAAAAAGGGATAATGTTCAGTACTTATCACTATAGCTTATAATATTACTATATTGAAGTAGAAGAGAGAAGTTTAGAGAAAAGTTGCTCTGTAACAAAAGTAGGAATAGAATTCACAATTAAAAATTTTTTTTTCAGATTATCTTTACTTACTTATTGGCTAGAGACAGACAGAAATTGAGAGGAAAAGAGGTGATAGAGAGAGAGAGAAACACAGAGACACCTGTAGCTCAGTTTTACTACTGGCAAGGCTTTCCTCCTGCAGGTAGGGACCAGGGGTTTGAACCCCAGTCCTTGCACATTGTAACATGTGCACTCAACCAGGTGTGCCACCACCCGGCCCCTGAATTTATAACTTTCGATATCTTAAAAACTTTGGTGATGAATGGTAACATATAATAATGGCAACAAAAATAAACTAGGCAGCAAAGTTAACATTTAATAGTACTTTTTAAATTTGTGATACAATTTTAGAGTGCAATTAATAATAGTTGAGAAACTTGATAGGTTAGTAAGAGCATTTAACTATTTGGAGAGAAGACTGTATTCTGATCCAAAAGATAAGGGTGAATTCTCATGGAGTTTTGCTACTAAGTCCTATAATGGAGCAAGACTCGCAATTTTAGCCATTAAAATATTTGTCTATTTAATTTTCCTGAAGGTTTATTTTAGAGAAGATCTTAAAATAATGATACTACTGTCTATGTTCATTAGAATTAGAATCGATCACCGATAATAAAGGCCTGATTGTGCCAGGTTAAGGGGGTGGGACTTGTACTCCGTGCTCAGTCTGGTTACCTTAGTGACGGTTAAGGTTAATTTTATCTTTTCCTGTATGGCTGTGTCTGGGAAAGTTTAGCTTTAGCACTTAAAAGTATCAACATAAGATACACTGAAGTTGGGGTGGGGGAAGGGATGGGGCAGGGATACATTTCTCTAGGTCTCCTATTATCTGGGGTCTTCTCTTTTTCCTACTGTTTGGTTAGTTAACTCATTCTTTGCCTTGATAGTCTCTTTTTCCATCTTTTTTAACCAGAGAATTTTACAGCTTTGGTTTATGGTGGTGCAAATGGATTGAGTTTGTGACTTCAGAGCCTCAGGCTCTAAAGTCTTTGGAATAACAATTAGGTTACCTCTCTCACCCTCTTTATTGCTGTTTTACCATTGCTAACATATTGTGGTTTAAAGTTGCTGATTAAATAAGCCTTTATTTATACACTTGTGTAAAAAGAAAAATCCAAGAAGGACCCATTCTTTTACTTCAAAGAATTTGAACTCTGGAAGTTTTGCTTATGTCAGATTGATTGGATTATTTCTGTTGGGTGGGTGGAGGAGGGAAGGTAGCCAGAAATTCTTGTGACATGATAAAAAATATTACCATGGCAAAAAAAAAAAAAAGATATAAATATTGCAAATGAACTTGTCTCTTTCACAAAAATTGTCACTGCTGTTTGTTTAACCTTTTTTTAAACAACCATTCTTCATAAATGTCCTGCAACATTGGAAGCATAAATAATGTTGTAAGGTAATGGAAATCAGAAAGTTTTATTTTGAATAGTTCCTATTTTACAGGCATCTTTACATTTACAAAATACAGATATAATTTTTCTTTGTTATACTTTCTATCATATGCATCTCTTAAATTAAAAATTTAAATTTTCATTAGTTTATATTTACTACATTATGTAAAATTACTATAGACATGAAAATGAGTAATATCTTGCCAGTTTGCAAATGCTAGATTGTTTGCTGCAACAATTATACTAGTTTCTACAAAAATGTGTATGCCGCTTAAACTTTGGGCTTGTCAAATTGTCCATGGTTCACACAGCATTTTCTTGTAAATTTTAAATGTTGCTTTGAGAATATGGCATTTGACCCTCTTTGAATTTAGAGGTGCAATTAAAAATAATGGCCTAAATATCCAAGTGGTAGAAAATGTTGGTGGTATGACACTCAGGCTATTCGTTTGACTTTCTTTTGTAGCTTTCAGACATGCAGTTTGTTTTACAGATAGCATGTTAAATATTTGGAGTCATGTCACTTTGTCCCCCTGACAATGAGTAAGATATAGAAGGAGAAAGCTTTTATGAAGAATCCAATCAGGCTGCAGATCAATAACATTATGTGTTTCAATAATGTAAATATGTTCTGGATCCATCTCTAGACATTGGAGAGAGATGAACTTTGTAGAAATAGGATTTTATTTGAGGAGTAGAGTGTATGTGAAAAAAAACTGCCATCTCTTGTGTATTTTGGCTTCATTTCTGATTTTCTGATTTTCTGGGTATTTGTTAGCTCTATGAGTGATACAGTTCTTTCTTTTTCATCAATATAATTTCAGCTACCAATACTGAGTATAATGAATTAAGAAATAAAAATAATCAGTTGCCTTTGAGTTTTAAATAGTATATAAATGCCCTTAGGTACACCAACCAGCACACTTTTTTTTGACTAGTAGAGAAATTCTTGGATGCAGTGTGGACTGCTCACTGAATCAAAAGAAGCACTGAGGCAACAATCAGAAATTTCAGATGTGGAAACATGACAGCCTCCAGAAGGCACTGCTGCCAAAAATGAATCAAGTGTTATTAGTTTTCATGTCACTTCGAAAAAGATTAAAGTTCTAAAAAAAAAAAGTCGACAAAAATGCTTTCTTTGAAAAACTCAGAGAACAAAAGTGAAATTGAACCCATTTTTATGTTTACATCCATCCTCTCTCTTTTTTAAAAAATATTTTTTAAATTTATTATTGGATTGAGACAGAAATTGAGAGGGGATGAGTAGAAATAAGAGTGAGAGAGACACCTGCAGCACTGCCTCACTACTTGTTTAGCTTTTCCCTTGCAGATAGGGACCAAGATCTTGAACCTGTGTCCTTGTGTACTATAATGTATGTACTTAACTGCCTGGCCCCCTCCTTCTTGCGTTTCTGTCATTTTTCCTGTCTTTTTTGTTGTTGTTGAGAAAACATGTATGATTTTGCCACTCCTCGACTACTTTTTTAATCCAGAGAGAAATCGAGAGAGCGAGTGTGGTGGGGGAGATACCACAATCAAACTTCCTCTAGTATATAGCACCTCCTTTGCAGTGCAAGGGCACTCAGACCTGGCCTACCAGCATGGCAAGGCACCCATCTTATTTATTTATTTTTTTTTATTACAGAATTACATGATGACAGGGGTTTGAATTCACACCATTCCCACCACCAGAGTTCTGAATCTTCAGTCTCCCCACTACAATCCACCACAGTTCCTCTAAAGTTGTAGACATGGGCCAACCATCATATCTACAACTACCTGTCCACATTTATGCAGTTGCCCCCCTTTTTTTTCTGATTCAATCCTCTCTTTCCCTCCAAGCCACTCATGACATCACAGCTATCTCCATATGTCCCTCTCCTTTTCCTTCTCTCTCTCTGGGTGCTGATGGAGCTGGAGTGCGGAGTCCTCTTATCTTCATCCTATTGCTTCTTCCCTGCTGGGAGTATGGATCAAGGTTGTTTATGAGGAGCAGAAGGTAGGAGTTCTGGCTTCTGTAGCTGCTTCTCTGGTAAGCATGGGCATTGACAGGTTGATCCATACCCCAAGCCTGTTTCTATCTTGTTCTAATGAACCAGAGCTCTGGAGATGCAAGGGTCCAGGACACATTGGTGAGGCTGTTTGCCCAGAAATCAAGGTGGAATCATGGTAGCATCTGTGGCTTCCCATCCTATTGTTTGAATTATCTCTCCAAGACCTTTTCAGTGTGTGTGTGTGTGTGTGTGTGTGTGTGTGTGTGTGTGTGTGTGTGTGTGTATTTACTTCCATACTTATTTCTCCTAATTTGTGTTTCTTTGAAAACAGTAACAACAACAACAGATGGGTCCTAGCTACTGAAATGTCTTTTCATCCTGAAGGTCCCCTCTACTTTTTCTCTTCTGTCAGGTTTCTCAATTAAAAGTTCTGTCAGTTTCCTTTTAAGAAATGGTTGTTTCACTTTTCTTTTGTAACAACAGAGTTGCTATATTTAGAATTCCTTTTTTAAAAGATTAATCAATTTATTTTCAAGTGGAGCAGAGTATCACTGTGGAATATGCAGAATTGGGTATTAAATCTGTGTCCTTTCACATGAAAGTTCTTCACTCTGCCCTACTGAGACATCTCCCACTAGAATTCTTGACTGGCTTTTTTTTTCCCCCAGTACTTTACCATTCCACTGCCTTCCTATCCCAACCCCTTGAGGTGGAATGAGTCTTTTTTTAAAAAATATTTTATTATTATTTTTTATTTGATAGGACATAGAGAAGTAGAAAGGGGGGGTGGAAATAGAAAGGGAGAGAGAAGGAGAAAGACACAAGCAGCACAGCTTCACTCCTAGTGTAGCATCTCTCTGCAGGTGGGAACTTAAGAGGCTCAGGTCCTTACACATGGTGACATGTATGTTCAACCAGGTTTGTCACTGCCCTGCTCCCAGATTAATGAGTCTTTAGAGATGTTGTTACCCTGAATCACTTTTTTCTTTCTGCTTTTAAGATTTTCACACCATCATCGGAATTCATTATACTTCTGGAACTAATAAGAAATTACAGCAAGACTAAAGAAGATAATGTTAGTATAAAAAAAATCAGTCATTTTCCTATGTACCAACAGTCACATGGAATTTAAAATTAAAAACATAATGTCATCTACATTAGTATCTCCAAAATAAAAATGTTATAAATATATTGAAATATATAGTCTATGCACAAAAAAATTATAAAACATTGAAAGGATAAATCAGATAACTATGTAGACAACTGCCCAGTCTTATTTATAATTTTCAAAACACTAATATCCTCCACTTATTCTTTAAATCATTCTTTCCTTCAAGTGTTCCAGGATTTGACTTTATGAGCACAAACTATTTTCCCAATTTCAGTATGGTTTGAACTTGAAGGCATTGTGGCATTTTAAGGATACTAAGTCCTGTACTTTTTTTTTTGTTTATCACACTTATCTTTCTTCCTATGTATTTTATTTTAATTTTTTTTCAAATTATCTTTATTTATTTATTGGATAGAGACAGTTAGAAATTGAGAAAGAAGGTAGAGGTGGATAGGAAGAGAGATACCCGTAGACCTGTTTCACCACTCACAAAGCTTCCCCCTTACAAGTGGGGTCAAACTTGGGTCCTTGTGCATTATAAGATGTGTGCTCAGCTAGATGTGCCACCACACAGTACCCCTTTCATACTTTCTTTTATTTCTTTTTCAAAAAGATTTTACTTATTTTTTAATAAGAAAGATAGGAGGAGAGAGAGAGAAAGAACCAGACATCACTGTGGTACATGTGCTGCCAGGGATTGAACTCAGGACCTCATGCCTGAGAGTCCAATGCTTTGTCCACTGCACCACTTCCTGGCCCACTCTCCTTCATATTTTCCAAAAGAAACTCACATCAGTTAGTACATTCAGTATTTTGTACTGATAATTTTTATAGATAGATCACTTATTTCATTAGATACCTTTTTAACAATTCTGTTCTATTTTTTAGTGATCTAAAAGAGTTTTATAAAATTTTAAGATTTCTGTGGTTTAATTTCACAATCATATATGATTAGTGTAAGTGAACACACCCTCCACCAAAGTTCATTACTTACAGTTTTTACATTCTCTATTAGCAGAGTCACATGGTTGTTAAACTTCTTGCCCTGAAATATGTGAAGCATTATCTCAGATTTAAAAAAATTATCTATATCTAGAAACTCTCACTGCATCCTTTTCAAAAAGTCACCATACATTCACAAACAAGACAGTTTACATTTTTACTAATAACTTATCTTAAAGTTTTCCAGCATACTCCAATCTCTGTCCAAACGCCCAAGTCAGTACTTGTTATCTAGTGCCACATAATTAGTCGCTCCATAATTTAGCTGGCTGAAAACTATAGGAAACACACTAATAATGAGATAGTTCAATTCATCTATTTTTGTTTGATGTAACCGCAAATTATAAAATCTGCATTCCAGCCTTTTATGTGAAGAGAAAAAGCTTAATTAAGTGATATTGTACAGTATGGGGGTTGAGGATTTTTGTTCTTCAAGTCATCCTGATCATTTTAGCACATGGTCGTTTTTATATTCTGGAGTTGGAACAAGGAATAGATACCTAAGACCCAGATTCCCCAACTCTTATGACCTTTTCTTCTCTTTTCCTACAGCAGGTGGTGGATGATAATTTTACTGTCACAACTCCCCCTTCATCCTGCAAAGCCCTGTCCTTTCCCTCAGAAGGAGGAATTGGGGATCTGACTCCTGGATTCTGTCTCTTTTTTTTTTTTTTTTTAATTTTTTTGATGCACATACCAACTAGTGGGGCTAAGAATTACCCAGTTCATAATCTCTCACTTTCCTTTCTCCATGGTCATCGCAGACACTTGAAACTCAATTCTTTTGATACCCAACTTTAATATTGTTGCATTTTCAGTCAACTTATGGATAAAAATCCACACTACATCCTCACAATAGTGGCATCTTGTATCAGTAAAGCAATATCTAAATAACTTTTGAGCAGCTGGATTGACTTTCGTCACAGAAATATATGTACAGCAGATTATTTCTACATCTATTTTTCCAAGTATGTTCACAGAAAGCACATTAGAGAAAGTTCAATAGTTAATGTACAACCAAAAGTGAAATGGGAAAGTATTCCTCACTGTAAACCATTAATATATATGGACTTTTTAAAATGGTGAGTTGTCTGTCTCCTTAATATGGATATTAAATAATTTTTTGAATGACCTCTAATTTTATTTGCTGGGAGGTTGAAAGGAATGTAAAACTACTTTATATGAAATATTCTGTGTTTACTAAAGGGAAAAACAGTTCAGCATAGCTTTCATATATAAGTTTGAATTTGGATATGACGTATGACAGTAAGGGAAAGGAATCTGTTAGAAATTGCTTGAATTTTTTAGTAATATAAATGGTATGCAACTAATCTAATTTAATTAAATTTAGAATCATAACAGACCCTTTTGAATGGTTAGCGAAAACACTTTTCTTTTGTATATCTCCTTATTGCTGAAAGGCAGCACATTAAAATGAATAAGAACAATAGATAGTTTCAACCAATCTTATCTGCAACTCCATCTGATCGAGTGAGAAGATTTTAATTAAAGCTGGACTTTATTCAAAAAGAAACGATTGTAACACACCATAATTAAGTTGATTTTTCCGTAGTGCATGGGTCATTCATTCATTTATTATTTTTGTTTGATCCACCTAGTTCTATATTTTACCATTAATATTTCTATTTGTATATTCATAACCATTGTAAGCTTTCTACTTTCTATAGAAGGCATTATTCACTCACTTCAGTGGTGATCCTGTCTAGTGATATTCCTTCTTTAGAAACTTTTGGAGAGTTTCCTTTCTCTAGTTATTTTAATTTGTAATCATACCACAATTGTGAAACTAATTTTTGACAAAATTCTGCCATACTGTTAGCGTTCAGAGCAGGCTGCTCCAAAATGTGCTATGTTGTCATCTTGAATATCTTGAACTATCATGTAATTTTTAAAAAGTTAATGCACAAAGGACAATATAGCACTCCTTTGTCCTTAAAAGTTGAAAATGGACTCACCACTTGAAAATGTAAAGGCAGGAGAAAAAGGTATTCTTATCACCAGAGATAAGAAGTGCAATAGCAAAACAAACAAAAACTAAAGTAGACAGAATTTGTAACTTTACTAATTAACACATTTTTATTCTCTTTTAATTCATTATCTGAAAGTATATAAAAGCAAACTATTCTGGTCATTTCTGTTGGTCTCATACTCATTGGCCTTTTTTTTCCAGCTTTTTAAAAATTTTATTAGAGATTTAATAATGAATATTCATTGGCCTTTGGGTATACAAAGTTAAATCTTGCTCTCTCTCTGTCTCTCTCTCTCTCTATCTTTTACCAGAGCACCACTAAGCTCTGGTTCATGGTGGTGCAGGGGATTGAATTTGGGACTTTGGAACCTCAGGCATGAGCATATCTTTACCTAATATAACTATTATGCTATTTCCCCCTGCTCAGTCTTCCTTCCTTCCTTCCTTCCTTCCTTCCTTCCTTCCTTCCTTCCTTCCTTCCTTCCTTTCTCTTTCTTTCATATAATTTTGGATTCTGTCCAATGATGAGGCTATCTAAAATAACAGAGATGCAAAGGAGAAAATTTCACTTTCTTAACAATAAAATTCACACATAGCTGTAAACCAAATAAGGATGCATTATATTTCTATTTATTTATTTATTTATTTATTTATTTATTTATTTATTTATTTTTACCAGAGCACTGATCAGCTCTGGTTTATGGTGGTGCAGGGGATTGAACCTGGGACTTAGCTTCAAAGCCTCAGGCATGACAGTCTGTTTGCATAACCATTATGCTATCCACCCCTGGCCTATTTTTTAAAAAATAATTATTTATTCCCTTTTGTTGCCCTTGTTGTTTTACTGTTGTAGTTATTATTGTTGTTGATGTCATCGTTGTTGGATAGGACAGAGAGAAATGGAGAGAGGAGGGGAAGACAGAGGAGGAGAGAAAGACACCTGCAGACCTGCTTCACTGCCTGTGAAGCAACCCTCCTGCATGTGGGGAGCTGGGTGCTTGAACTGGGATCCTTAAGCCGGGCCCTTATGCTTTGCGCTATGTGCGCTTAACCCACTGTGCCACTGCCCGACTCCCTATATTTCTATTTTCTTTCCTGTAGTCAGATGTGTCATCCATTGCACAACTGGCCCTGTACTATATGTTTTGTTCTACCAAAGTTAAAATAATTAACTATGAGTATAACTTATTTATATGGCATGCTTAAAATGTATAGTTCATACACACAACATAGTATAGGCTGCAATTAAAGTTATTTGGAGGTCTGAAGTATAAATAGGAAAATAATATGATATAGATGCATTCGTGCATTCATAGCAAAAGTTATTTCATTTCATCCAGGTACTGGCAAATTGGTGGTAATTGTGGTGAGTCGTAAATGCATATACACATAGGTTGGAAACTATGCCCTTAAGTTCTTAAAGTGTTGTAAACCACAGTCAAATCAACAAAACAAATAATAAATGAGGTAGAACAATAAAATACTCTCAGCTGAAGACACGTATACATGAAATAATATCGACTAGTGATTGAAATGATGTAGCCATTTAGCGAGGAATAGGGGAATAGCACTCCTGGTCTCATAGGGACAACTGCTGGATGTTAAGCTTCTCTTTATTTTAACTCCATGCTAATTTTTAAAATGTCTCAAAATTTTTTGATAATTGTTTTTTATTTTAGCAGCCCTGGGATTTTAACTATTTAAGTTAATTCTCAAGTGTGTAGCTAATATCCCTCAACTATATTTATAAAAACAATACATGTGAATCCATTACATAGTTTTAAGAAACTATTATTTACTTGACAATTTCTTGTCTGACTTCTCAAATTCAAATCTTTCCTTTCCACCACCATTCTAAATTTTGTACTTCCCATTATTTTTATTATTCATTACTATATAATATACTGTGGTGTTTGTTTTTCCATGTCATTTATATTATCACTAACAATTCTGTACAGACTTGTTTGTGACTTTTTACTGCTCAATTTTATGTTTCATGGTTTTATATGTTTGCATGGAGCTATAATTCATTCATTCTCATTATTAGGTAGTTCTAGTAACATCTGAGTATGCCAACATTTATTTGCTTATTTTAATACTTTGCTTATAATGAACTTTGTAAACCCTGTTGACATGTATATTCTTAAACAATTGCTTAAGGACACGTGTGTAATTTTAATATATACTTATAAGTGAAATTATTAGGTCACAGAACATGGAAATAACTTTTAAAATAATGCAAATTACCTTTCAGAATGGTTATACTTTTTATATTTATTTATTTTCCCTTTTGTTGCCCTTGTTTTTCATCATTGTTGTAGTTATTGTTATTACTGATGTCGTCATTTTTGGATAGGACAGAGTGAAATGGAAAGAGGAGGGGAAGACAGAGAGGAGAGAAAGATAGACACTTGCAGACCTGTTTCACTGCCTGTGAAGTAAGGCCCCTGCAGGTGGGGAGCTGGGGGCTTGAACCGGGATCCTTACACCGGTCCTGCCTTGCACCACGTGAGCTTAACCCGCTGCACTATCGCCTGACTCCCTAGAATGGTTATACTTTTAAACTTTTGTCAATCTACCCGATAAGGTATATTATTATAAGTTCTATATCTCTTTTTATTAAAGATCGAGTATATTTTCTATTTATTGACTACTTCATTGAGGAAACTGACAATCCTTCCTAGCCGACTGAATCCACATGGATCCCAGTCACTTTCAAAGCCAGCAACAAGCAGCTCCTGACAGCTTTCAACCTGACCTGTTGACTGGCTACGGAAGAAGGGCAAACGCTAGAAGAAGAAGAAGAAGAAGATTGACTACTTGGGTTTTTATTATTATTATTATTACTTTGCATTAAGCCTCTTAAATCCTTTTCTTTATGCCTTTCCTTTTCTTTTTTTCAATAATTTAAAAAATATGTTCTATATAAAATTTCTTTTTTATAGAATAAAAGGACATAAATTATAGTAAAGTCTTGTATGATACAGCAATTCCTAATAATAGGATTTTCAAAGATAACTCAATTACCAAATAACTTGGTTATAGCAATAACTATCTATTGCCTTCTTTTAAAAAAATATTTATTTCCTTTCTGTTGCCCTTGTTTTTATTGTTGTTGTAGTTATTGTTGTTGATGTCATCGTTGTTAGATGGGACAGACAGAAATGGAGAGAAGAAGGGAACACAGAGGGTAGAGAAAGACACCTGCAGACTTGCTTCACCGCTTGTGAAGCAACTCCCCTGCAGATGGGGAGCCAGAGGCTCCAACTGGGATCCTTACGCTGGTCCTTGTGCTTTATGCCACGTGTGCTTAACCTGCTGTGCTACCGCCCAACTCCCTCTCTATTGCCTTCTTAAACCCTAAGACAGAAAGAACCTTTCCCTTTTTCTATAAAGGCCATACATCTCCCAGTCCTGGAACCTCTAGGATGGGGCTCACTTTCCTGCATGTTTCTTTTATGTCATATTAACTAATACTGAATCTGCTGATCCAAGCCTAATCAATGCAACCAGTACCACCTCAGCATGTTCACTTCAGACTGTGTCCAGAGACTTCAGGTGTGGAATGTCAACCCTTCAGCTTCATTACTCTGGCAAGACCTTCCTAGCTCATAGGACTTCTTAATTCCATTTCAGGTGGCAGACTGTCGCTTGCTGAGGCGGCAGCTGTGGGATGCAGAAAAAGGAGGTTTGGAGCAGAAAGGGAACACAATCCTTTATTTGCGCTGGGACCTCAGGGTTGGGGTGGGAACCCAGCAGTTGGGGCCACATGGAGCTAGCCAAAATGGCTGCCTCCTGCTATGTGCCGCACCCTTACGTCACCGAGGGGTGGAAGAAGAAGGGCTTTTATGGGAATAGCTCTCGTGAGAATGAGAAGGGGGAGGAGTAACCATAGCACTCCAGGGTAGGATAATAACTTTCACGGGAATGGGAAGTGGGAGGAGTAACCAAAGCACTCCAACTATCAGGGAATTGACAATGCCCTGAGGTCACAACATGGTGAACAGGCGGACCGGTGCTCCGAGAATGTCCCAACTCTCACAGGAACTAGCAATAGCCTGAGGGGACAACAGGGCAGATGTGACTGCATCTGCACAATTTCCCAGCAGCAGACTTCTTAACAAAACCTCAAAACCTAGATATAGACCAGGTCCCATGAGATAGGGCATATATGTATCCATGTTAGGGGAAAATATATACCTTAAAGCAAAAGTGCACAATAATTTGCAGTGAGTCAATAAATGAAGTAAGCACGTAGAAAGACCTAAAAAGACACCTTAAAGTACCTAATGAAACAATTTCTACTTAGACCTGTATACCCTTCTCACCTATATTACATGTCCCTCAATTACTCTAAAGCTAACCTTGCCAGACATAATAAGGACTACAAAAGCTGAAAAAGGGCAAGAGACTGGCATACTTTAATGAGGACTCTTTAGTCACTACCAGACCATCCCATCACCTGAGGCCCTTGTCAGGGAGTCCTAGGATTCCCACATACACATGATGAGCCTAGACCTCTAACAGATCTCTCTAGCCACTGTCACTGGTCATCTCCATCAGAAACGTCATAAAGGATCTATCTGTGGGTTCCTATAGGACCTTGCCCTCAATGTGGATCAACAATGGTAGGGAATGTTCCATTCTCTGTAGGGAGGTTGGACAACAAACTCTACTACCTGAGGAAGATGGGTCCTGAAATTAGTGCAGCCTGGAATGTTCCTAGTCGTGACTACAGAATGCAAGCTCAGACCTACAGGGATGCAGAGGTTACATAGGATCCTGTGCTGAATATGGGCCCCTGATCAAATTGTTGGGGTTTACAGTTAACAATATTTATATACTTTCCTCATATTTGGGAGCTATTCTCTTCCCTGATGCAGCTTTCTAGTCCTTTTCCCAACTATGATGCCATCTCCCCAGACAATAACCTGGATCCACCTGCATATTAGATGTCAGGCGCAGGCAAAAACTAATAAAGTCATGGGCCCCTTGGAGTATACCTGAAATATACTTACTAGCTTTTTCCAAAATGGAGACCCCCCCTAAATATTCATGTGCAATATTCTCGCCTTTACATCCATGATTAGTCAACAATTTGTTCAGCTTTATAGCTTAACTCTTTTCCAGCTACCGGGATCCAGAGGCTACCATAATGCCAACCTGACTTCCCTGGGCAGATGACCCCACCAGTGTGTCCTGGAGCCCAACCTCCCCAGAGCCCTGCCACACTAGAGAAAGAGAGAGAGACAGGCTGGGAATATGTATCCATCTGCCAACATGTTCAGTGGGGAAGCAATTACAGAAGTCAGACCTTCCACCTTCTGTACCCCACTTGATTTTGGGTACATACTTCCATAAGGATAAAGAATAGGGAAACTGTCAAGGGAGGTGATTGAATATGGAACTCTGGGGATGGTCATTGTGTGGAAATGTATCCCTCTTTCCTATACTATTGTCAATATTTCCATTTTATAAATAAAAATTAAAAAACTGATCTACTCAAGAGGAACAATGTATTACTTTTTTGCACAGAAATCGTCTGGTCAAAAAGAAAATATATGCACCAGTTTGTATTTGTTCAGAACTGAATTCTTAAGACTTGTCTATAGGGTCTAGGGATTCACGAGAAGTGCCATTACTAATGCAGAAAGATTTGAAAACCGAGGAACAAAGAATCCTATCAGATAAAAAATGTATCTCGTGGCTTTTATGTACTCTCCTCTAGTGAAAGTTTATTTGGGAAATGTCACATTGTAGTTGAAATAATTCTGTTCAAACTGAATTTGCATATCATTTTGCTTCAAGAAGAGATGGAGAAGAGAAGGAAAACATAAATATGATATATATGTGTATATATATTATTATTATTAAAGAAACAACAACAAAATAACCTTTACCAGGAAGAGTACTCCTTAGGATGAAATTGGTTGGCACATTGAACTTGGATTTCTGAAATTGTGGAAAATAATATTTCCCTCTTTATGTCACCCAAACTATGATATTTTGTTAGGACAGTCTGATCTGACTGAGACAGTTGGTTAAATCTATGCAGAGTCTTGGTAAGATTATAAATATGGCACAAACAAGCACAGTATGAAACACAAGCTTGCCAGCACCACATTTCAAAGATGGTACAGAACTGTAGGCAGCAGATCCACTTAGCAAGTCAATGAGGGAAGAAAGGTGGTAGTCATTACCTGCACGTGCTGTTTGTGGTTATTTTCCACAAGCAATGTGAACTCTACATCAAATTTTGGTTCAGACGTTAAGATTGACAAGTGCCTCACAACCGCCACACAAAGCAGATTTTCCAGCTGATCAGGAAACAGCTTGAAAAAAAAAAAAGTAGCTTGAGAGCAAGAAACTTGGGTAGGCTTTTATTGTTAATTATGGATTGAACTGGGGTAAGGGTTCTTGGGATGCTAGTTCTTGCTTATTTTGAATGTCTTGCTGATGCCAGAGGGGACTACCTTTGCTTACCAGTTTATACATATAGGAAACTTGAACACTGATGACCTGTCAAACGTCAAAAATGGAGCAAGGGAGTGACTCAGTGGTAGAGCAACTACTTGCCTCTTCCTCATATGTGAGGTCCTGGTCTCAATCCTTGACAACACATGAAATCAAAAAAGAGAAAACAAGTAGAACTCCATAAATGGTAGGGCAATAATTCCTATGCTATTCTCATTCTTTCATAAAAAGAAATATGGAGTCAAACTCACTATTGTACATGCTTTTGACCCTGTATTTGTATTTCTATATAGAAATCCTTTTTCTTTAGCTTTTCACTCTTCAGATTTGAGTTTGTCAAAGCTCCTAGGATATATATTAATATTTCATAGCTTCAGGGAGATTCTCAAGCATATATTACTGTTGCCTCATTCTCTTTCATTCTGAAACTTAAATATGTCCTGTATTATACTCTCATGTCTTCTGATCTTTCGCAGTTTTAGTCATGTCCATGCATGTTTGTTTTATCCTATGACTACAAATGAGATTCAATAATGTATTTTTCACTTTTATCTAATTTTATTTTTTTATATCTATTTTTCTAAAAACACATTTATTTAAAAATTTTTGACAAATACAATTTCCATTAGTAGAAGTTTGATTATTACTTTATTTTAACTTTCTGTATTTTAGAGTTTCATTGTCAATCTTTGCATTTTAATTATTTTCATTTATTTTGAGATTGATAATTATAGTATTAGAACTCTTTCTCGGTATTCTCTTGTGTGACTTTGCCATCTGCCTCTCACTCAGTATTTCATTTGCCTTTCATGTTTGACTGTGAATTTGTATTTTTTTTATAAGATTACAGTGAACATTCTTTGAGCTCTGGAAGGAAGATGGGTCCTCTATAGCTTATTTAAATTTGCATTTTCTAGGAATCTAGGGCAAAGTTTATAGAAATGAAATCAAATTCTTCACATGAAGATTTCTCACCACTTACTTTTTGTGTATTTGTATCTTAAACTATTTTGGAGCTAGGAGTTCCTGAAGAAGGTATTTCTTACTCTATTCAGTATAAATATTCAAGATAAATAATTTTATTTGTAATGTTCTTAATTTATTTTTCATTCACTCTTATTGTCACAGGCTTCAAAGGTATACTGCCCTGAGTATACCTTTGAAATTTTAAAAATATGAGTTCAAATTTGCATCGTTATCAAAATATCTTGTGAAAAACCAAATATAGAGTTTAATAACTTATCTAGCTTCCTTCCTTCACTTTACTTTTGGATTCACTATAGTTAATGCCTCTTATGTCTGTAAATATTTATAAACAAATTTATAGTTAATACAGATGCTTGATTGTTTACAGTGAATCATGAGTTGCTATATTTACTTTTCATTCTCATGTGCATTGTTATTTGTACTTCCATAAACAACAATAAGTCTTTTGGAATGGTGAGGATATTTTTAGAATCCAGCTATGTAAATTTGAACCTTTTTTTCAGAAACCTATTTCTAATATTTTTTTTCCCCCCCAGAGCACGGCTCAGCTCTGGCTCATTGTGGTGGTGTTGAGTGGGTATCGAACCTGGAACCTGAGAGCCTCAGGCATTTGAGTCTGTTTGCATAACCATTATGCTATCTCCCCCACTGGAACCTATTTCTTATAAAAGAAAAAAGATAATTCTAAATTTTGGGGAAAATGATTCTTATATAATGTAGACTTGGCAACTGGGTTTGTCATTTTCTAAAACCCACTTTAACAGTTGATTTTCAACATACTTACCTAGATTTATTAAAAAGTGACACTTATTCTTTTAAAAAATGAAGTACTATTCTCCTGCAATATTTTTTATTTATGGAATTGTTTGTCTTTGAGATACAAATGAATAATAGAATTATTTCCTTATCACAAAGTGAGTTAGAAGAACAGAAATTCAATCTTATAGACTCCATGTGCACATAAAAAGATAGCTCATACATGGTAGGCCATTTTATTGAGAAATGGCAATAAATATGCTTCTTCCCCTCTTAAACTTGCCCCCCAGTATTTATGTCCTTTTTCAGTATTCTTTCACAAAGATGATAAACTTGATTATCAATATTTTTGTCAGCGAGACATAAACAAAGTGATACAAAAGGTGATTTGACATGTAATTTCTCAGAATAATCTCTCTTGAGTTTTAAATGCTGTGTTATAAGTCAGTCCTAGTTCTCTTGCTGCAGAGAGAGGTTTTGTAAATATTTCCTGGAGGATTCAACTTGATGCATTAAGGACAATTGAAGTCTAGATATTATTTAAGTTCAAGGTGTAGAACTGTAAAGTGATCCTGTTTGCATACACGATTGCTAAATTTGGATGAATGAAGTCTCAGATAATCCCATTGGATGCCACCTGAAACAGAGAAACAACCTAGTCAGTGTCACAAATATGAAAAATAATGTCTTTTCTTTGAAGTATTTAGTTTGGAGTAGTTTATTATGCAGAAATGCCAAATAATTATTTGGTTCAGCCCTGGGCAAATGACCTATAGTTATATATATTATAGTCAACCCATATCTGTGATCTTGGAGAGCTACTGCAGTTTCCAATAAAGAGGGTGGGGAACACAGAACTCTGGTAGTGAAAAGGTAGTGGAATTATAGCCCTGTTATCTTATAATTCTGTATATCGATATTAAATCACAAATAAAATAAAGAAAAGGGAAAAAGGAATTATTTAGTTTAGACCTGGATACTGGGAAGGTTTGGTTTGTAATGGAATTATTATGCTAAAATTAATTATAGGGAATTTCTGGTAAAGAAAAGAATGATTAGACGTCTGGTGATTGCACATAGACAGTGGGAACAGGAAGGGGAGAGAGACTTTAACAGAAAAGTGTCACAGTATTGTTGGCAGGCACAAAATCTAAAGTCACTTTAAATCTATGGCTGCAGAAGTAAAGGGCCCACTAAAACTGCTCAGGAACCATAACTGTTCAGGAACCAAATGTTTGATTTATTTTTTATACTTTTATTATTTTTATTTATTTATTGGATAGAGACAGCAAGAAATTGAGAGGAAGGGGAAGACAGAGAGACACCTGTACCACTACTTCACTAAGCATGCTACCCTGCAGGTGGGTAATAGGAACTTGAACCCAGGTCCTTGTGCATGGTAACATGTGCGTTCAACTAGGTGCACCTGGGAACCAAATGTTTTAAGAAAAGGAGCTGTTTAGAGCTATAGATGCCACAGCTTCCTGAATAACCAACCACAAGGGGCCATCTTGGGTAACCAAGTATGAGAGATCTTGGCTTGCAATCAAATGAAGACCGATTGCTGTGGGAAAGCTCCTGCAGTCAGAGTTAAAAGTAACTCAGGTCAGATGAAACTGTTTGCCAAGAACACACAAAGAGCTGAACAGAGTCTTGGTGTACTCTAGAGATAAATAGTAATTGACGGCAGGTATACACTGCTAGAACCAGGAGATAACTTGGTGGTCTTGATTAATTATAGAGTAAGTGAAATGCAAGTAATTTTAAACTAAAACGGCTTTCCTTGTGCTCATTATAAAAGAGACTATGCACTTAGTAAACTTTATCTTGGGTCTATCCTTGGTCTCTGCTGCGTCTCATTCAGCACCTCTCTACCTCCTTCCTGTCCCCAACTCCCTCAGGAGAGTTGACAAACAAGGATCTGAATGCTAGACTCTTGTGGAAGCAGGGAGGTTGACCAGACTCTAAGAGATGTCCCAGCTGCCACAGAGATGGTGAAAGAGATCAGACTGCCCTGCATTTAAGAAAAATGTCTTTGAGCTCACAGCAGAGTTCCCACTTTCAAGAATCAGTCATGGAGGAGAAAGAGGCTTGGAGTATCTTCCTCCAGCTTCTCAACTAGGGCTCTGTTTAAGAGACAGCAGGCACCGAATACTATATTATTTCTTCATAACTCCTCCTCTTCCCCCACAACACATATACAAGACATAACCCAGTGCTATCTGCTTGCCTACAACAATGCAAAACAGATTAGTAAAACTTGGAAGATTTGTGTTTTTGACAGCAAAAATGAGCATACTCAGTGAAGTTGCCAGAGAAAGAATTTATGAAAGACATCATCAGGAAATGTGAAGAAATATAAAACTATTTAATATGGAGAAATGGATTAAGAAAGAAATTTACAACTTCAAAAAGTCACTTTATAGCAAAATGGAAAATTTGGATTGGGTTTGGTTTACTGCACTGAAGTAAAGGACTTGAGGAGGGGGAGAGGGGATTTTATAGGTCCTGGTGCATGATGGAGGAGGAGAAACAGGAGGGGGGTGAGAGTGTTTTGCAAAAAACCAGAAATTTTACACATGTGTGAACAAACTGTATTTACTGTTGACTGTAAACCATTAATCCCGAATAAATAGCCAAAAAATCTGACTTTCTTAGATCTATTTATATATACTTATAAATTGTATATATAATTTTATGTACACCACATTTTAATGGATATAGTTTTCTATGTCTTTACTGTCATTTTCTTTCTAGTACTTTATAATTCTTACATTATTTTTTGTTTTTCTCATCCTTCCTATCACGCATAATAATGGGTTTGTTTATTTATTTTGGGTAGAGACAAAAAGAAATGGAGAAAAGAGGGGAAGAGAGAGAGAAAGAGTGTGTGTGTGTGTGTGTGAGAGAGAGAGAGAGAGAGAGAGAAAGAGAGAGAGAAAGAAAGTGAGAGAGACAGAGGCCTAAATCACTGCTTCATTTCTCATAAGTCTGCCCCCTGCAGGTCAGAACAGGAGGCTTGAACTTGGGTCCTTGCACACTGTAATGTATGTGCTAAATCAAGTGCCACCAACAATTGACTTGCCTCTTTGAGATTCTTTAATTTTGTGTTTATGTTAATGGACTCGTTATAATTTATATCAGTTAATAAATGACCTGCATTTCTCTGAAGGACAACTACCAGATGGTTTCACTCATATGTGCAATATAAAGAAATGAAACATGAACTTGTTAAAAAGGAAAAAAAGTAGTCAATCACTAAGACTTTGTGAAAACTATATTGGTTATCCTTGGGGGAAGGTAGGAGAGGAAGGGAAGGGAGAGGACACAGAAATGTGGTGGTTGGTACAGTATGGAATTTATCCCTCATAATTGTTGGATAGTATGCCAGCTCCCCCTGGCTTCTGCTTAACCATATGTCTATATAGGGATAGATTTAATATTTAATCCCATTCAAAGCTTTGGTCTATTTACATAAATCACTTTTACATTTACATAAAGCACTCCCTCCAGGGCATTGGTGGTTCAGTGATAGGATTCTCGCCTGCTCTGCCCCCTCCTTGTCACACTCTGATTTTCACCAGTCACTTTTCTCTCCACCCTCTCTATGTCACATCCTGTTTCCACCCTACTTGGCAAGTATATATAAAGACAGCATTGTGAGTTTTACAGTACCTTGAGTTTAGCTTAGCTCGTCTTAGATTGTGCTGCGTCCTGCATGAATAAAGAGATACTGCCTACAGCTCAACCATGAGTCCCTGGTCGTCTGTTACCCGCCCGTGAAGCCAGCCCGGCGAAAACAACATAGCCCGTGCAAAACAACACATAATTATGATCTTATATGCCATTACTAAATCGTTAATAAAAATAAAAATTAAAAGCCAATGATAAATATGCATTTTATTTTTTTCTGTATTAGCCTCTTTTTATATACAAAGTACTTTGGAATTTTTATTTGATATTTTAAATTTAATTTTATATAGAGACAAAGAGAAATAGCCAGGGAGAGAGGAGAGAGAAAGAGAGATACTTGTAGTGCTGCTTCACTGTTTTTGAAACACTGCCTCCCCTTCAGTTGGGGTGTGGGACCCAGACTGAAATACCAGTCCTTGCTCATGGTAGCCTGTTTTCTCTATAGTAGGTTATACTTCCCAGCTCCACTGAAGTCTTTGTTAAAGTTAAATTTGAGATTTTTTTCACTATTGCATATTTGCCAAAGTAACTTATTTACAATGACATTGTCAGACTCAAATAATTCTATTATTATTTTTATCTAAGTGAAATGTTATGCTTTAAGTGTTCTACTTTAAATGCTAAAAGCTGTCATTAAATAATTTATTCTTAGTTGATTAAAAAGATCAGGCTGTGCTTCATGCCCCCTAATGAAATTTTGACCTTACACTTACTCCTTAAAAAAAAAAAAATCTCTGCTTTCAGATGCTCATATTCTATTGAATGGTTTCTCAAATGTTGAGGAGTCATACTGTGTAGTATTGGCTATATTTCACAGTGTGCAACATTATATTGCATGTATTTTTTACTATTGAGTGAGTTTATTTTTTATTCTTCCTAGTACACATCATAGAATTAAATTGTAAATTCATTTGGTATAAAGGTTGGTCACTTTAAATGTACAAAAATGTATATCTATGGTTCTATTGTTTGCATATTGAAATCAACATAATGAATAAAAATAATCTATTTTACAACTGAAAATTTTAATTAGAACAATGTTTTGTAGCATTTTTGTGTTACAAAGAATATTAAAGAATTTCTTTCAGAATATTTCTCCATTTCCTTGGTATGCTTATGAAGAAAATATATTCTGGGAGATAGTTTTAAGGCAATCCTGGCTAAGACTGATCACTATTTGATGTTTTTTTTTTTTTTTTTTTCTTCCTCCCTTCCTTTCTTTTTTTTTTTTTTTTTAGAAACTTATCATAAATATTTTGAATGTTAATTAGTGTTTGTTTGAGTGTGTGGTTGGTTTCACAGTAGAAACAGACTATTATTTTCTGATATATTATATTTACATATATGTGGGTTCTCTCCCCCCAAAACCTAAGGCCTTAGACATGTGTGACTTCACCATTTCTTCTTTCCTAGCTGTTATTTGTATGGAGAGTCAGAGAAAGAAGGAGACACTATAGTACTGAAACATCCCATGTTACTCCCATATGGTGGGGTTAGAACCTGGACTGTGAGCATGTCAAGGCACATGTACTACTTAGCAAACTATCTCTCAGTCCTAAAATTAAAAAAAAAAAGTATTTATTTATTTTCATCAGAGAGAGAAATAGAGGCCAAATCACTTCTCATCTCTGAAATTTGGTAGTACTAGGGATTGAATCTGGGCCCTGTGAGGCTTGTTGAACCTCAGACATACACATCTGGTATGCTGGATTAGGGCAGAGAGTTGCTTCCATTCTTGAAAAACAAATATATGAATAAAGTTAACTGTTTACCTCATCCATCTGCTCTAGGGCATATATATATTTAGCACCAATGCCTGTGTAACCTCTGAGTCTCTATTGGTCTGAACTCACAGCTCATGGTCACAGCTGGGAACATTATAGGCTGCACTCATTTCAGGACCTGTCTTCCTTAAGTGGCAGAGCAGAATGTCCCTTCAGAGACTGGGACAAGTCCCTAACATTGCTGCTTTATGGTGAGAGCAAGGTTCTGGGAAGTCCCTGATGGAAGTGACCATTGATGATGGAGAGAGGGATCTATTAGAACTCCAGGTGCATAATATTTGTGTAGAAATAGAAGGATTCCCTGACTAGGGTCCCAGATGATGGGGTAGTGTGGTATTGACCAAAAAGGCCATTGTTAATTGAGCCAGTCTTTTGCCCTTATCCAACTTTTGTAGTCCTCTCTTTATTTGATGACCTTCGACTTTCTCCCTGTTGTTTAAATGTTAAGTGTCATTTGTTGTTCCTGTCCCAGAATTAGGTTTTTGGGATCTGACTTTTTTGGGCCTTGCTTGTGGATGCATGTACACCTGTATCCAGTACCCTAAATCCTAGCCTGTATCTAGTATCTGTAACTTTGTTAGATGATGTGCCATCTAATGTGGAATAGGTAGTCCCATGTGTTAGGAAAAATCTCACCAGATTATAGGAGTTGGGAAGCTGACATCTCAGGCTTGGTATCTCTAGCAACAATCCAAAGTAAGAATTCAGTAGCATCATGATGTGGGATGACAGCACTAGTAGCATAGATTTTGTTGAAGTCAACAGAGGTGTTATGGTGGTAAGGAATCAGAGAGCACAATATGTCAAGAAGTATGGGTATAGTCCTAGAGGTTCCAGGACTAGGATAAATGAGAATCTTAAAGAGAATGCAAAGGGCTTCTTGTAGTCTTAGGAAAAGTTTTAAATATCAATAATTAATTATTATTATTACAACCAGGTTAGTTGGGGGATTCTTTTCCATGAATAGCCAATGGTTAGCATCTACAGTAATATACTTGACTTCACTATGCTTTGTGTCCTTTAGTGGTCTCTGGAAATATCTGTATTTTACATACTGACAAGGCCAATATCTAGCAGTCCTAAAATTGTAGTTAGCTTAGATGTTGAAAAAAACTATGTATACCAACATATTTTTAAAGTTCCTTGAAAAATTGAAGCCCAATATCAGAGTTTGATCTTCTGGCAAATCTTACTTAGAACATGCATTCCTTTGCTTCCTTCTTTCTTGTGGGACTCCATTTAGTAATTCCTGTAAGATTGGTGATGATAGAAAATTTCTTCAGTTTTTGGATATTTGAGAAGACCTTTATTTCTCTGTCATATTGGAAGGATAGTTTTTCAGAATACAAAATTCTTGGCTGGATTTCCCTCTCCTTTAGTACTTTAAATATGTCATTCCACTCTCTCCTTGCCTCTAGGCATTGTGAAGAGAAATGTGATGGAAGTCTGATATCTCTGCCTTTGTATGTAACTTCTTTCCTTTCACTAGCAGCCTGTAATTTTTTTCTTTGTTATTGAGTTCTGACAGTTTTACAGTGATGTGCCTTGGTGTTGGTCATTTTATATCCATGTACCTGTGTGTACACTCAGCCTCTTAAATAAGTATGTTCTTAGGAAAACTAAAAGTAGGATTTGACTAAATTTGGAGTAGGGCACCAAAGTAAGAATCCTGGGGTGAGAATGAGGGTGGATGGTCGGCATCATGGGGCTGGAGTGGGGGGAAGGAAGGGGAATGAGATGGGACACAGCCTTTTGGTGGTGGGAATGGTGTTTATGTATAAAATAAAAACAAAATAATAAGTATGTTCTGAGGCTTGCCTAAATGAAGGAAATCCTCAGCTAAAATTTCTCTGAAAATGATGTGTACTCCTTTGACCCTATTCTCACCTTCATATGTTGTTATTATTCTCACATTCGACCTTTTGATACACTCTGCAATTTCACAAAGAGTTACTTCAGTCTTGCTGAACCTTTCCTCACTCTTGTCCTGAAATCAAAGGAGTGGGCTAATTATACCTTCTAGATTGGAAATTTTTTTTCTTCAGCCTTAGTGAATGTACTTCTAAAGCCTGAGCTTGAACGACACTCAGAGTGTCTTTCACTCCCTGCAGCTCTGTTTGAAAATTTTCTTTCATGCTTACTAACTACTTAGTGAATTCTGATTGAAGTTCCTCTTTCATGCTTTCTAACTTTTTAGAGAATTGCATTCTGAGCTCCTCTTTTGTGTTTCTTAATTCCTCAGTGAAAAATTCCTTCATCTCTTGAGTATTATTCTCCATACTATGCTTAGGTTCTTGGAGAGTCTTCATAATGAACTTTCTGTAGTCTCTGATAGTTTCTCTACACCCATAATTTCTTGGGGTCTTTCTGTTTCATTTATATCTGGCTGATATGGCATGGTTTGCTGTTTAATTCTATTTTTATAGTTATATATTTATTGTGCTGGCTATTGCTGGCTAACAGGTGGTGCTACTATCGCAAGTCTGTTCTTTGTTTATATATTTTGCAACAGAGGAGTGGGGGTTGGGGTTGGGCTTTCTTATGGTTGCAAATGTTCGTTATTTTTTAGTGTATCCTTGACTGAAATTCAGAAGGTTAAAACTTCTGAGTCAAAGATTGAAAGGCCATAAGCTCACTTCTCTTTTCTCTAACACTGTAAACTGCCTTCTCAGTTTGCTGCATGTAGGGGCAAAGTGGTGTCACTCTGTGTTGACAGGAGCACTGAATTCCCATGTTTGGCTTAAAATCTGCACCCCTTCTCACTCCAGTTGCATGCACAGGAGCACCCACCTGAGACTGCAGACATTTCTGTTGTAGTTGGCAATTCTGTTAAAGTCTGTAATTGTATTTATTTGTTGTTTTGGGGGAGATCTGATTCAATCCCTGTTACTCCATGGCAATGTCTCCCAGAAGTCCCTGTTTTTAATCTCCGCAGTCTCTGCAGTGATATCCATTTTTATTTATTAATTACTTTCTAGTAAATAAATATTTGACCCTATAGGTCTCCTCTGATTCATACTAGTTTTCTGTTTAGTTCTTTTTTTTTGGTGTCACTGCTCTAATACTTTTTCAGATTGAAAGAAACAGAAATTAAGAGACAGAGTGGGAGAATGGAAGACATTACTACACTGGAGCTTTCACTGTGGCCTAACTTCAACCTGGGTTGTGTGCCAGACAAAGAAGGCAAACTATGAAGGTGAGCTGACTTGTTAGCCTTTACAAATTTTATTTATTTTTTGTTTTCTGATCAGTAAATTTATGCTATTTTTTAAAATCTAGTTTCATGTTCAATTTGATCTTACTTCTCAAATCCTTTGAGCGACAGTTAGACTTTTGTTTTAGAACTGTTTTAAAAAGCATGAAGTGGGGTGGAGTAGCATGATGGCTATACATAAAAAACCTTCAGGCCTCAAGCACCAGAGGTCCTGGCTTTAATCTTCCAAGTCACCATACCCAGATCTAGTAAAAGTAAATATGTAAGTATCTAAGGCTTATTTATAAAGAATTATAAATATTTCTTTAAACAATTTTAACTGTACCATATATGCTTTAGTATGTGATATTTAAATTTTTATCAGCTACTATACTGTTTACATCAGTACATGTAAAGGTCAAAAATAGAGCTGGATAATTTGATAGGGAGAGGTTTGTGAGGAGATCCTGGGATTCTGGTAGTCTATTTCTTGATTTGACTTTTGATTTTATAGGGGTATGTGTTTTGCAACAACTAAACTTTTTCTTATGGTTTGTTTATTTTAAAAACAAACTTATTTCTTTAAAAATGTTATTGCTACTAGGGTTATTGCTGGGGTTTGCTGCCTGTAAAATGAATCCATTTCTCCTGGCCACCATTTTACACCCCTCCTATTTTTTTTTTTCCTTTCTTATTCTTTCCTTTATTCCTCCACACCATTCTTTTTTTCTTTCTCTCCCTTTTGATTCTTCCTTCCTTTTCCTCATTTTTTTTTTTTTTTTTTTGGTAAAACAGAGAGAAATATAGAGGAAAGGGATAATGAAGGAGAAATAAAGAGAGATACTTGCAGCACTGTTTCACCATCCATGGAGCTTCTCCCCTGCAGGTGGAGACCAGTGGTTTGAACCAGTTCCTCTCACAGAGTAAAGCTCTGGTAGATGCGCCACCTCCTGGTTTCCCCTGTATGTTTTTATTCTAAACAGTCTCTGCAGTGATATTCATTTTTGTTTATAAGGTGCTTTCTAGTAAATAAATATTTGACCTTATAAATCTTTCCTGATTCATAACTAATTTTTTATTTAGTTCTTTTTTGTGTGTCACTGGGACTTTCCTGCTCTAATAGTTTTTCAGATAGAAAGAAACAGGAATTAAGAGTCAGAGGTGGAGAGAGGAAGACATCACTACACTGAAACTTTCTTCACTGTGACCTAGCTCCAACCTGGGTTGTCATGCAGCAATTTATTGAACTTTTGCATATGATTTGTTTATCTTAAAAACAAACATTTCTTTTTTTGTGGTCCAGGAGGTGGCGCAGTTGATAGGCATTGGACTCTCGAGCATGAGGCCCTGAGTTCAATCCTCGACAGCACATGACACCTGGTTCTTTCTCTCTCCTCCTATGTTTCTTATTAATAAATAAATAAAATCTTAAACACAAACATTTCTTTTTAAAAAACGTTATTGCCACCAGAGCTATTGCTGGGGCTAGTTGCCTGCATGATGAATCTACTCAGGTGAACCATAGCCTGGCATCTTTAAAAAGAAATTTCCATTATTATGTGAATAAAATGGTTTTAGGTTTTAAATATTAAAAATTAATTGTCATAAATAAAGATTTTTATGTTGATAATAATTTAAAATACATTTTGAAAGTATCACTAACTTTTATTACAGAAGAGGCTTTTATGTAAATACACAATCTTGTGAATGAAATTCATTACAAATAAATGATTAGAGTTTTCCAGATTCAGTGAGTGTTCAGTTGAAATGATCAAAATATTTTAATTTAATTTTTATTTTCCTTTAATACTTATGCAACTTATTAATCTTTCCACACAAAGGGCATGTCAGCTGTTGATATTATTATGCTTTCATTTGACTAATTATCAGATTAAGAAAAACTAGAGGGGCTGAAAGATAGCTAACATGGTAAGGTGTATGCCTTGACACATGCACAGCTAGACTCCACCCTTAGTATCATTTGGAAAGGTCACTAAGGGGTTGAGCGGGGTAACACAGCGGGTTAAGTGTATGTGTCACAAAGTTTAAGGACCTGCAGGATCTGTGCTGGAGGCCTCAGTGGCTCCCCACCTGCAGGGGAGTTGCTTCACAGGCGGTGAAGCAGGTCTGCAGGTGTCTGTCTTTCTCTCCTCCTCTCTGTCTTCCCCATCTCTCTCCATTTCTCTCTGTCCTATCCAACAATGACAACAACAATAATAACTACAACAATAAAAAAGGGCAATAAAAGGGAATAAATAAATAAAATAAATAAAATAATAAAAAAAGACTTTAAAAAAAAAGAAAGAAAGGAAGGAAGCTCATGACACAAGGAGAAGCTCCAGTACTTAGCCCCTCATCTTTATTCTCCCCAAATTTGCAATAAAAATGAAAAATTCAATTCCAGGCTGGTGATACCACACATAGAGGAGATCTCTTCTTGTAGAAAAGAAGAAAGAAAGAATCAAATAAAGGGACTAGAACACTAGAACATTATCAAATTGAGCTTAACATAACATGTTTAAATAAAGCAAAAACTTATATTAAAGGATACTAGAAAGTATCATAATGATAGTTTTTCAGGCACTGTTTAGTATAATGGTTAAAAAGAGATTGTTGGAGCCTGGCAGTGGCACACCCAGTTGAGTGCACATGTTATCATGCACAAGGACCCAGGTTCAAACCCTCAATCCCCACCTGCAGGTGTGGGAATCTTTGTGAGTAGTGAAGCCGTGCTGCAGGTGTCTCTCTCTCTCTCTCTCTTCCTCCCTCCCTCCCCCTCCTATCACATTTTCTCTGTGTCTCTACCTAGTCAATCAATAAAAAAGAGATTATTAGTTGCAGAAATATATCTATACTTCATGCGTGCTACCATTGACGCACTCTACTTTCCTTCTTTCAGTTAAGAGCTAGGGCTTAGATATACATGGTAGAGCTGAATCTCTCTAGTTGTAATATTTCATTGAAAAATATTATTTAATGCACCGTTTTTTGGATAAAAAGTCTAAAAAATGAGGTCTTGTTTTGCAAATGGAAAAGGTCACATAATCGGGAGTCGGGCAGTAGCACAGAGGGTTAAGCCCAAATTTCACGAAGTACAAGGACCAACTTAAGGATCCCGGTTGGGCCCCCGGCGATGAAGCAGGTCTGCAGGTGTCTATCTTTCTCTCTCCCTCTCTTGTCTTCCCCTCCTCTCTCCATTTCTCTCTGTCCTATCTAACAACGGCGACATCAATAACAACAACAATAATAACCACAACAACAATAAAAACAAAACAAAACAAGGGCAACAAAGGGGAATATAAATAAATATTTAAAAATTTAAAAAAAGAAAAGGTCACATATTCTTTATTCTTATTCCCTGATCTTGTTTTCTGATCTGTTATTAAGGACATCTCCGGAGTTTTTATTATTTAAAACTTTTTTAGAGAATGAAGAGGGAAGGAGAGAGAGAGAGAGAGAGAGAGAGAGAGAGAGAGAGAGCTGCAAGATGCAACACTGCTCCATCACTCGTGAAGCTTCCACCCTACAGGTAGGCACCAGGGGCTTGAACCTGAGTCCTTGAGCACTGTAATGTGTGTACTTCACCAGGTGTGCCACCACCCGGCTCCTCTGAGAATTTTAAATATATATTTTATTTACTTACTTTAATGCAACAAGATACACAGAGAAAAATATAATAAATCAAATAGAAATAAATCCCTGAGCAATGCTCAGCTTGGGCTTAAGTTGGTGCCGGGAACCTCAGAGCCTCAGAAGTGAAAGTCTTTTGCATAATCATGAGGCTGTCTCCCCAGCTAACAATCTCTATAGTTTAATACTCTACTTTTCTTACACTGTACTTCTTTCCCTCAGGCAAATTTTTCTAACATTCTAAATTTCTCCTTGAACTCTCACTTCTCTAGGTAAGTCCTACAGGTTATATAAAGTCCCCACTGTGTATACTCCCCTGGCAACCTCCACCTTCGCTTTTTTTTTTTTTTTAGGATGGAATCATATGTAGCACTTGCACCTTGGTGTCTGAAAAGCAGAAAGATATGAAGCTGGACAAAATGTTTAATAAACAGGAACCAGAAAGTAGAAATAGGGTAGATAAGAATAGGGATTTTAGGATGGCAAGAAGCTAGCAAGTGTGCTTTAAGTATGGTCCTAGGGGCCCATAACTTTAATTTTTACTTGAGCTTGATGGTGAATATTTAAGTGGACTGGAAATATTGTTTGTGGCCTCCACCTTCACTTTTTATTAATTTTAGTTTTTATTCTTTTTTTGGCTCCAGGGTTATAGATGGGACTCGATGCCTGCACTACTGATCCACTGCTCCTGGAGGCTATTTTTTTCCTTTTGTTGCCCTTGTTATTGTTGTTGTTGTTATTATTTTTATTGCTGTCATTGTTGTTGGACAGGACAGAGAGAAATTGAGAGAGGAGGGGAAGACAGAGAGGGGAAGAGAAAGATAGACATATCCAGACCTGTTTCACTGGCCGCGAAGCGACCCCCTGCAGGTGGGGAGCCAGGGTCTCCGGAGATCTTGGACTGGTCCTTGTGCTTTGCTCCATGTGTGTATATCCTGCTGCACCACCACCCAGCCCTCGGTTTTTATTCTTTACTGCCGCCAGGATTACTGCTGGGGCTTAAAGGCTGTATGACAAGTCCACCACTTCCCACAACTATTTTTTTTTTCATCTTCACTTATATGCCTTTATTCTTTCAAGGCCTATTTTCATGTGGCTGGGGCTTTACTGTTATGGTTTTGACTTTTTCAGGTAGAGAGAGAGATAGAGACAAAGACAGAGGGAAGGACAGAACAGCTCTGAAGCCTCCTTCACTGCAGTGGAGTACCAGGTCACTCACATGGCCAAACAGCATGTTAACAGGTGAACAGTGCTGCCTATCTCTTTTTTCCAAGACTTTAAACTTAACCTAGAAAAAAAGACCAGGGTTCTGTATCCTCCAGGGCATATATAAACAGCTAGCGCATAGCTCTTGGTAAGTTTCTATAAATATTTGTGTAATGAGTTAGTTAAATGTGATATCCTAATTGAAATAGGGTTTTCTAATTCTTGAAGGTCTGTCAGACTTCTGCAAAATCTGAGACTATCTAGGATGGGTTTTAGTTTTAGTTTTGGTTTATTTGTTTTCTTTTAAAAATATTTATTTATTCCTTTTTTTGTTGTCCTTATTGTTTTATTGTTGTAGTCATTATTGTTGTTATTGGATAGGACCGAGAATTGGAGAGAGGAGGGGAAGACAGAAAGGGACAGAGAAAGATAGACACCTGCAGACCTGCTTTACCGCCTGTGAAGCAACTCCCCTGCACGTGGGGAGCTGGGACCTTGAACCGGGCTCCTTATGCTGGTCCTCGTGCTTTGCCACCTGCACTTAACCCGCTGCGTTACCACCTGACTCCCAGTTTTGGTTATCTTAAAAAGGTGTGATGCAGCTGTCATAAAACTTACCTATCAGAGACATGGAAGTATATAATGCTTTGCACCGTAATTTTAATTCCTATAAGAAATGTAAAAGTTGAGGGAAAACTTACCTTTCACAAATTGGACCATAGAGGACAAGGGGTATAAAAGAAAAACAGTAAAATAAACTGACAGCAAACATCTTTGCTCATCTTGGGGAAGAGAACCCCAAATCCTTCAGTGGAGTCTAGAATGTCCTTTCTGTAAAATGGATGCCATTATTTGATTGGCGATATTTTGGGACTTTACTCAATTGCAAGTGGAAGAAACAATTTTACTTGGAAAATAGAGCAGCTTCTTTACTATATAAAGCAAGGAGGATGCAGACATTAATAACACTAAGCATTATTTAGAAGATTTAATCTTATAGTATCTTAAAATTTTGTTGACATATGAAACCCAAGTAAAGACAATGAATGTATCATTCATCACTCTCGCCATTCCAAGAAATAGAAAACCTGATTCCTGTCACTATGTGTTTTTTTTTTTAGACATATGATTCCTCCAATTAGAATTACTAATGGAAATTTATTTGTGGACTATGAAGCAGATGGTTCAAAGGTAAGGCTTTATTTTATTTTATTTCCCATTGTACCATTGTTAGTGGTAAATTTCAGACCAAACTGGTTCTAGCATTGACTAAAAATGTCCTAAAATATTTATTATTTGAGCATATTAAAAGATATTTAAGTTATAGACATATATATATATAGATGATAACTAACACAAGGACATATTTTAGAGTTAACCATTAACTTAACATAAATAAATCCTTGATTTAAAAAATATTTATTTATTCCCTTTTGTTGCCCTTGTTTTATTGTTGTAGTTATTATTGTCATCATTGTTGCATAGGAAAGAGAGAAATGGAAAGAGGAGGGGAAGACGGGGGGGGGGGGCGTTAGACACCTGCAGACCTGCAGACCTGCAGACCTACTTCACTGCCTGTGAAGCAACTCAAACAAGTCCCCGGCAGGTGGGGAACCAGGATCCTTACACCAGTCCTTGCGCTTTGGCACCACCTGTGCTTAACCGGTTGCATTACCACCGGACTCCCAAATAATTACTTTTTTAAATGTACTTGCTGGAGTTGGAAATCTATGAATGTTTTCTGCAAAACCTGATTTATACATTGTACTTATATGTTATCTACATTGGATGCCTTTTAAATTAATCTTTGCTTTCCTTTTATAAAGATATTAAAAATGATCTTGTATATAAGCTGAGTGTTACAGAAAATACATGAATGTCTTTTCCACTTCTACTCATCTCTCTAGCCACATGTCAGAAACTGGGAGGAAAAGGTGAACCTTTCAGCTAGACAGTGTGAAGAGTTGACACAAAAATCTTGTTTGTAAGGACTGTATTTCCTAAGAAATTAAAATCAAGACCTGCAGATAGGTAAAACTCTTTCAAAAGACTTTACACAGCATTTTACATATGACTGAGCGCCTGATTATAGGAAAGTTCTATCAAGTTTTGATACCGACATATAAAGTATTTCTTCCTTTTAGGATTTATTTATTTACTAGCAAGGGAGAAAACAAGGAGAGAGACAGACCAGAAATCACTCTGGCACATGTGATTTCAGAGATAAAGCACTTTCAAAGCTCTATTAGTGGGCACCGCATGGTAGCGCAGCAGGTTAAGTGCACATGGCACAAAGCGCAAGGACTGGGTAAGGACCTCAGTTGGAGCCCCCAGCTCTCCACCTGTAGGGGGGCTCACTTCACAAGCATTGAAGCAGGTGTCTGTCTTTGTCTCCCCCACTCTGTCTTCCCCTTCTCTCTCAATTTCTCTCTGTCCTATCCAACAATGACAATGACAACAATAACAATGGCAACAAAGGCAACAAAAATGGAAAAAATGACCTCCAGGAGTAGTGGATTTGTAGTGCAGGCACTTCTTCTTCTAGCGTTTGCCCTTCTTCCGTAGCCAGTCAACAGCGTCAGGTTGAGCCTGATGTAAAGTTTCAAGACCTCCTTTGAATCTGGAGAGGTGGCAGTCGTTGACTATGTGGGTCATAGTCTGTCTGTAGCTGCAGGGGCAGTTCGGGTCATCTCTGGCTCCCCAGCGATGGAACATAGAGGCGCACCGGCCATGGCCTGTTTGATAGCGATTGAGGAGGGCCCAATCATAACGTGCTAGGTCAAAGCCGGGTTGACGCTTGCAGGGGTCTGTGATGAGGTGTTTGTTCTTTACCTCAGCTGACTGCCAACTCTGTTTCCAAGAGTCTGGAACAGAGAAAGAAGCTCAGTGTAGGCGTAGGGGACCAGATTGGGTGACGAGACGTCAAGCGTTGGACAGGGTGGGAGAAGATTTCCGCGTATATTGGCAGGTCCGGTCGAACGTAGACGTGGGAAATGAACTTAGATGATGCCGCATCCTGACGAATATCTGGCGGGGCGATGTTGCTAAGAACTGGCAGCCATGGAACCCGGGTGGAACGGATGGTTCCAGAAATGATCCTCATGGAGGAATATAATTTGGAATCGACCAAGTGGACATGGGGGCTACGGAACCATACTGGGGCACAGTATTCTGCAGTGGAATAGCATAATGCCAGAGATGATGATCGTAGTGTGGAAGCGCTCACGCCCCATGAGGAGCTGGCCAGTCTTGCAATGATGTTATTCCTCGCGCCCACCTTTGCTGCAGTTTTTATGAGATGTTCGTGAAATGACAGAGTGCGATCGAGAGTAACGCCAAGATAGACTGGCTGGGCTTCATGCCGGATTCTCGTATCGCCAAGCTGCACATTAAGCTCACACGAGGCCGAGGCATGGTGTAGATGGAAAACAGATGATACTGTTTTTGCAGTGCTAGGGATTAGTCACCATTTTTTACAGTAATCAGATATCAGAGACATGTCTTTCGTTAGTGTTTCCTCGAGGATGTTGAACTTGGATGCCTGAGTTGCACAGCAGATGTCATCGGCGTAGATGAACTTCCTTGAAGAAGTTTCTGGGAGGTCATTGATGTAAATATTAAATAGTGTAGGAGCCAGAACAGAGCCCTGGGGGAGGCCACTTGAGACAAGTCTCCATCTGCTAGACTTGTCACCCAGATGCACCCGGAATCTTCTGTTTTGGAGAAGAAACGATATAGTGTTGGCCACCCATGGAGGCAGGCATCTTGAGATCTTGACTAGGAGACCACGGTGCCAAACCGTGTCATAGGCTGCTGTGAGATCAACAAAGACAGCACCTGTCTTTAAATTCTTCTGGAATCCATTCTCAATGTAAGTTGAGAGGGCCAGGGCTTGTTCGCAGGTAGATCTTCTTTGTCTCCCCCACTCTGTCTTCCCCTTCTCTCTCAATTTCTCTCTGTCCTATCCAACAATGACAATGACAACAATAACAATGGCAACAAAGGCAACAAAAATGGAAAAAATGACCTCCAGGAGTAGTGAATTTGTAGTGCAGGCACTGAGCCCTAGTGATAACCCTGGAGGAAAAAAAAAAAGTTATGACCTCATTAGGTATGATAACAAGCAGTTTTTGTTTGTTTGCACCAGGGTTTTCACTGAAAATTTTAATCTAAACAATTCCAAACATATTCTCTCTTTATTTTTCCTTTTCCTTTAGATAGATGATGAAAGAGTGAGAGCAGGCAGGAGAAAGAGAGAAAGAGAGAAAGAGAGAGAGAGGGAGGGGGAGGGGGAGGCGGAAAGGGAGAGGGAGAGGGAGAGGGAGAGGGAGATGGAGAGGGAGAGGGGAGAGAGAGAGACACTAAAGACATATAGAGGAGAAACACCACTCCATATCTCATGAAACTTCCCCCATGGAGGTGCTCTAGTTCTCAGTCTCATTTTTTATCTTTCAAGCAAAAAGATCAGTTTCTAATGTAGGAATATTAACTCTCCTATTAATTGCAGTGGAAATTCTGAAAAAAAAAATAAAATGGTATTTATTTTCTGTTTGTTTTAATTGCTTTAAGAAAGGGATTTTTAGTCGTTAACTCATATATACATACATAGAGAGTAAAAACATATACATGCCCATTTCTGATGATAGCTCCTAAAACTTAAATATAATGTTACTAGGTAATGCTAGTGCTTTTTCAAAAGTTCACTGTTACTTATTTTTCTCCTTTTTAAATAGCCTACCTTGTCTTACAAAAATAATATAATTGTGAAGTCATTTCTATGTACAGCTACATTTTATGTCAATTAGCAGTCAGATTTAGAAACTAAATCTGTGAATCTTAACATTATGTGCCTGATGTTATAGTTAATGTGATATGTATACATGTCACCTATTCATAATCTCAGTTTCCACTAAAGTTGAGAGGAAAAATGCGTACAATACCGGATTTTGCTAATATAAGACAAAAATGAGGCCTGCCTATATACATGGAGAGGATGCATGTACTAACTTCGCACACAATGCATAGTGTTAGTGTTTTTTCCTTAAATATATTATTTTGTTGATGATTATAAGTGAAAACTGCTAAAGGTGTACTGAAATTATATGCTTACTCCAAAAATAGCAAGCATATAGGATGTAATAAAATATGATTTATAAAGACTCCTTTAACAGAAGGAATCATTTGTTTCCTTCAAAAGTAAAAGCACAGAGGTCACACTGTTCACTGATCCAATTAGTCAAAGGAATTTTGTTTTATGAATGAGAATTTAATGACTTCTGCTGTCATGGATGCCAGAAAGAGTGTGTTGATCATTCTGACGTATTTGAGCTGTATTATGAATGAGTAAAAAAAAAAAAAATCAGAAAATTTTTAGTTTACTTTCAATCATCAGTAGAATTAGTCCAAATTGGAAAAAAAAAAAGTCTATGATACCAAACATAATGACACAGAACCTAGGAAGCTCTAAAATTTGAGCACTGACCATGCATCAAAATAGTGGAGGAACTGAACAAGAGGACCTCCATCAAGAGCTTTGTTTCAGTGCTGCTCACTGTGCAGAAAATGGAAAATTAGTAGTAAGAGGAGACAGTAACAGTTCACTATGGACATTTAGTGGCTTCCTTCACACTTTTACTTTCCAGCTATTTGAAAGAATGTAAAGAATAGACATGTTTATTTTTGTTTGATTTTGTCATAATGTGGTTGAATTTGTTTTCTATACATCTTTGCTCTATATTTTCATGTTATTTTTTGCTATCTGGCTGCATTTCACAGAGTGGTAATGTGCAGTAGACTGCAATTTAAAACAAAACAAAAAGATTCTTTGGCACAGGATGAGAAACACTGATCCAACCACTTGGGGCCTTGAGTTGTCTGTTACCTTTTATTCAGAATACACCAGAGAAGTGGATATAGAACATAATGTTATTCCACACTGAACTTCGAATACTTGGCTTCACAAATGCCAGTGTTATGGTAAAAACGCTAATTTATTTATTCTTTTCCTTTGCAATTGAGTGGATCCACCCCACCCCCATTAAATTCCTGGTTATTTTGGGAATGATGATGGAAAATGTCACATGGAGCCTGAAACAAAATTGATCTAGGTTAAATCCTATCTCTTGTACTCATTGTTTAGGTCCAGATTTCTTATTTGTAATATCAGTAGCCTCCCTTGTAGGATTGCTGTGAAGATCAAGGGAGATTAGTTATGCAGGGTACCTGTTACATGGTTGAAGCCCAACAAAAAGAGAAAGGTTGGCCTTTTACCTTCTTTTCTCCTCTGAGCACAGCATATAAAAATCATTTATTTTTAAATGTGTGACTAAAACTGGCTCAGATAATCCTGGTAAACAGTCTTTATAATCATGTATTGATCTTTTAAAATCATTTGGGGCCCCTATTTGTTACTGCTTTTATAAAACTTTTTTGTAAGTGCAGATTGCTATGAATATACAACCAAAGGAAATATATAAATCTGTTAAAATTTTCTCTACCTGCTGAGTCCTACAGGAGAGCCATGACAATGGAGAACAGGAGGATAATATTGTAAGCCATTATTATCATCTCTATCAGTGTAATGATTTATAACCATCATGTGGGAAGCTGTGTGCTAATAATGAAGTCATTCTGTACAGTTTGTAAATGCCACAGATGGTGATGTACCACTTCCTACTGTTTTACATCTATTTATAGCTCAATTATCAGATGTTATTGTTAAGGGGATTGTTTTCAGATTGAACAGTAACTGAGCTAAGCTGATGGCAAAAAAGAAATCTATAAAGATGAGTTTATTTTATTTTGTTGTATATTTCTCTGCAACCCAGTGCTTAAATCTCTGATTTGAGCAAATAGTTTATATTTGGGTTATAGACTAAATACAGTATTTGCTTTCATTTTCTACTTGCATGTATAACATTTTTTTTTTAAATTTTTTATTTAAGAAAGGATTAGTGAACAAAAGCATAAGGTAGGAGGGGTACAACTCCACACAATTCCCAACACCCAATCCCCATAACCCACCCCCTCCCATGATAGCTTTCCCATTCTCTATTCCTCTGGGAGCATGGACCCAGGGTCGTTGAGGGTTGCAGAAGGTAGAAGGTCTGGCTTCTGTAATTGCTTCCCCGCTGAACATGGGCGTTGACTGGTCGGTCCATACCCCCAGTCTGCCTCTCTCTTTCCCTAGTAGGGTGTGACTCTGGGGAAGCTGAGCTCCAGGACACATTGGTGGGGTCTTCAATCCAGGGAAGCCTAGCCAGCATCCTGGTGGCATCTGGAACTGCAAACTCTAGTGTAGTCCTGCTTTCAGGTATATATTTTGCAGTAGTTTATGGATACGTGTGCACATAAGCTCTCTCTCATAGAAACTGGTGTATACCTAGGTTATGGGACTTTGTTAGAAAGTGAACTACCTGAGATGAAATTAGAGTGTACTATTAAAGGAAAGGTCTCACCCGAGTAATGAAGCTGAAGGGTTGTCATTCCACACGTGAAGTCTCTGGATACATTCTGAGGTGAAGCATGTTGAGGTAGCAATCGTTGCTTTGGTTAGGTTGTGATCGGCAGATGCAATGTTATTTGGTTTGGATTGGGAGATGCATACGGGAAAGTGGGCCCTATCCAAGGGTTCCAGGACTGGGGGAAGTAGGGGCTCTATAGTGAAGATGTGAGGTTCCTGCTGTCTTAGGGTTCAAAAAGACAATCAATAGTTAATATTATCATCACATTATTTGTTAATTGGGTTAACTTTGAAAAGTCACTTTGTTATGGTTTGCTGGACAGTACCCAGTATCTTGTATATAGCTGTGCTATTGGAAGCTTCTAATCTACTCGTGTCACTAGTTACATGATTGCATTGTTAGATCCAGCCAAGGAATAAATTAGGCTCATTTGTGAATATTTCTTTTCTGCTGCTAAGATACTGTTTCTGAAATTACCATTATGGTGGGTAATGACCACAAACATTTTAATAACCTCAGCAGTGTACCTCACTTACATCCTCAATGACTCATTGGAAATTCAGGTGCCTGTATCATCAAACTATTTTCTTTCCATTCTCTTTCATTTTAGAACTGTAATATTTATGAGGTTTTTTTTTCAATCAACAGCACGTGTGGATGCATGTGCATTTGTGCATATATGTAATGTAATTACATCACAAACTTTTTAAAAATATGCTTTAAAAATAGAAATCTCTTTATTTATTGGACATAGGCAGCCAGAAATCGAGAGGGAAGGGGGTGATAGAGAAGAGAGAGACAGAGAGACACCTGCAACCCTGCTTCACCACTTGCAAAGCTTTCCCCTTACAGGTGGAGACCTGGGGCTCGAACCCAGGGTCTTGTGCATTTGCAAGGTGGAACACCACCCAGCCCCCACATCACAATCTTTTTAACTGAAGTTAGTGGCAGTAACTTTGAGAGTTAGGGAATATTTCTTTTTTCTAATTTGTCTTTAGTACTCTATCACGTTATTTGGCAAAGCAATTAACAATTCAGTGGTGATCAGGCGGTAGCTCAGTGGGTTAAGAGCACAAAGCGCAAGGACTGGTGGAAGGATCAAAGTTCGAGCCCCGGCTCCCTACCTGTAGGGGAATCGCTTCACAGGTGGTGAAGCAGGTCTGCAGGTGTCTTTCTCTCCCCCATCTGTCTTCCCCTCCTCTCTCCATTTCTCTCTGTCCTATCCAACAACGACAACATCAATAACAATGGTAATAATAACCACAACAATGGTAAAACAACCAGGGTAACAAAAGGGAAAAAATGGCCTCCAGGAGCAGTAGATTCGTGGTGCAGGCACCAAGCCCTCACAGTAACACCGGAGGCAAAAAAAACAAACAAAACAAAACAAAAAAAAACAAAACCCAAAAAACAATTCAGTGTTTGGAAGATGCATTGGATAAATATTTTTTGAAGAATACTGTGAAAGAGTGAAAATGAATCAAATGAATCATTAATGTCCTACATTCACTATGATGTTAAGAAAATACTGATTATCACAGTCCATTGCATTGTTTTGACTTTCACACAAGTTGACTTGAGGCAATATAACCAACTTTTCTATTAAAGCACACATCATCAAAAATACTACCCTGCAAGCAGAAAAGAAAAGAACAGTACCTTAACAGGACATTATGGCACTAATAATATGAGATTAAAGTTAAGAAATTATTAAATGAGACTTTATGTAGTAAATCTGTATTGCAAGAGAGTATAGTATAGTAACAAATTATCTCCAAGATCCTTAAAGTTTATGTAACAATGACAATATTTAAGAAAGGACAATGTTATCATTTAAATCCTGTGTGTATCAAATAACTAAGTTAGCTAATTAAACTTTGTATGTCATTTAAAGATGTTTATTAATGAAAGCATCTCCTGTTATAAGCAAAGACATGATCATCATTTGATAAAAATAAAGAAGATAACTTGGACTTTTGGAGGCATGGCTATGGAGTAAGAATCATTTCAGGTTGCATTCCTAATAAACTAGAAAAAAAAAACTATGAAAAATCACCTGAAAACTCAACAAACTACAACCAAGATCTCTCAAGAAATTCACTAAGCCACAGCCCCCAAATTGTGGATGTTACTATGATTTCCCAGGCAAATGACCTCACCCATGTGTTCTAGAACCTCAGCTCTCCAGAGCCTTACCCCTTTAGGGAAAGACAGAAATGGGCTGGGCATATGGATTGACTTCAGCTCTCCAGAGCCTTACTCCTCTAGGGGAAGATCGAAACAGCCTGGGGGTATGGATTGACCCACGAACACCCATGTCCAGCAGAGAAACAATTACAGAAGCCAGACCTTCCACCATCTGTACCATATAGAGAATTTTCGTCCATACTCACAGAAGGATAAATGTTGGGGGAAGATGACCAGAGGTTTCTGAATTTCAACTCTATCAAGACCCAAAGAGAGAAGAGGAAACAAACAAAAAAAGGACACTTAGAAAGGAAGAGATGGCAGGATCATAGAAAAAAAGAGCATATATATATATATATATATATATATATATATATATATATAGATTAGTTATAGAAATAATAGTCAACCCATATCTGTGATATTGGGAGAAGTAAGTTTCCAGTAGAGGGGAATGGAACGTTCCTACTCATGACCACAGAATGTCAGCTCGGATCTACAGGGATGCAGAGGTCACATAGGCTCCTAAGCTAAATATGGGCCTCAAATCACATCAGATTGATGGGGTTTACAGTCAACAATATTTATACATCGTTCCCATATTTGGGAGCTACTCTCTTCCCTGATCCAGCTTTCTGGTCCTTCTTCCAGCCATGACATCATCTCCCCAGACAATAACTTGGATCAACCTGCATATTAGATGTCAGGCTCAGGGAAAACAAAACAAAACAAAACAAAAATAAACAAAAAAAACTAGTATAGCCACAAGCCCTTTGGAATATAACTATGTGCCTACTAGCTATCTACAAAATGAAAACCCCCTCCAACTCTTCATCTCCACTATTCCAGCTTTTATGTTCATGATTAGTCAACATTTTTTTTGGCTTTGTATGTTAACTCTCTTTTCAGCCACCAGACTCCAGATGCTAGCATGGTGCCAACTAGACTTCCTTAGACAGACAACCCCACCAATGTGTCCTGGAACTCTAATTCCCCAGAACCCCACTCCACTAGAGAAAGAGAGAGGCATGATGGGAGTATGGATTGATCTGTAAACACCCATGTTCAGAGGGGAAGGTTACAGAAGCCAGACCTTCCACCTTCTGCATCCCATAGGAGCTTGCTCTCAACTTGGATCAGCAATGGTAGAGAATGTTCCATTCTCTGAGGGGAGGCTGGACAACATACTCTATGCTACACCTGAGGATGATAGGTCCTGATATTGGGGCAGCTTGTTTTTTTTTTTTTTACCAGCATGCTTCTTAATTAAATACTGGTTGATGTCAGGAATTGAAACTAAAACATCTCATATGCAAATACTTTGTGCTACTGCTATACATCTCCACAGCCCTGTATGAACTATTTTAAAGAGAATTAGTCTCACTAAAGTGTAGTTGGAAAATAAAAAGAGACTAAAAATTACATTCTTTTCCTTTGTGATCAGCTAATTCCTTTGCAAGTGCTTCTATGAATATATAAACTTAAATTTAGTACATAAATAGAATAATTAGATGGCTTCTTAATTAGGCAGTACATAATTGTTAACTGACTAGTCCGTTGAATTGAAGTAAAATAAGGAAACTAGCATTTTTGAGCTTATTTTTTCATTGATTAAAAAGGTACATATTGGGTTAAGAAAATGCAATTACATTTTATAGCTTTGAAAGTATTCCAAGAGGACCATTAGTTGTTCTCATAATATAACAGGTAAAGTTTACAGCTAGTAGCAACTTATTCTATAATTGTCACATGGGAGTATTTTTCTTAAGCCCTAATTTCAGTAGATACTGGTTTAATTTACCAGAATTTCTCATTATTATATTTTTAGGTAAGGCAAAAAGTTATTACTCAAACACAATATTGTCTGAATTTTTATGTATTATAAGCTGAATGAACAGAGAAAAGTTATCATTCTTATGAAAATGACAGAAACATTTTTTTCTCTAATAACATGTTACAGGAAGCCCAAACTGATTTGCAGTCTGCTCTCTATTTGTATAGTTAATTAATCCAAAAGAAGCATTTATAAGAATACTTTAACTTAAATTTTAAAAATCTCTTCAATTCTAATTTTAAGTCCCCCTTTGAGACTGTACGTTATTTAGCAAACTAATGTGAAAAAAAACCACCTTATGTAAGAACCTAAAACATATTGATAAGTGTATTAACTTAGCAGCAGCTATGGAAACTATACACTCCTCTTTTTCCCTTTTCTCTTTATATGTAGGCATGCAAAGACAGGAACAACAGGAAGAAAACAAATTTGATGTACTAATATCCTATTGGAACTATATCAGATCACTACAAGTACAGTGACTTAAACAACAGTTTATTTGCTTATTGCTTTGGAGATTATAAGCTCAAAATGAGTCTCACTGTACAAAAATCAAGGTATCAATAAGAGGAAGGGAGAGAGAAGACAGGCACTAGGGGTACTTCTTTGCTTTAATTAATCAATCAATTAATTAATTGTTAGAACAAGAAGATATTGAGGGTAGAAGGAGAGAGAGAGGAAGCATCACCTTCACCACTCATGGAGCTTCCCCCTTGGATGTGGGGACAGGGGTTTGAACTTGGGTCCTTGCTCAACCCAATGCTGCACTGCCCTGGAGGATATTTTTAAAAAATATTAAAATGACACTACAAAAGAAAATGAATGTTTTGAGTGGTATTCTAATGAGGCATTTTATATTAAATTTAATCTTATAAAAAAGGCATGATTAGACAAGAGTTAATGCAGTTTTGAGGTTGGAAATTTGTATTGTGGGTCCAAATTTAGTATCTTTTCAGATTTGATCCCTTAATGAAGCTTAAAATATAAGTTTCCCTTCTCAAGTTATTGATACCAGAATAGAAACTCAGCGACCCTTCTGAACCATATTCTTCCTGCAACCTGAAATCTTGTAAGTGAAAGCTCCTTGTTGCTTGTATTCTCTGTCGATGTTGACCTTGAATGTCACACATAATGAATGCTTTGCTGAAGTAGTAACTCTGTCATTTTTATAAAGTTTTAGCCAATAGTTTCCTAATATCAGCAATAGATTCACAGATAGAACAAGCGACTCTTCTGAAATCTTCTGACCTTAATAGAGTGAAAGTAATGAATGCATTCCTCAAGAGAAATGGTGTGATAAAAGCTGCAGATATTTACAATTTGTCTGACAGTTCTCAAAAAAAAAAAAAAAGAGTTACACAGATTCAGTACCTAAATGAAATTAATTGTTGTCTGTCAAATATAGTAAACATGATGAATTATGTAGACATGACGATTCATACATAGATTTGACACAGATGTTCATGTTATATTAATTTTAGTGAATCGTATCAGTCAATCTGATGTCTTTGAATATTTGAAATTTGCAAAATTATCACTTAAAGAAAGGACAGTCATTGTTAAAGTAACTTTGAAATAAAATCTCCTTGCTTTAAGCCTAGCTATTTCCATCATTTATAGATAGGCACCTATGCCTCAAATTTCCTATCTGTGAAGTGAGCAAAAATGAATTTTCATGTCATAGATTTACAGTGAGGTAAATGTTAGAATAGTGGGGGTTGGGTGGTGAACACACTGGCTTAAGCACATATAGTAGGACATATAGTAGGAATTGCAAGGACCCACCTGAGGGTCCCGGTTCAAGACCAGGGGTCATTTCACAGGCAGTGAAGCAGGTCTGCAGGTACCTATCTTTCTCGACCTCTCCCTGCCTATCCTTTCCTCTCAGTTTTTCTCTGTCCTAGCAAGGAAAAGAAAAAAAAAAGTCACCAAAAGTGGCATTGAGCTCTAGTGACTGGAAGCAAAAAAGAAAAAAGAAAGTTAGAATAGTGTAAAATGTGTAATGAATAACCTGCACTTTATAAACACTGAGATTTTAAAATTATTGTGTACAATATATAAGTTGATCTTATTGTTGGTATTTTAACCTGGAGTTATATGATACACAAATTCATACTGAAGAAAAATCAAATTCAGAACTTCAAAAATAAGAATAAAATTTTATTCTTTTCATCTAAGTCAATATCAACTTTAAGTCTTCATACTTCAAGAATAAAACCCCCAAAATATTGTTCATTTGGAATCCTCTGTCAAAACAGTCAAAAAAGTCGGCAGATGCTTAAGGCATTCTGAATTTTATTAAATAAATATATAAATTTAGTTTGAAATTCTAATCTTATTATACTTTAATTTTTTATTTTTTTAAAATCTTTTTTATTGGATAGAGACAAAGAAACTGAAAAAGGAGGGGGAAATAGAAATGGAGAGAGACAGAGAGAGACCTCTGTAGCCTTGCTTCACCACGTGTGAAGCTTACCCCTGCAGGACCAGGGGCTTGAACCTGGGTCCTTGCATATTATAGTGTGTGCTTAACTAGGTGTACCACCACCTGACCTCTATACTTGAATTTTTACAATGCATTATGTTTTATTTTTTTACAGAATATTTTTTTAAATTTTTATTTGATTTTGTAAGTGAATTTTATTTGATAGGACAGAGAGAAATTGAGAGGAAAAGATAAAGAAAAACACCTACAGCCCTGCTTCACCCTTTGTGAAGCTTTGCCCTTGCATGTGGAGACCAAGGGCTTGAACCTGGGTCCTTACACACTGTAATGTGCACTTCACCAGGTGTGTCACTGTCTGGCTTCAGAATAAAATAAATTTAAAGGATGTTAGTTTGTATTAATTAACTTTAAGTAACACAATAAACACTTGTAAAATGTGCTGCTTTGTCACGTCAACTCCAGTTCAAGACCAGCCACCATCCTATTAAAGGAAGCTTCGATGCTGTGATTTTTTTTTTCAATCTCTCTGAATTTTTCTAAAACAGAAAAAAAATGCAATTAGTACATTCCATTTGATGCAAGTCAGAAATATTGTTAACCCCAACACAGGATCCAAATAGTAAATAATATTCACTGAGTCTAAGCTAGTGTAAACACTTTCTAAAGATCATGACCTCTACAAAACATCACATCAAGAAATCATTGAAAAGAGATATTCACTGTTAGAGATTTAGACACCAATCTTTGGACACTTCAGCAGAATGTATTCAAAGATTTGAAATAAAAGAAATGATAGTGCTAGTGTGATTTATTTTCAGCTATGGAATTAGTTCCCTGCATACTATCTTATTGCTCTGTGCATTATTTCTTCTTTTTAAATTTATTTTTTGTTCCTTCTTTTTTCTGATTTTTTTAAATTGGGGAATTAATGTCTTACATTTAACAGTAAGTACAATAGTTTGTACATGCATAACATTCCCCAATTTTCCATACAACAATACAAGGATTCAGAGGACCTAGTGGGGGTTGTATTGTTTAACTTATTTTTTATTTAAGAAATGATAAATTAATAAAACCATAGGATAGGAGGGGTACAACTCCACACAATTCCCACCACCCAATCTCCCTATCCCATCCCCTCCCCTGATAGCTTTCCCATTCTCTCTTCCTCTGGGAGCATGGATCCAGGGTCGTTGTGGGTTCCAGAAGGTGGAAGGTCTGGCTTCTGTAATTGCTTCCCCGCTGAACAAGGACGTTGACTGGTTGGTCCATACTCCCAGTCTGCCTCTCTCTTTCCCTAGTAGGGTGGGTCTCTGGGGAAGTGGAGCTCCAGGACACATTGATGGGGTATTCAGTCCAGGGAAGCCTGGCTGGCATCCTGATGTCATCTGGAACCTGGTGGCTGAAAAGAGAGTTAACATATAAAGCCAAACAAATTGTTGAAGAATCATGGACTCAAAGGTTGGAATAGTGGAGAGGAAGTGTTGGGGGGGGGGTACTCACTGCAAACTCTAGTGTACTTCTGCTTTCAGGCATATATTTTGCACTAGTTTATGGATGCATGTGAACATATGCTCTCTCTCACAGAACCTGATCTATATCTGGGTTTTGTGACTTTGTTAGAAAGTGATCCACCTGTTGGAATTAGAGAATACTATGAAAGGAAAGGTCTCACCTGAGTAATGAAGCTGAAGGGTTGTCATTCCACACCTGAAGTCTCTGGACACAGTCTGAGCTGAAGCATGTTGAGGTGGCAATCGTTGCGTTGATTAGGTTGCGATCGGTAGATGCAATATTATTTGATATGGATTGGGAGAGGTATGCGGGAAAGTGGGCCCTATCCTAAGGTTCCAGGACTGGGGGAAGTAGGGGCTCTATAGTGGAGATGTGAGGTTCCTGCTGTCTTAGGGTTCAAAAAGACAATCGATAGTTAATGTTACCATCACATTATTTGGTAATTGGGTTAACTTTGAAAAGTCCTTTTGTTATGGTTTGCTGTACAGTACCCAGTATCTTGTATATAGCTGTGCCACGGGTTGCTTCTGATCTACTTGTTCTAGGCTTTTGAGAGAGTCTGCATATCAAATACACAGCCTATATATTAAAACGACTCAGTCTGTGTTTTAAAAACTTCGAGACATACAATTAATTTTCCCCTTCATATTAATGAACTAGTGATTTATATGACTACACTTTACTAGGAGTGTACATAAACACCATTCCCACCATCAAAAAACTCTGTCCCATCCCCACACCCCACTGTCCCAGGAAGCTGCATGTCTACCCTCACCACAGGGTTTTTACTTTGGTGCCCTACTTTCAATTTAGTCAGATCCTCATTTTAGTTTCCCTTTCAGATCTTTTTACTCAACTTCTGTTGATGAGTGGGATCATCCCATACTCATCTTTATCTTTCTGACTTAGCTCACTTAACATAATTCCTTCCAGCTCTGTCCAAGATGGGTCAGAGAAGGTGGGTTCATTGTACTTGACAGCTGTATAGTATTCCATTGTGTATATATACCACAGCTTTCTCAGCCACTCATCTGTTGTTGGGCACCCGGGTTGCTTCCAGGTTTTAGCTATTATGAATTGTGCTGCTATGAACATAGGAGTGCACACCTCTTTTTGATTGGGTGTTAGGGAGTCCTTGGGGTATATCCCCAGGAGAGGTATTACTGGATCATATGGAGGGTCCATGTCTAGCCTTGTGAGAGTTCTCCAGACTGCTCTCCACAGAGGCTGTACCAATTTACATTCCCACCAGCAATGCATAAGTGTTTCTCTGTCCCCATAGCCTCTCCAGCATTTGTTGCTGCTGTCTTTTTTGATGTATGCCATTCTTATAGGAGTGAGGTGGTATCTCAATGTTGTCTTAATTTGCATTTCTCTGACAATCAGTGACCTGGAGCAGTTTTTCATGTTTGTTAACCTTTTGTATCTCCTCTGAGGTGAATGTTTTGTTCATATTCCTCTGCCCATTTTTGGATGGGGTCATTTGCTTTTTTGGTGCTAAGTTTGCTGAGCTCTTTGTATATTTTGGTGATTATTTTCTTGTCTGATTTATGGCATTTGAAGATCTTCTCCCATTCTGTGAGGGGTCTCTTTGTTTGTTTAATAGTTTCTTTGGATGTGCAGAAGCTTTTCAATTTGATGTAGTCTCATTGGTTTGTTTTTGCTTTAGTCTTCCTTGCAGTTGGGTTTATTTCATCAAAGATGCCCTTGAGGTATAGGTGGGAAAGTGTTTTACCAATGTTTTCCTCTAAGTATTTGATTGTTTCTGGTCTAACATCCAGGTCTTTGATCCATTTGGAATTGATTTTTGTTTCTGGTGAGATAAAGTGGTTCAATTTCATTCTTCTGCATGTTACAACCCAGTTTTCCCAGCACCATTTATTGAAGAGAGCCTCCTTCTTCCATTTAATACTCTGGGCCCCCTTATCCAAGATTAGATGTCCATAGGTGTGGGGTGTACATTATTTCTATGTCTTTCAATTAAGCTATAAATTTTATGCTAGTCTGTCATATAGGTTGTCACCTTACACTTTTTTAAATTTTAAATCTTTTACTTTATAAAATTAAAGTAACACTGGTTTATAACTTTGAATAAATTCAGGTTAATAGGTTTATACTTTAATACGTGTATATTTAACATGATCTTCTCCAAAAATCTAATTCCCATTCTTCACCAGGTAATTGATTCCTTTACCTACCTGCTTTACTCACACTCCCTTATTAGAAGTAAACAATTTTACTTATAATAAGGGAGCAAGAAGGGGAAAATTATAGAGTTATTTTGATATCTCATGGAATTGCCTATATGTTTCCATTATAGTTTGCAAGACCATATATCATGCTTTTCTATAAAGTGTTGTCATTATTTATTGTCTTCATGGGGCTTAACATGCTGCTTTTATCTACCATGGTACATATTAACCTTTGAGCCTGGAAGAAGAAAATATGTTCTTTGAATTGTGCATCCTCCTGATGAGACTGTGGCTGTCAACGTAAAGCTTATGTTGTCATTATTAGTTATTTTAATAAGAAATAAAATCTTTTTATGGAGAATATTTTTGCAAAATACAGAAAGTGGCATACATATCTTCCCTTTTTGAGTGAAAATACTCTTGATGCATGAGAATTAAGGAAATATTTGCTTTCTTTTTAAATATTTATTTATTTTCCCTTTTTGTTGCCCTTGTTGTTTTTCATTGTTATTGTAGTTATTGTTGTTGTTGATGTCACTGTCGTTAGATAGGACAGAGAGAAATGGAGAGGAGGGGAAGACAGAGAGGGGGAGAGAAAGACAGACACCTGCAGACCTGCTTCACTGCCTGTGAAGTGATTCCCCTGCAGGTGGAGAGCTGGGGGCTCGAACCGGGATCCTTACACCAGTCCTTGTGCTTTGCACCACGTGCACTTAACCAATATTTGCTTTTTATTATTTATCTGTTACATATGTAATACTCCACTTTCATCCCTCTTTAACTCATGAAAAATAATTCGGATCTAACTTTTGTCTTTCTTAGCATACCGTGTTGTTTCACTTTATTTTTAGTGATGTGTTTTTTTTTTTCCCCCTCTGTTTTTGTTTTTGCCTCCAGGGTTATCACTGGGGCTTGGGGCCAGCACTAAGAATCCACTTTCTGGTGGGCATTGTTTTAATTTTATCTATAGGTCAGAGAGAAACTGAGAGAGGAGGGAAATGGAGAGGGATAGGGGGAGGGAGAGGGAGAGGTAGAGGAGAGAAGGAAAGGCATAAAACATACTCGTTTTATAGTAGAAGCACATTATGAAGAACTTCTATTTGAACCTAAGAGACATTTTTGGTATTATAAAAGATAATACAGTGCTAATGGTTGATGCATAATTTAGTATATATTTCTTATATTCCCAATATTAGACCAATAGATTATTGTCGGGAAATGCTATTATATTTATATAGAGAAGGTATGTGAATTAAAAATGAGTTATTTACCTGTATTGTCATTATATGGCTAATTTCTTTTAACAGACTAATTCATGATGTCTGTTCACAAATAGCAACTAGTATAGTAGTGGTTATTGATGGAGTTTTCTGACTATATTTGCTAATATCGTAACACATATTTGATTAGCCTTCAATTCACATTTATGCTATCACAGAATTTTTTTAAATTATTGATTTAATAATGATTGACAAGACCAGGATAAGAGGATAAGAGGGGTACAATTCCCACCACCAGAGTTCTGTATCCCATCCCTTCCACTGGAAGCTTTCCTATTCTTTATCCCACTGGGAGTCTGGACCCAGGATCATTATGGGGTGCAGAAGGTGGAGGGTCTGGCTTCTGTAATTGCTTCTCAGCTGGATATGGGTGTTGGCAGGTTGTTCCATACTCCCAGCCTATCACAGCATTTTCTATTGTGGTTGTTTTGGTTATCTACAAGCCTTCACTGCTTCAAGTTAACTTTTTTTTTTTCCAGAGTGAGACAGAGAGAGGGAAAGATACCACAACATCAAAGTTTCCTTCATTGAGGTGGGACTGGGCTTGACCCTAGGTCAAACATGATAAATTCAATTATTATTGATGAATATCTGATCAGTATTCTATTTTCCAGTTAACAAGAATAGTTTACTAATTGTTACCTTTTTCAGCTTCAACTATTTATTAGAACTTTGCCTTGCTGTATTTTAAACATTTTATCAAAATTAATAAATTAGAATTATTAAAGGAATGCTCTATGTGCTGTCTAACTTACAAAATGCAGGTCTAAAAACATCACTGGGGATGCCGGCTGGTGCTGCACCCAGTTAAGCGTACATGGTGCTAAGTGCAAGGACCTGTGCAAGGATCTGGGCTTGAGTCCCACTCCCCACCTGCAGGAGGAAGCTTTGCAAGCTGTATTCAGCTCTCTCTCTCTCTCTCTCTCCCTTCGCAGTCCCTCTCCCTCCTCCCCTCCTCACCCCTCCCCTCCTCTCTCCTTCCCTGCCCTGCCCTCCCCTCCCCTCCACTCTATTTCCAGAATACTTTGAGATTAGGAGAGAAGTTATTATTGATGCTATGTCAACAGATACAAACTGGGCCTGTCCTGTGAAAACAATGTCCACGGACCAATAGAGCACTACCTGTTCTTAAACAATCCTCAGAATAGTGATGATTTTTATTTTTCCCCTCATTTTTTATTAGTGATTTAATATTGATTTACACAATTATGAGTTAACAGGTATAATTCCACATAGTTCCCACCACCAAAGTTCTGTATCCCCACTCTTTCCATTGGCAACTGTAGTAGTTCTCCCAATGGCTATTATTTCTATAACTATCTATATTTATACATATTTGCCCATTTTTTCCCTTTCCAAGTCACACCTACATCTACTGCTACTTCCAAATATCCTTTCTTTTTTCTGTTCTATCTCTGCATCTTGATGGAATTAGAATTCAGAGCCCTCTGGTCATCTTCCCCTAACATTTGATTTGTACTTTTTAAATTTTGTCATCACTATGGTTTTATTGCTCTGGATGAACTTTCTGGTAGAAAGAGTGTGCACACACAAGAGAAAGATACTGCAGCACTGAAACTTCCTCCAATGTGGTGGGAGCTGGGCTTAAACAGATTTTTGTATACATTTTTTTCTAAGTCTCTTAAAATGTTTTATTTTATTTTTTTCTTTACTTGAGGGATTAATTGTTTATAGTCAACAGTAAAATACAGTAGTTTGTACACGTGTAATATTTCTCAGTTTTCCAAATAACAATTTAACTCCCTCTAGTTCCTCCTCTGCCATTGTGCTCCAGTACCTGAACCCTCCCTCTACTCCAGAATTTCTTGCTTTGGTGCAATACATAAAACCCAGTCTAAGTTCTGCTTTATGTTTTCCCTTCAATTCTTATTTTTCAACTTCTGTCAATGAGATCATCCCATATTCATCCTTCTCTTTCTGACACATCACTTAACACGATTCTTTCATATATATGTATATTTTACTGGTTTTTTACTGGATGGGAGAATAAAGAGAAGAATCATATCTTATAGAAGTAGAAAATTATGGGAGTTGGGTTGGGTGGTAGCACTGCAGGTTAAGAGGAGGTGGTGCAAAGAACAAGGACCCAGTTCGAGCCCCTGGCTCCCCACCTGCAGTGAGTCGCTTCACAAGTGGTGAAGCAGGTCTGCAGGTGTCTATCTTTTTCTTCCCCTCTCTGTCTTCCCCTCCTCTCTCCATTTCTCTCAGTCCTATCCAACAGCGGTAGCACCAGTGACAACAACAATAATAAATACAACAATAAGACAACAAGGGCAACAAAATGGAATACATATTAAAAAAAGAAATAGAAAATTATGCAAAATTTAAATTTCATTTTAATAGTCTTATTGGAACTTATGATAACTTTAGCAATGTATTGCCTTTTATAATACAGAAAATCTCTCTTTGGTTCAAATAGAAGTTCTTTATAATGTGCTCCCACTATAAAACTGGATATTTTTCATGCCTTCCTTCCTTCCTTCCTATTTATATATTACTTATGGCCAACACTCATATTGCAATGATGTAGCTGATTGATGACAACATATCATATTGCTTAAAATATTTATTGCTTGAATCTTTACTGAAGAGTTGCCTGGTTGTTTGGAAGTTGAAAAACAAGATCAGAAAAGAAAACACAAGTAGAACCTGAACTGGAATTGGCGTATTGCACCAAAGTAAAAGACTCTGGGGTGGGTGAGTGGGGAGAATACAGATCCAAGAAGGATGACAGAGGATGTTGATATAGAATAAGGCCATTAATAGCCTAATTTTGTTTCACTTTTTATTATTATCTTTATTATTGGATAGAGACAGAGAGAAAGTGAGAAGGAAAGGGAGATAAAGAGTTAGAGAGAAAGAGAGACACCTGCAGGACTGCTTCACCACTCACAAAACTTTCCCTCTGCAGGTGGGGACTGGAGGTTTGAACCCTGGTCCTTCTGCATTGTAAGATATACACTCAACCAGGTGTGTCACCACCTGGGACCCTTGTTTCAGTACTTGTTTCACAAGACCAGTTTCTTCTTTTTCAATATTATCTGTGAAATGGTATATCTCAAAAATACTTACATTTATTAATATCTGAGCTGCCATACTGATGATAATGCTGATGTTTTTGTAGATATATTTATCCACTCTGTAATTTCCTTTTGATTATAAATTCTTCAAAGTCATACTTTTATTCCATCATAACATCTTGCAGAAGATCTCTTGATTGATTGACAAGATAGTTTTTTTTATTAAATTGTTAATCATATGAAAGCAAATGTCATTGATTACATCGTGGTTAAGGAATGATTTCCTTAAAATGGGAAATTTTCATTCAGGTTAGATAGGTTTTTTTTTTTCTTTTGGCAAGAACCAAACTACTTTTATTTCCTCAGACAAAAAAATTATTAGGCAACCTAGAAAGTGGTTTGGGTTTTAGTCTGAATGCTTTTAAAAGTGTGGGGTAGAGCAATATTTTAAAGTAACCCCATTATGTCTCTTTGGTACTGAATCAAAGTAGTTACAAGAATTCTATCTCACTGTCTGGTATGCCAAATAAATTTCTCTTTTAGAATAAGCCATTTATTTATTGGCTAACTAACAAGCCATGTGTTCCCATAAAATCTGGCACAAATTCTTTGACCTATTTGCAGTACTGCTGCTTGTTAAATTCACTTAACTTGGTGGCAAGTGAGATTCATCACCACCTTTGATTTTAAGTTGCATCTTTTGGTAGGAACATGTGAGAGAGTAATAAGAAATACACAAAATAGAAACTCCATCTAGATTTAAAAATTAATTGGAAGTTAAGCTACCAGAAGAATAGAAACAGATATATCGTTCCTTTACCTTTTGTTTACCAATTAAGCACACCAGTGTGGATGTTGGTGAAACACAGAACAATTTGCAAACATCAGCTAGTAACCCGTTAGGAGTGAGGTCTGAATTAGTATTCTCCTGACACCAAAAAAAACATTCCATTTTTATCTTTCACTTATAACCCTAATTATATATAATAATTCTAGGTTTTAGCTTTTAAAAGGGCCCTTCATGTAGAGGGTACTTTAGGACTATTCAGTTCATATGTCAACTCTAATTAAATCATATCTCAGAATTCATTAAAATCCAGCTCAGCTATTTAACATCTCATACCAGTCCACCTTTAGATGAAAGACTATGCCCTTCATTTTTTCCCTTTTCAGCTTTTGTTGTCTAATTAATATAAATCATTCACTTGAAGGGATGGATTTAAAAGGGAGTGAATATTATAAGTCCTGTAATTCTCTAAAAATTTTTGTATGCCAAAGTCAAGGTAAAGAAAAACTGTGTATTGCAAATGTCCCTGTGCTGACAGATTAAATTAGTGAACACTAGAATCACAAAATCTGTTGTAACTAGTAAGATGTAATCTGTGGTAACTAGTATGTTTTACTGTGTAGTAGGGAACCTGCAATTTATTTCAGATGATCAATTTTTTATTTTTTTCTCACTATAAGATAAAATTATGATTCTAGAATTTTCATACATAAAAGAGGACCTCAATTCCAGTAAAGTTTTTTTTTGATACAGAAATCTGAAACTTGGTTTAGAGACCTTGAAAATGTCCATGTCATAAGTATGTACCAATACTCAAACTAGCAATGTTGTAATTTAGTTTTGAAGATAGTTCATCTAATTTGGAAGATAGAGCTGTTCTGTGAAGCTGCTTCCATAAGGGTAATTAGTTTAGATATTAATTTTTAATATGACCCATTTACAGCTTACTTTCAAATACATGATTGTGTTTGAATCACTAGGTTACAGTACCAGAAAAATGGCTATTAAAACTGAAATATTAATTACCATATGTAGGGAATATTATGCTTTACCACACTTTAGAATACTATCATGTTAACCAAACTACTTCTAGGTAATCCCATACTAGATATCCCCATTGAATGATAATATGCAAATTGCATTCAAAAGAACATTAGATAAATAATTTTAATGAGGGAGACATTTTATCTTTTTTATTGCTACTTTTATTATTTATTCTTTGTTTGATTATTTATGTGTTCCTGGGGCTTTATGCAACTACCTGATTCCATCTTTTCTGAAAAACTTTTTTCCTTCCTTTTGATTTCAGATAGAGATAGAGAGGGAGAAATAAAAATAAACACTGCTGCACCATTTCATTACTTTGTGAAACTTTCCTTGTGAAGTCTATGGTATTCTCACATGGAACCACAAATTCAAGCAAGAGTCCTTGTACATAACAGATGTGCACTCAATTGGGCGAATTATCACCTGGTCTCTTTATTGTTACTTTTGAAAAGATAACTTTAAGCAGTTTGCACATTGCAACCCCCCCCCATAGAGTACATCTATTCTGAGAACAAAGTTCGATCTCTCTGTATATCTCACCCATATTGAAATTTAGTTCTTAGAAATTTTAACCAGAATTTACATCTGTTATACTTTTTTTTTTTAGGATTACATCAAATAAAACACAAATGCTGCTTTTTGTTTAACCAATTATTATGATGATCAATTGAAGAAGTATAGTATAGAAGATTCTAAGTATGCTGGCATAATTAAATCATTTTCCTCAGATTATACTAAAATAGTCAGGCATGAAATTTTTCTACCTAACCACTACGTGTCTTCATGGCAGAGTTAAGATGAGCACTTTTTTTTTTTTCCTAGACCACTGTTCAACTCTAGATTATGCAGGGGACTGAACCTGGGACCTTTGGTGCATTGGACATGAAAGTCTTTTTTGCATAACCATTATTGCTACCTTTCCAGCCTCCATCTTCTTTTTTTTAAAAAAAAATTATTTATTTATTATTGGATAGAGACAGAGAGGAATTGAGAAGGGAGGAAGAGACAGAGAGGCAAAGAGACCCCTGCAGCCCTACTTCACCACTCATGAAGCTTCCCCTCTGCAGGTGGGAACCAGGGCCTTGAACCTAGGTCCTTGACCACTATACTGTGTGCTCTTATCCAGGTGCACCACCACCTGGTCCCAACCTCCATCTTCTTAAACTCAGGTGTGATAGATATTGCTTTCACCTGATAGTTTAGTTCTAGTGTTTGTTCATGTAGATTTGATCAGTTGCTTAGAACTTTGACCCTTGAGGAGATGAGCTAGCAGCAGTAGATTCGAGACTCCATCTGCAAAGTGACAGATGCTCATGGAGAGGGTGTCTGCCCCGGGTCATGACCTGAGATGTGTGTTGGACGGCCTTTTGACTACATTTTTGCTTGCATATTCTATCTTGTGATCCTCTTCTCCAGTTTTTCCCTTTGAGAACTATTCAAAATTATTGCAATAAATTCTTTTCCCACTTGAATTATTGAAGAATAGGGTTCTCAAATTGTTTAGTATAGGGTTCCCCCAGACCTGTGACAATTGACACATGGATTATTTTGAGCTATGGTTAGTAGCTTCTGACCCAATCAGGTCATGATAAATGTTGATCATATTCTTAGGTACCTCAGAGGAAGAAATATAGGGATATTACCAATTATCAGAGGTGTAGCTAGAAACATAACTAAAAATATAATGTTCAAAAATGATTACAAATGCAAACTATCAAACTTCTCCAGAGACATATAGACAATATAAGATACATACATATTTATATAATCTATAATTGTGGTGAATGTCTATGTCTATCTATATCTGTGCATCTGTTTCTGTAGCTAATCATATCAAATATGTGTCTTTTCTTTTTCTTTTTGTTTCCTATCAGAGAAACCTAGCTATATAGCAGGGCAAACACCTAACTACACAGAATCTGGTATTTTCATAGGAGTCACCCTGTCATCATGTGAGCGCTCCCCACATATTTGTGCCTGTAGATTTGCAATTAAATGAGTTTCTTCCACCTCCCTACTAATTTTTCTGATGTTAATTTGATTACTTAACAACCTGAGAATAACTTAGTAGGACAGGGGAAGTTTTATTCTACTCCCAACATTAATCAGTTAGTTTCTGTTGCTTGAAACAAAACTGGATAGACTATAGCATGTAAATATTCTTATAACATGATTAAAGAAACACTAAATCTCTTAAAGTCTCATTTTTATTTATTTTTGAAAAAACATTTTGTTTTTCTGAAAGCCTGAAAACAGGCTTTTTTCAAGTCTTTTGAGATATTTTGGCATATATGCAAAAAATCTATACCTGATGATTACAGAAATTTTGACTAATTTCATTGTGTGTAAAGTGGTGGATTTAAAATTCATATTTTCTTTTCTTTTTTGTTTCTTTATTATATCCAGGGTTATCACTGGGTAATCCATTGCTTCTGGACGCCATTTTTTTTAACTTTTTTTTTCTTCTAATTTTTTTTCTTTTTTTTTCCTCCAGTGTTATTGCTGGGCTCGGTGCCTGCACCATGAATCCACTCCTCCTGGAGGCCATTCTTTCCCCCTTTTTGTTGCCCTTGTTGTTGTAGCCTCGCTGTGGTCATTATTGCCATTGTTGATGTTGTTCGTTGTTGGATAGGACAGACAGAAATGGAGAGAGGAGGGGAAGACCCAGAGGGGAAGAGAAAGACACCTGCAGACCTGCTTCACTGCCTGTGAAGCAACTCCATTGCACATGGGGAGTCGGGGGCTCGAACGGGGATCCCTATGCCGGTTCCTGCGCTTTGTGCCACATGAGCTTACCCCACTGCTCCAGCGCTCGACCCCCTGCTTTTTATTAGATAGGACAGAGAGAAATTGAGAGAGGATAGGGAGATAGAGTGGGAGAGAAAGACACACCTGCAGACCTGTTTCAACCATTACTGAAGCAGACCCCTGCAGGTTGAGAGCAGGGGCTTCAACCCAGGTGCTTGTGCACGGTAACTGGGTGCACCACCACGCAGCACCACAGATTATTAATTAATTAATTAATTAATTAATTATCTTTATTTGTTGGATAGAGACAGCCAGAAATTGAGAGGAAAGGGGAGATAGAGAGGGAGAGAGATAGAAAGGCACCTGCATCCCTGCTTTACCACTTGCTAAGCTTTCTCCTGGCAAGTGGGGACTGGAGGCTCAAACCTAGGTCCTTTGCATTGTAACATGTGCACTGAACCAGGTTGTGCCACCACCTGGCCCCTTTATTTTCTTATTAAGCTATTTCAGTAATTGCCTAGGAGAGTTTATCATTAACTACCAAAAACCACAAAACAATGGAAATGTCTCTTTTGTTATATAATATGATCAAATCTATTCATGTAATATTTTCATGAAAAAGGGGTATTATATATTGATGTCAGTATATAATTTAAAATAAGTAAAAGATTTATGTGATCTGTGGAGAAAGTACAGTATCAACATTATATTTTAGATAAACAATAATTAAAACTTAATAGCAATAAGAGGAGTGACAGCGGGAGTCAGGCGGTAGCGCAGCCGGTTAAGCGCACGTGGCGTAAAGCGCAAGGACAGGTGTAAGGATCCCGGTTTGGGCCCCACCTGCAGGGGATACCTTTCCCCTCCTCTCTCCATTTCTCTCTGTCCTATCTAACAACCATGACATCAATAACAACAACAATAATAACTACAACAATAAAAAGACAACAAGGGCAACAAAAGGAAAAATAAGTAAAATTTTAAAAAAGAATTAAAAAAATGAGTGACAGCTTAGAAAATGTAGAACCACAATATTTATTCACACTATTATATTTATTTATGTTATGTCCGGATTTTAGGTCCCATTCTCCCAGAGTCACATGCCAGAGGCCAGAGTCACATGCAAAAACAAGAGCCTTTATTGAAATGAGCTTAAGCCTGGGCTACAAGCACTTTCCCAGTAGTGGTTTGTGAGCACTGAAGAGAGGCAGACAGATTCTTCTTATACACATCAGGAGGAGGGACTTGGGGGCGGGTCACTTAAAGTTCAGACCTGTTTGTCCAGGAATTCTTGACCACAGTCCCTGACCACAGTCAGGCAGTTTTTGGTTAAGCAAATTTTGGTTTTCGGGGCCAACATGACTTCCGTCTACAGAACAACTGCTGATAAGTAAAACATTGAGACTGGTTCTCTCCCTGTCTATCTTCCCCTCCCCTCTCAATTTCTCTCTGCGCTATCCAAAATAAATTTAAAATATAGTCAAAAGAGCAGTGGATTCATAGTGCAGGCATCAGCCCCAGCAATAACCCTGGAGGCAATAAATAAATAAATAAATTATGAGGGCCACTGTTACTCCATATTGTCTAAGGCAGCCATCTTGACCGTAATTCTGGGTTTCCAAGAAAAACCTCATAATCCAACAGCTGCAGTGCAGCTGCATTTTACCCTTCAAAAACCAGTCTTTTACCCTTCAAAAAACAGGTCTGCCCCTCTTCAGTGCTCACAAGCCACTTCTTTCCTTTCCTTTTCTTGCTTTTTTCCCTTTTCTCCCTTTTCTTTATTTATTAGATAAACACAGACAGAAATCAAGAGTCTAGGAGGAGATAGAGAGGGAGCTAGAAAGGGAGACACCTGCAGCACTGCTTCACCACTCACAAAGCTCTCCTCCTTCAGGTGGCAACTGGGGACTTGAACCCAGGTCTTCATGCATTGTAACATGTGAACTCAATCAGGTGTACCACCACCACCCCCCTTTTGGATAGAGACAGAAAGAAATTGAGAGGAAAGGAGGAGATGAGGTTTTTCTCTCTCTTTATTTTTTAGTGATTTTTAAAATATTTATTTTCCCTTTTGTTGCCCTCGTTTTATTGTTGGTGTAGTTGTTGTTGTTATTGATGTCGTTGTTGAATAGGACAGACAGAAATGGAGAGAGGAGGGGTTGACAGAGAAGGGGAGAGAAAGATAGACATCTGCAGACCTGCTTCACCATTGTGAAACAACTCCCTTGCAGATGAGGAGCTGGGGGCTCGAACTGGGATCCTTATTCCAGTCCTTGTGCTTTGCGCCACGTGTGCTTAAGCCACTGTGATACCTCCAGACTCCCAGTTTTTCTCTTTATAGGTGGGGGCTTCGGGCTTGAAGCCAGGTACTGGCATACAACAGGTGCTTCACTGGCTGTGCCACCACCCTGGTTACTGCCAGGGCTCTGTGCCTGCATGGTGAATCCTCAGCTCCCAGGGATCATTTTTTCTTCCTTTTATTTTTCTCCTTTTATTTCATAGGACAGAGAGAAATTGAGAGGGGAGGTGGATATAGAGAAGGAGAGAGAAAGAGAACACTACAGTACCACTTCACTCCTTATGAAGTTTCTCCTTTGCAAGTGGGCGCCAAGGACTTGAACTGGGGTCCTTGTGCATGGTAGCATGTGCTATCAATTGCATGTGCCACTGCCAGGCACCTCTAAATCCCTTTTAAATACTTCTTGCAGATAACTTTTTTTTTTTTTTTTTGAGCAGCGCTGGGTTTTGGTGTAGCCAAGATTTCACCACTTTTTACTTTAGACAGAGAGAAGGGGGAGAAAGATAGCAGTGCTATCCCACTATTTGTGGTAATTTCCTCAATATTTTGGCACTTCAATGTGGTTCCAGGGTTTAAATGTCATACCAGGTGAGCTATCTCTTGATCTTCAAAGGTTGCTTAATCTGAGTTAACTATATTGGAATAAATGGATAGATGTCACATAAACACTTCAAGTTTTCTAACAAAGGTGGCCGTAAATTTTTTTTCAATTTAAACACTCTCTCTATATATACATATGCATATGCATATGCATATACATGTATACATATACGTATACATACACACACACAGAGTTGTTGCTGGGTCTCAGTGCCTAGCAAGTTCACTTCTCCTGCCAGCCTTCCGCTCTACCCCCAATTTTATTGACTAGGATAGAGAGAAATTGAGAGAAGAGGTGATAACAGAGAAGGGGAGAGAAAGATAGACACCTTCAGACCTGCTTCATCGCTTGTGAAGCAACCCCCCTGCAGGTGGGGAGGTGAGGGCTCCAACTAGAATCTTTTCCCACTGGTCCTTGTGCTTCGCATTATGCTTGTCACCGCCCTGTCGGCCCCAGTATGTTTGATTTTAAGGTTTCTAAAATCAACAGATGATAGATTTGTCTTGAAATAATACTAGGCACCCCAACATAAGACAGATCATTATACACACTCTTGTGCTACTTAGTGAAATGTAGAAATGGGTCATATTCTAAACCATAAAAAATAATACATTAAAATTACTTTATGGGAGTATATAGATTTATAAATATGCATACAAGTTTTTCTATGTACAAAATAGAAATAGGCATTTCTCAGAAAAGGTTGTTTCATTCTAAAAAAAGAATCAGTCTTTCTCCTTGTCAACATTTGAAGTTATTAGTCAGTGAGACTTTCAAAGTGTTCACTAGTTATCTAGTAACAGGAAAGCAATACCCAGAAATAAATTTCATTCTGAATTTTTAACCTTCTCTATGTCAGCATTCAAAACAGGTGCTATGTCCTGATTAATGAAATCACAAGGTGTTACTTACATTAAACTTTTAGCAAATGAAACTTAAAAAAGAAACTTCTCTGAACAGTTGCCATTTCTTCATCATTACTTCTTTGTCTCCTCCTCCTCCTTCCTTTTTTAAAAAAATATCTAGACTATCAGGTGACTGGCCTGCAAGCTTATTTTTCAGATCACTGATAGCAATGCAATTTGTGTTTCTGTATGCAAGTGTGTGTTTTGTTTTGAAAGCAGTATGAAGTTGTTTCCAATCTCTGGCAACAGTTCCTCAAGGAGAATGTAAAATAATGAACTATTGATCATGTCACTTCTCATGTATATTGCGGAGAAAAATCAAGTTCCAGGGTAACTAATGTCCACATTTGTGAAATTACTTGGAAAATTATCTAAGAGTTCTGTGAATCCTATTAGGGATTCTAGAACAATCAGGAATGCTTTGCTCTTGCTATTACTACATTACAGTCTCCAGAGAATTATTTTATAACTTCTTTTTGTAAAATATGGTCCCCAAGATTTGTGAGGAATTTCCAGATTTTTGGAGTACTTGTTTAAGCATAATTCAAAACTGCAGGAGGCAGAAGTTTGATGTGGTTCAGTGCAAAGTTAACTTTTTTGAATATAAAAAGGTCAAAATTAATGAAGAGCCTAGTAAATTCAAACTTCCACCAAGGAGCAACCCGGTGCTTTTAGCAATTCACTTGAAATGAAAAGGGGAAACCACCCCGCTTAAATATCTGAAAGCCTAACGAACCATGATATCTCCTGTAGTTTCTACCGAACCAAAATTTGTGCAAGGACTAAGCTCATTAGCATTAAGTGGAAATAGTCCATTCTGTTCTTCTGTTTCCACCATTACCATTGCATTTGTTTGAAACAAAAAACCAAAAAACTGCTATCTCAACTGTTACTTAATGTTCCTTACTGTCACTGAAGTAAAAAATGTCCTTATCTTATGAATTAAATGTCCTTCCCTACAAATGACAAATAGACTTCTTTTAACAAAAGCCCAAGTATATTAATTTTTTTATTATTGTCTTTATTTATTGGGTACAGACAGCCAGAAATTGAGAGGGAAGGGGATAATACAGAGGGAGAGAGACACAGAGCAGCCCTGCTTCACCGCTTGTGAAACTTTCCCTCTCTAGGTGGGGACCAGGGTCTTGAACCTGGGTCCTTGTTCACTGCCACATGTGCGCTCAATCAGGTATGCCACTACCTGGCCCCCAAATATTTTATTTATTTATTTATTTATTTATTTATTTATTTATTTATTACCAGAACACTGCTCAGCTCTGACTTATGGTGGTGCAGGGGACTTCAGAGCCTCAGGCCTGAGAGTCTCTTTGCATAACCATTATGCTATCTACCCCTGCCCAGTATATTAATTTTCAGTCCAGTAGATTCTGAAAGTAAAATGGTTCTTGTTAGTTTTTTTTCTTTCTTTCTATTTAATAGGACAGAGTGAAAATGAGGTGGGGAGGGGTGATAGGGAGAGAGAAAGATACCTGCAGACCTGCTTCACCACTGGTGAAGTATCCCCCCTGCAGGTGGGGAATAGCCATTTGAATTTGGGTTCTTACACATGGTAATGTGTACACTCAGCTGGTAATGTGTGCACGCAACTGTGCCCTCTGGGAGTATGCATCGACCTGTCAATGCCCATGCTCAGCAGGGAAGCAATGACAGAAGCCAGACCTTCCACCTTTTGCACCCCATAATGACTTTGGGTCCATGTTCCTACAGGGATAAAGAATAGGGAAACTATCAGGGGAGGGGATGGGATACAGACTTTTGGCTGTATCACAAAGCTAAGCACAATGGATAAATTAACAATTAATTCAGTAAATTTTGTCAATATAGATGAGTGGCTTTGATAAGTTTCTCAGAATTTTCTGAGTTCATGTATAGGGATATATATATATTGCTCTGAATTATCTGGGTAATTTTCTCAGTTCTCCAGTCTACTTTCTAGGTATAGATTAAATGGAGTTCTGTTGGTAGGAATTGTATGGAGTTGTACCCCTCTTATCCTATGGTTTTTCCAGTGTTTCCTTTTTATAAATAAAAAACAAATTAGTGCTTTTCAGACATCTATCTTGATGAGATGAGAAATTGTACCCTTGTGCCAACAACTGTACTGTAAATCATGAACCTCTTAATAAAAAATAAACATAAAAATATATTTCTACCTGACACGCCAAAATAGTTATTTTTTTTCAAATGCTTGGATGTCATTTTGAAGTATCTGCTTTGATCTGTTATGTTCAGAGATAAACCAGTTCTGCTTCACAAAGTAATATTCAGAGTGTGAGGATTGATGCTTCTGTCTCCATATGATTGAGTTTAGGATAGAACTTATGAAGGAAGAAGGGATGAGTCAGTGAGAAATCAAAGGTCTATTAGTGTATTTTCAAGTTTTTTTGGTGTTTGGTAGATAAAGTTTTCCCAGAATAGTAGTGATTTCATATTACAAAATAATTTATTATAACAGGTGTGTATTTTCATCATGGTTTTTAGTTTTATTTATCCACCACCTTGTTTTATTTAATGTGACATCATAGATGGGCAGATTTGGAGAAGAGGTCTTAAAACACTCATTTAAATGTTAAAGCAGTTGCAAACTAAGAGTTCTCATCCAATTCACACTTTGTTTGGCAAACAAAGTGTTCTTAAGGAAATTGCATCTGAATGCCATGAGGTGAAGGAATATGCTCAGTTTTATACCCAGTTATACTATGAAATTACACTACCACCCTGCCTTCTAGATGTATTTGAGTTTTCAGATACTTAGCCTGCAAAACCATCCAGAGTTTATTAGCAGTCTCCATTTCTAACTGTTGCATTTCAGTTAGTAAAAAATTTAAATAATTGATGAAACAATCTTCAGAAAACCTTTTTTTTCTCTTAGGCTAGATGTAGTTCAGCTTGTCAGACCTTTTGGGAACTAACAACCTAGAGAATGACTACTGAGGAATCCTTTGAAACTGTAAGATTTGAAATTTCTACCTTGTACAGCTTTGCAGTACCTGGAAAGTGTGAGAGTAGTATGGTAAATGCAGCAGAAAGTAAATAAGTGATAAACAGAAATGCATTTACATTATTATTTCTTCCTTTTTTCCCCTCTTAAGCTAGTAGGCTTTTTAAAGGAGTCAAATACATATTTTAGTTCATAAACTGACTTTATATTCACCTATTTGAAACAGTACAACATATTTTACATCAGATTGTGAAATATGGATGTTTTAATAAAAGACAGGAGAGCTTTTTCCAGTCTTTAAAGTAAATACATATTCAAAGGATCTTAAGGCATACCATTTATTCATATTCATATCTATTGAAATACTGTACATCCACATACTTCAATAAATAGTTAAAAACCTGACCTTTTAAAACCATTTCTGAATTTCAAAAAACAATTTTTATTGAAAAGATTAAATAGATAACTTTTGGCTGTGTCACAAAGCTAAGCACAATGGATAAGTTAACAATAATTCAGTAAATTTGATCAGTATAGATGATTGGCTTTGATACGTTTCTCAGAATTTTCTGAGTTCACATGTAGGGATATATATATATATATATATATATATATATATATATATATATATATATATCTTTTTTTTGCCCTGAATTATCTGGGTAATTTTCTCAGTTCTCTAGTCTACTTTCTAGGTATAGATTAAATTTTGTGATGAAGTTTTAATTTTTTAGTTCAGATTAATTTCCCCCCAAAGTGCCTTTAAGTTTGATATTATCCCTCTCAAATATTTTTGCATCCCTCCCACTCCCAGATATAATGCTATAATTTGGGCTATAATTTCTGTTACATAATTGCTGCATAATAGGGACTTGATGGTAGCAACAGGACTTATACTTCAAATGGGGGGGGGTCATTGTAAAACATAATTACACACTTGCAGTCAAATGAAGAATGCAAATGAGTCGAGACAACCACCCTAACATTTACGTCCTTCTCTTTATCACAGTTTCTTCCCTTTACTCCATATTTCCTTTCTTCCTCTGTCCCTTTCTTCTACCCATCCTTTTTGTTCCTTCTATCTCTTTATATTTTTCCCATTTGTGTCTTTTCTCTTTTACTCTCCTATCTCCACAGCTCTTTATCTTTCTTCCTTGAAAAAGAAATTCAGGGGCAACAAAAGGAGTCCCATTTGTGGGACTCCAGAAATACAGTGCTGAAATGAATAGCTGGAAAAATTGTTACAGATCAAAAGATAAATCAATTTTATAAAACTGCTATTCTGAAATTGCAACAATCTTGTACAGTCAGGACTGATAAAATGGAGTAATCAGACATTTCATATGTCCATAAATGTAAAATCATCTACTTGAACATTATATGCAATACATTCACACAAAAAAGCAAATACTGTAGCCTTATTTGAACAATATTGAACTCATAAATACTCATGATTTTACTCTGTCCAGGGGCCTAGGAACTAGGAATGCTGCTGTGATACAGAAAAACATAGTAAATACCTCCTCTATTTAAAAATGTCACTCAAGAAAGTCTTTTCTAACATAAAGGCAAATACATATAGCTACTGAGCTATGACTGTACTTCTGTCACATTCTATGGAAATAACACCAGACTCCACAAATTCGGAATCATGACAACACTTTGAACTAATTATTTGGTTCATCCATAGTTTATACCTTGATTTACCTCACATTTACCCTACAAACCTTACAAAGAGGAGGTATTTTTAACTCTAGGAAAGCGACCACTGTATAATATGCATTCTTGATCTGTTTCTTTCTCCCAAACAATGGTACTGATGGTTAACACTTTTGCGGTAGCACCACTATTTCTAGTAAGTAGATTATTGTGGAGTGTGCCACTTTAAAGCTGCAATACAAAAAATAATTTGTAGTTTGCTCACCAAATTCACAAAGGATAGAAAAATCAATAATAAGCAGAATTAAAATGCTATATGCATTAAAAAACCCGTTTTAATATATCAGTCAAAAATGTAGTAAATTATTACAGAGAGTAATAGCATTATGCCATATTATTGCCATTTTTTTTTGTAGAAACACTGTGTACCTATGCTTCCTTGTTTATGATTCACTTTTTTCTAATTAAAATAGATTTATGATGGACTTTGGGATTAAATTTTGCTTGAAAAAAATCAGGATTCTCAAGTCAACTCTTAAGACAAAATACTAAATATTTTAGTTAGGTATAATCTCTGTAAAGCTTCTTCTATCTAACTTTATTAGTAGTAATTTTTTTTACTACTATCAACATTGTGACTTCCAAAAGAGAATTATTTGAAGAAATATACATTTAGTGAGCTTGGTTGGTAATCTCAAACTTGTAAAATGGCTCTCAAAGTTATGATTTTACTTTGCTTAATAAAAAGTAAAACCATCAAACTATTCCTATAATGCAATATTGTTAGAGTAACAGCAATTTGATTTAAAAGGTAGTTTTCATTCTTTATGATAGAAATAAACTCATATATATATGATAGCTTAATAATTAATAGACAATAAGTATTCTCATGACTGGTGTTTTGTCTTCATTGAATTGCCTCTTACACATACTATGGTAGAAGAAATAAACCATAGTAATTTTCTTTTGACTTTAGTTGTTTGAGCTAAAATGCTATGAGTAAATGTTTTATTGCAGAGTTAATTTCAGGGATTGATCTGCTGCATACTAGTCTGGACTATGGTTTGGAATTTTTATTATATAGCATCCATTTCAGACTATCGACTGAGTGATGTTTTCTGGTGGAAAGATATGTGAAGTGGTCTTATTTATAGGGCCACTGTGTCTATCATAACACACCTTCAACTGATCCAAAATAATTTTGAGTGCTTACAAACTCATGCAATATCCTGTGATCATACTTCATGTTCTTTCTGACAAACCATTTTGGAAATTTTGGCTTGAATTAGTGAAGGGAAAGATGCTGTCTTGTGAGTCAACCTCTTGGATGCAATCATTTCAAAGGGAGTTATATCCCAAAGCAGATCTAACATTTGGCTACAAGTTAGAAATCATTTAGTAAATTTACCTGTGCTGTGTGAATTTGCTTTTCACAAAATTCTCAAATCTCACTGGTCATGAAGGGAGATTTTTTTTTTTTTTTTTTTTTTTTTTTTACAATTTAGTAGCTCCTTTATCCTTCAGAGCTAGTTTAAATTTTATCATGGCAAATTACTTTTGGTTTCAAAATGTGGAATTTTTCAAAGCATTTTTCTTGTTGTTGTTGTCATTGGAGACAAAAAGAAAACTATTTCATGAAGGCACACTCATGCTGAACTTACAGGGAAGAGAAGCAGAGCTGCACAGCCAGTTAGTTTACAAGGCTCATTCCTGAAACCTGAATATCATGCGAGCAGGAAAATCTAGATAGGTGTTATAGTTTGAAGAAATGTCTGAAGGCAATATTATTTGCTTTTTTTTTTTATCAAAAAAGAAAAGAAATGCTTCTTTGTAAATGTGAATTGACTTGTATTGAAACAGGGAAATGAATGCTTGTATTGCAGCCTTAAAGAATCACATATTCACTGCAATATTCATTTTGTAAACTACAGCCTGCAACCTAGCAGACCATGACTGAATGCTTTTCAAAAGTTGTAGATTACAAACATGAAATCACAATTAATATCCTCTAAAAGTAATTTCAGAGCTTTCACGTCTTAAAAAAAGGACAATGTGTACTGCTTCACAAGGTAATGTAGCTAATCAAAAAAAAAAAAAAGAGTAGAATTAAAGTATTTACATAATGAGCAATTCTACAGAAGGCGATCATCCCCATGTAAGCACTGCTGATTATATCCCACGCTGCTTTTAACAAACTGTACCAGATTGGATCCAGCCATCAGCACTTTCAGAGAATCCTTAAAAGCCTTTTATGGGTCTTTAAATTTATTGTAGAATGGCATTCTTCAGGTAGAATATGCTGGTGAAAGAGGACAGTGTCAACACATGGTACCAGCAGGAGAAAAGAATGTCAGCGCTCCCGGTAATTCCATACTGGGCTGTACTTGGAGCTGGAAAGAAATGGAAAAGATTAAATCAAAATCTAATTTGTGTCTTTCAGCATTTTAACAATAATCAAAAAGCAGCTGGGTGTATTGGAAAGAGCTTTGGCAATGAAGACAGACTTCAGTTCACATCTGGTTTTGCTCTCTTGACAATGTGTGGCCTATTCGAATAACCTCTCTTAGCTGCAGTTCTCTCAAGGGCAAAACGGAAGTAATATAATCACTAGACTAGCTGTGGTGAGAAATGGCAATGAATGTACATGCAGCTTTTTGCACTTTACGGGATACATGCTAAGCTGTAAACAAATAGCAAACTTTATTATTCATCTATATGTATTGTAAATGTTTGTATTAGTGGTCAACATTCAAGCATATCTATATATTTTAATTTAGGTATAATCAACACATAATATGATATACATGAAATATCTACAGTGTATTGGTATAGACTCTCTATTTTTTTATTTCTTTTTTTTATATTTTTTTATTATTTACTTATTCCCCTGCTGGGCTAGCGTGAGGGTGTTTCTTCCCGGGCATGTGCTCTCTGGGTTGGAGAGAACTCAACCAGAGCCAACCTGGGATGCTGGTGGGAAAGGAACCAGGAACTCGTGGCGGAGCGGGAACACAGCACCTTTATTGATCAGAGATAATGCCTATATATATATATATATATATATATATATATATATATATATATATATATATCTTTAACCGGAAGTGGCAAGTGGGAAAAGGAAATGGCTTTAAGGTAGAAAGCTTCCATAGCAACTGTTGTGAAGGTTTTAACCAGTGGGGTTAATTAATACCCTGCAGGCAGGGTGGGTCTCAGTCAAAACAATGATTATGTAAATATCCCATAGTATCAATGATGGAGCAGAGCAGGGGGGCTGCCCAACATTCCCCTTTGTTGCCCTTGTTGTTTTATTGTTGTTGTTATTAACATCATTGTTGTAGGATAAGACAGAGAGAAACGAAGAAAAGAGGGGAAGACAGAGAGGAAGAGAGAAAGTCACCTGCAGACCTACTTCACCACCTGTGAAGCGACTCCCCTGCAGGTAGGGAGCCAGGGACTTGAACCAGTATCCTTACTCAGGTCCTTATGCTTTGTGCCACATGCGTTTAGCCTGCTGTGCTACCACCCGACTCCCGGTATAGACTATATTATGATTACCACAGGAGTGTTATTGAACACCTCTGTCATATCACATAATGATTTTTGTGTGTTAGGAAATAATTAAAATCTACTTGGGGTGTGGGAGTGGGCACTAGGGCAACCAATTAAGCGAATGTTACCATGAGCAAGGACCTAGGTTGAAATCCTACTCCCCACTTGCAGAAGTGGATGCTTTAGAAGTTGTGAAGCACATCTCTAGGTCTCTCTCTCTGTCTCTCTCCCAACATCACTATCTACCCCTCCACACTCATTTTTTCTCTGTATTGTCAAATGGAAAAAATATCCATCAGAAGTGGTGGATTCATAGTGCTAGCAGTGAGCCCCAGCAATAACCCTGGTGGCAATTAAAAAAAAAAGTGAAATCTAGTTTTTCAGTAGTTTTGAAACTACAATACAGTATTGTTGTCTGGAATCACTATGGTTTACATTGACTTTCCAGGACTCATTTATTTATTCATTCTAAGTTTTCGCTTAGACAACAACCTCCCAATTTCTTTACCCTCCCCACAACCCTCTGATAACTATTACTCCCTTCTCTGTTCCCACAAGTTTTCCTTTTTTTGAATTATACATATAATTAATATTGAAAAAGAGTCCAAAAATAATATTCTTAAAGTTAATAATACATAACTGTTAGTAAACTATTAGTAAGGAAAACAAAAATAAAACTTTCTTAAAAAGAAAAAGAGTAAATCATTTACCAGTGAGGGGGAAGGAGACATAGTTCTCAACCCCCTGCCCTCCCCCTAATTAGAATAGATTTATGTCTATTATAGACTATCTAGAGTTTCTCCTTTTGTTTATATAGCTGACTTCAGGTTCTCATGTGTAAAAGTGAATTCAGGTGCTTTCTTCTAATAGATATTCAAACTACAGTAATTATCTATAGATATCCAAAGTATAGTAAACACCAATAGGTAGACTAGAATCCCTTTTCCACCACTAGTGGTAACAGGTGTAAATTAGAGTATCTTTACTGAAGACCACATTTTTTTAAAATCTTAATAATATGTATGTTAACTGTTTCCTGCTCAGCTACAATGTCATACATAGATCCATACCTACTTGGAGACATTTTATTGACTATATACTGTATTATCCAACGGGTTTTGCTCCAAATATCCATTTTTTTTTAATATGTATTACTTTGGTGTGTAAGAAAGAAAGAAAGGCCAATTAGTTTATTTGAAGTTCTGTGGGACTTGGGAGATACTGTCACTATAACATCAAGGAATGCACTTTATGTAGACTTAGCAACATTTGTAGAAATAACATTCGTACTGGAGAAAGCTATTTTTAAGACAGGGCAACCATCTAGAGGCAAGATTTTTTTCATAGAAAGTCATCCTCTCCCTGAAGGACCAGGATTCAAGCACCTGGTTCCCACCTGCAGGAGGAAAGCTTTGCCAGTGGTGAAGCAGGGCTGCAGGAGTCTCTCTGTCTCTCTCCCTCTCTCTGTCTCCCCTTTCTCTCTCAATTTCTAGTTTTCTCTATCCAATAAACAAATAAAGATAGGGAGTCCGCGGGTACCACAGCGGGTTAAGCGCACGTGGTGCAAAGCGCAAGGACCAGGCGGAAGGATCCCCGGGAGTCGCTTCACAGGCGGTGGAGCAGGTCTGCAGGTGTCTGTCTTTCTCTCCCCCTCTCTGTCTTCCCCTCCTCTCTCCATTTCTCTCTGTCCTATCTAGCAACAACCACATCAAATAACAATAGTAATGATGACAACAATAAAACACCAAGGGCAACAAAAGGGAATAAATAAAAATATTTAAAAAATAATAATAATAAATAAATAAAGATAATTTTAAAAGTTTTAAAATCATCCTCTCTCTGTTATGTATGTAATATACACTTCTATTGGTGCCTCTATTCTGCTCCTTAGTGTAGCCTATAAACTAGATTCCCTCATTTACTTTAGAATTTCTAGTATTTTTCCAACTAATTTATCAGATATTGTTTGCTCCTTTAACCTAAATAGCTCAAACGAATGGGGAAATGTTTCTCTGTGTTCCAATACTATTAACTGCTCAAAAAATAGAAATGAATTCTCTCTCCCAATCAGTTTTTTTTTTTTTTTTTTTTTTTTTTTTTTTGCCTACCAGAGCACTGCTCAGCTCTGGCTTATGGGGTGCAGGGGATTAAACCTGGGACTTCTGAGCCTCAGGCATGACAGTCTGTTTGCATAACCATTATGCTATCTACCCCTGTTCCCAATCTCTTCTTTTAAAATTTCTTTATTGGGGGACTTTTTTTGTTTTTTAATTGTTGTAGTTACTATTGTTGTTGTTGATGTCGTCATTGTTGGGTAGGACAGAGAGAAACGGAGAGAGGAGGGAAAAGGAAGAGAGGAGGAGAGAAAGGTAGACACCTGCAGACCTGCTTCACTGCCTGTGAAGCAACCCCCCGCCCCCCGCAGGTGGTGAGTCGGGGACTCCGACCAAGATCCTTATGCCAGTCCTTGTGCTTCTCATCACTTGTGTTTAACCCCCTGTGCTACTTCCTGACCCCCCTTTTTTCTATTTAAGTGAGGAAAAATATGCATGCCGTTATTTACAATATTAGGGATATTGTAATGGCATGTGAAAACTGAAGTGATACAGAAAATCATAATTTTAAACATGTCTGGGCAAGGTAGGATTGATTGAGCTGAGATTATTATAAGAGAGGACTATTATTTGGCATAGGAAGTATTCAAGGGTAATGGCAGAGGAGAGAGGATAACATATTGTAGGACCTCAAAGTAGGTTATTCTTGTAGGACTGTGTATTTGTTGAAGTTTGGAATAAAAGAGATTAAAACTGGAATTTTAAGCTGGTATGGAAAGAGAGACAGTAAAATGAGAAAAGTACCTTGAGGTTGGAATTTACATGAGAGACATACAGATTGGTGCATAGAAGCAATTGAGATTTCTTGGAAACCTGCCCAACCACCAGGTTCTAGAGATTGCTGACCCACACCTGTGCCTGATGAGTCAATTGGAAAATAGAGTCAACAGCATAAAACAACCTGACCAGTTACAAATGACAAGGGGGGTGAGACCATAAAAAAGCAAGTAAGGGGAGTCAGGAGGCAGTGTAGCAGATTAAGTGCAAGGACTGGCATAAGGATCCCTGTTCGAATCCCCAGCTCTCCACCTGTAGGGGAGTCACTTAACAGGCGGTAAAGCAGCTCTGCAGGTGTTTATCATTCTCTCCTCCTCTGTCTTCCCCTCCTCTCTCCATTTCTCTCTGTCCTAGCCAACAACAATGACATCAATAACAACAACAATAATAACTACAACAATAAAAAATAACAAGGGCAACAAAAGGGAAGGTAAAAATAAATAAATAAAAAGGCAACTAAGACCCCCTTGACATGCCTTTGCTTCTTTGGTGTGGTAGCAGCACTCCTATTAATTTGCAGTCATATAAATCACTGTTTAATTAATATGAGAGGGGGAAAATTGATTGAATATCTCAAACTTTAAAAAAAATTATTATCTTTTTATTTATTGGACAGAGACAGCCAAAAATCAAGAGGGAAGGGGGTGATAGAGAGGGAGAGAGACAGAGAGATACCTGCAGCCCTGCTTCACCACTCGTAAAGCTTTCCTCCTGCAGGTGGAGACCAGGGGCTCGAACCCCGGTCCTTGTGCATTGTAATACATGAGGTTAACCAGGTGCACCACCACCCAGCCCCCATCTCAGACTTTTTCATGCACAGACCTAGGCTGAGTCTTTGATATGTTGACTCTCTTAAAAGCTTAGACCAGGGAGAACAGAAACAACCGGTGGCACAGTTATATGCAAACAATATCAAAGGACATAAATTATGGTGATGTTGTGTATGATACAGAAAATCCTAACAAATGGATATTTCAAAGTTAACCCAGTTGCCAAATAATGTGATTATAGCAATAACTATTGCCTTTTTAAACCCTAAGACAGCAGGAACCCTCCCGCTTCCTCTATAAAGCCTTTATTTCCCCCAGTCCTGGAACCTCTAGGGTGGGGCACACTTTCCTACATGCTTCTCTCAATTCATACCAAATGATATTGCATCTGCTGATCCCAACCTAATCAACGCAACAAGCAAAACCCCAGCATGCTTCACTTCAGACTGTGTCCAGAGACGTCAGGCATGGAATGTTAACTCTTCAGTCTCATTACTCCGGGTGACACCTTTCCTTTCATAGGATTCTCTAATTCCATTCCAGGTGGTTCACTTCCTAACAAAGTTCCAAAACTGAGATATAGACTAAGTCCTGTGAGATAGAGCATATGTTCACATGTATCCATAAATTAGGTCAAAATATATAACTGAAAGCAAAAGTACACAATAGTCTGTAGTGAGTCAATATAAAGTTCATAATGAAATAGTGTCTACTTAGACTTAGATACACTCCTCACCTACTTCCTATTACACTTCCCTCACTCACTCCAAAAATAACCTTATCAAAGCAAGAACTGCAAAAGCTGAATAAAGGCAAGAGACTGACATACTTTAATGATGACTCTTTAGTAACTATCAGGTCACCCCATCAGCTGGAGCCCTAGTTGAGGAGTCCTGAGATTCCCAAACAGACTTGATGGGCTGAGATCTAGAATAAATCCCTCTCTCCATTGTTATTGGCCATTTCTATCAGGAACAACACAACAGACACTTTTTTGGGCCCCCATAGGACCTTGCCCTCAACTTGGATCAATAATGGTAGAGAATATTCCATCCTCCGAAGGAAGACTGGACATACTCTATGCTACACCTGAGGATGATGGGTCCTGATATTGGGGCAACTTGGAATGTTCCTACTCATGACCACAGAATGTGAGCTCAGATCTAGAGGGATGCAGAGGTCAAATAGGCTCCTAAGTTGAATATGGGCACCAGATCACATCAAATCAATGGGGCTTACAGTCAACAATATTTATACCCCTCTTCCATACTAGGGAGCTACTCTCTTCCCTGATCCAGGTTCTGGTCCTTTTTCCAGTCATGAAATCATCTCCCCAGACAATAACTTGGATCCACCTCTATATCAGATTTCAGACTCAGGGAGAAAAAAAAAAAAAAAAACTAGTATAGCCACAGGCCCTTTGGAATATAAATAAAATACGCTAGTAGGCTATCTACAAAATGGAGACCCTCCCCGCAGCTCTTCATCTGCGCTATTCCAGCCTTTAGGTCCATGATTGATCAACAATTTGCTTGACTTTAAATATTAACTCTCTTTTCAACCACCAGGTCCCAGATACTTGCATGATGCCAACCAGACTTCCCTGGACAGACAACCCCATCAATATGTCCTGGAGCTCCAATTCCCCAGAACCCTGTCTCACTAGGGAAAGAGAGAGGCAGTCTGAGAGTATGGATCAACCTGAAAAGCCCATGTTCAGCAGGGAAGCAATTACAGAAGCCAGACCTTCCTCCTTCTGCATCCCACAATGACCTTGGGTTCTATAGTCCCAGAGGGTTAAAGAATAGGAAAGCTATCAGGGGAGGGGATGGGATATGGACTTCTGGTGGTGGGAATTGTGTGGAGTTGTACCCCTCTTACCTATGTTTTTTTTTTTTAAGTTTGTTTTTAAAATTTTTTTTGTTATCTTTATTTATTGGCTAGAGACAGTCAGAAATCTAGAGGGTAGGAGAGATAGAGAGGGAGTGAGAAAGAGAGACACCTGCATCCCTGTTTCACCACTAGCAAATCTTTTCTTCTGCAAGTGGGGACCGGGGGCTCAAACCTGGGTCCTTGTGCACTGTAACATGTGCACTCAACCAGGTGCACCCGGTCCCTATCCTATGGTTTTGTCAGTGTTTCCTTTTTGTAAATAAATTTAAAAAAATCTTTAAAATGCTTGTGTTTCCCATAAAGATCTTTGCTCCACACTCCCAGAGGGATAAAGCATAAAGAATAAGGAAGTGACCAACAGAGTGGATGGGATATGCCACTCTGGTGGGAGGAGTTGTATAGAATTGTACCTCTCTTATCCCACAATCTTGTCGATCATTATTAAATCACTTTTAAAAAAAGAAATTGAAAAATAAGAAAACATGAAGCAAAACCTGGACTGGGTTTTGTTGTATTGCACCAGAGTAAAAGACTCTGGGGTGGGGAGAGGGCAGGGTTCAGGTCCTGGAACTTGATGGTAGAGGTGGACCTGGGCAGGGGGAGTTGAATTATTATGTGGAAAACTGAGAAGTGATACACATGTACAAACTACTGTATTTTACTATTGACTATAAACCATTAGTCTGTCCCCTCAATAAAGAAAAATAGACTCCACTTCATTTGGCAGGATGACAATTGCTTTTTTATTGTTATTGCTGGTTTTTTTTGGTATGAATTCTAGTGTGTCCTAGAAATTGAATCTTGCCAGTGTGCCCAATTTTTACTTGAGATCATTCTCACTTGCCATACTTCCAGTAGTAAAAACAAAACTCCACCAGCATATTTTTAATTACGCTTTTTTAATAAAACCTGAAATCCAAATACTTTTACCAATATAAATGAATAAGGTAATAAAAGCACTACTCTACTCCCAAATCCACAGCTTAAATCTAGCAGCAGTTTAGTCACACAGAGTTTGCATTACCAGCAGGCAGTTTTTAATGGGACTTTCACCAATGACTTATATTTCCACATCACAAGAAGAATTGTGTTGTTTATTCCTCAAAGAAATTAAAGGAAGTGAGAGATACATTGACCCCTGCTAGCAGGAAGTTTTCTTGACAGTATAATTACTGATTCTAGGTGAGTGAGACTCAAGGGCTGAGAATACTACTCTTTAGTAAACACAGTGAAATCAACTACTTAGTATGTGCATTCACATCACAAATGAGTTTTTAAAAATGAGAAGATGAAGAAAATTATTTTGTACTTGAACACATACCTTTTCAAGTTTTGATATGTAGGGCATCTAATTTAAAACTATAAAGCTCCTTAGATTATTTGCTTTTGTTCAAGACTTATAAAAATGTTTTCTTTGTAGAATTACAAATAATTATTTAATTGGTCTTTTAGTACTTCAAAGATAGCTGTTTAAAAGTTATTTTTCTGTTTCTAAAACCACTGAGTGTAATATAAACAGGAAAGGACTTAAAATAATCAAATCACGTAAAAATGATTTCTGAAGTGAGAAAGATTTTAAAGCCAAACATACATATCAAAGATAAAATTTTTATTATCATAACAAATTAAATAGCACATTAGGTGAGTATAGAATAAAGAACTCTACCTCACTCATTCCTTAAAATGCAATTTGGGGGCAGTCTTTCCTGAATCTCCTCTTCTTTTTCATCAAGGTAAGCAACCATCGTTAGACCACTATATGTATGCTGTCATATTACATTGCAAGTATTTTTATACATGTATATATCTCTCAGCAGACTATAAACTGCCATAAATCAAGCTCTACTTATCTTAGTGCTTCCAGGCACAGTCTAGTGTTTAGTAGATATTAAAGACATATCTGCTGAATTAATAATTCATTTAAAGAAATTAATAAATCACAGTTAAAAGAAGTATTTCTGTCCTCCAAAATGGCATCTATTGGAAGAAAGCCATTTGCTTATAGCCTACAGATTCTACTGATTCACTCAGTTACTAATGGAAGGAAGCTTCATTTATTCAAAAAAAATTTATTGAACTGGAAAGCAGGTGATGTTCTAAGTACTGGGATTACATCAGTTATGGTCCTTTAGTTAGTTAATTCTGTATGCCTCATATACAGATTACTATCATATATTTCTAGTACCATCTTTCCCCCCATATACCTTTATCTTTTGCCACTCAACTTCCTATTTTCATAAGCATGGCAAAACTATATCAACAGTATATTAAAACTTACATTTAAAATCACATATAAAAAGTACTTTCCCCTGAAGACTGAAAATCATATACTTTTTAGTTCTTTATGAAGTTAATATTTCCAACATTTTTATAATAATGTAGAAACCTACTGCAATAAGAAGCAGAACCTGGTAATTAGTAGTCCATAAAACAAATGATTATCAAATTGAATGTGAGAAAATTGTCTAAGATGTGCATGTGTTTAATTTAATACCCTTTAGTTAAATGCCCCATTTTAATATTTTTTTTCTCTGCTTTATTGCTCTTAATTTCAAGTCTGTGGAGACATTATTCTGTTTTTTTCCTGTTGCCTATTAGTCTGATTGTCTTTAGTTTTGTGTAGAAGAAAGTAGTTTTATCGAAAAGGTGAAGACTTACACACAGAAAAAAGAAGAAAGTGAAGTATCCATATGTGAACAATGTATTTGATGCTTTCTTATCCACCATTTTACTTAAGAGAAAGAACATGGACAAATAATATGGAGTACGTCAGGGAAGCTACTTGTATGTTATTTCTAAGTCAGAATTTAAAGCAAATAGAAAGGACCTGATTGGTATTCTTTCCACATATTCAAAAAAGATAAGGCATCCTAGATCATAAATATAATGCACTTAATATATAGTCTTTGGTTCCAGATAGCATTGGTTCTGAGCCACTTTTTTGTTTCTTAATAACTGGACTAACCTATTCAACATCTTTTTTAAAATTTTATAATCTTTATTTGTTGGATATAGACAGTCAGATATTAAGAGAGGAGGAGGAGAGAGAGAGAGAAGAGAGAAGAGGAGAGAGAGAGAGAGAGAGAGAGAGAGAGAGAGAGAGAGAGAGAAAGAGAGACCTATAGCCCTACTTCACCGCTTATGAAGCTTTCTCCCTGCAGGTGAGGAACAGGGATCGAACCTAGGACCTTGCTATTCAACATATCTTAACTGTGATTAGTTTAGTATCTTCATTTGCAAATGAGGGTTGGTAAATTTCAAAAAATGATCATGAAGCTTAAATGTGTGGATTCATTTAAAGTACTTAGTGCAGCATGTAGTGCAGGATAAACATTCCCTCAGGTGATAATAAACACTCCTAAACACTTATTTATTTAGTAAATTCTTTGTGTGTTCTATGCCAGCCAGTCTGTGAATCACCAAGCAAATAGAAATGACTCCTGTCCCTATAGAGTGTTCTCTTTAGCTTGAAATAATTCCTATGAAAAGAGCATATTTACATTCTTAACCTACAGTTGGCTAAATTAACGTTTCTCAGGTCTTATAAAGCTGTTCTCCATTTTGCGTTACAAAACCTCTCTATTATTTTGATTACTTATAATGACATCTGACTGGTTCCAGACATACAGCGAAAGTGTCTGGACTAGGTGGAGAGTCCAGGCCTTTGGGATTACTTCCTCTTATCAACAGGAAGATCCAATCTGGGCTCTAATACATATCTTAAATCTTGCCTAATTATGATTATCACACCCAATTACTTACAGCTGCTGCATATTATTTTCAGTCTTGGCATTTTTCCCTTGTATTGCTCCAGATTTTATTTTTAGGTGAGAGCAAGTCTAACTGTGAAATATTTAGTTTGGGCATAATATCAGTTACTTGCCTAGGCAATTTCCTTAAATTACTCAAGTTTTTATTTCTTTCTTTCATTTTAACTAGCTTTGAGTCATTTTTAAAAAGATTTTTGTTAAATGCATAGGTTGAGTCACTTTAGCTACTTTAATTTTGGTTCCATTAAAAATAAAGCCGGCCTCAACTTATATCTTCCTGAGAAAGCTTATATCTTAATGGGAAGTAAATGATTTACACCTACATTAGATTTCACATAAAAGAGAGTGATTTATGTGGATTCAAAATAGAACATAAATTAGTTTACAGAGAAATTATGCACCATTGATTCTACCTAAAAGACAGTGCAGCTCTGTTTTATCACATGCTGTGGATAGGAGTTTGCTCGAAACACAGCTCAGTGTTCTCTTTATCAATATCAAGCCCTTAATTCCATCAGCAGTTGTAGAGACATTTGGAGGTTCAGATCACACATAGATATTTTATTTTCCCATCACTCACTGCAACCTAAACACTGTAGAGATTGTGGGGTGGAGTGAGGCGAGAATGAGATCTGAAATGGGATATTTTCTAACTGAATGTACTTTTGATTACAATGACTAGAAGAATCAGGCAAGAGGCCTCACTATTCTTTCCTGTGCTATTTTTGTTCTTTTTTTTTTTTTTCTGTCATCAGGATTTTACTGGTGCTTCCACTACTCATGGAAGCATGTTTTTTTTTTTTCCTTAAAGAGGATGAGAGACAAAGAGAGACAGAGAGGAGGAAAGATACTACAGCACTATTCCACCATTCATAAAAATTCCCTTGTCACAGATACTCCCATATGGTGACTGGGGGCTCTAATTCAAGTCCTCAGAAATTGTAAAATGGTGTGTTCTGCCATGGAAAAATATGTCCTCTATCCAGTGAGCTATCTCCTTGTCTTTTTTATATTATTTCTTATTCAATCAAATAATCCACGTCCTAAGGTCAGATGAACTAAAGTAGAGACCCAGCATAGGCAAATTGCATCTTGCTATTATATTTGTGACACAGGAATTCCTTGATATAAAAACCTTGATGCATTATTATTTTTAAATGCTTATATATTAATGAGAGAGGATGAACCAGAGTACACTCTGGCACATACAGTGATGTGTCTCAGGACATCACACCCCCAAGTCCAATGCTCTAACTACAGCAGCAATGCCAAGACTGTACTCGATACATTATTATGTATTCTCCAATAGTATAGACTATTTTGGTTTCTATTTCCTGGGTTTTGGGGTTGAGAAACAGCTGAGTAGCATACATGTCATGTGCTAGGGCTACCAATGTGTAGATTTTCAAGTAAGTTTGATCAACATAATTTTATTGTGTTATGTTCTTTCTTCCCTGATCCAGCTCTCTAGCCCTTTTTCTGGCCATGACATCATCTCCCCAGACAATAACTTGGATCCACCTGCATATCAGATGTCAGGCTCAGGGGAAAAAAATAAAACAAAAACTGTTATAATCATGGGCCCTTTGGAATATAACTAAAATAGGTCTACTAGCTATCTACAAAAGAGAGACCTCCAAATCTTCATCTGCAATATTCCAGCCTTTAGGTTCATGATCAGTCAATGATTTTTTTGGCTTTATATGTTGACTCTTCTTTCAGTCACCAGGTTCCAGATGCTAATATGATGCCAACTGGACTTCTGTGGGCAGAGGACATCACCAATGCATCCTGGAGCCCTGCTTCCCCAGAGCCCCACCTCACTAGGAAAAGAGAGAGACAGGCTGGGAGTATGGATCGACCTGCCAATGCCCATGTTCAGCAGGGAAGCAATTATAGGAGCCAGACCTTCTATCTTCTGCATCCCATAATGACCCTGGGTCCATACTCCTAGAGGGATAAAGAAGCAAAGCTATCAGGGAAGGGGATGGGATATGGAATTCTGGTGGTAGGAATTATGTAGAGTTATACCTCTCATCCTATGGTTTTGTCAGTGTGTCCTTTTTATAAATAAATGGAAAAAAATATACATAGTGTGGACTATTTTTTAAAATATCTTATTTTTTTTATTCCCTTTTATTGCCCTTGTTGTTTTATTGTTGTTGTTACTGATGTTGTTGTTGGTTAGGACAGAGAGAAATGGAGAGGGGAGGGGAAGACAGAGATGGGGAGAGAAAGATAGACACCTGTAGACTTGCTTCACTGTCTGTGAAGCAACTCCCTGCAGGTTGGGAGCCAGGTGCTCAAACCAGTATCCTTGTGCTTCGTGTCACCTGTGCTTAAAGTGGTGTGCTGCTGCCCAACTAGGGACAGAAAATAATAATTGGGGAAATATCTTCATATTCTTACAGATTTCACTTTTGTTTTCTTTAGAAAAAATCAGTGCACTTTGGCTCACTTTTCTCAAATTAGAGGCATAAGGTTGTAAAAACAAATCTATATTTAGATAATTATTATAACATTTTACATTTTTATTTTTATATTTGATAAAAAACCCAACACCTCTCTTTAGTAAATTCCAACATCTTTTGCAGGTTGAGCCTCACATGCATAAAAATGTGAAATAATTGGTTTTACAGAAAGTTTTCTCTGTTTTGTGTTCCAAATAATGAAAATGACTGGAGTGTTGTTAAAATTCAGTGGCTCTGGCCGGGCTGGCTTGCTTCATGGGCGGGTAACAGAGACGCGGAGACAACGGCTGGGCAGGGAAGCTGTATTTCTTTATTCAGGAACAACGATTCATAAGCTAAGACAAACTAATCACCCAACAGAACTCTGCTGTCTCTTTGCGGTGGCACAAACACTCTCTCTCTTACTCTGGAACTCAGGAACCCTCTCCCTTACTCTGGAACTCAGGAACTCTCCAACTCTGGAACTCTGGAACTCTCGTACTGGGGAGCCCTCTGAAACTCTGGCACACTGGAACTCTCTCTTACTCTGTAACCCTGAAACTCTCGAACTCAGGAACTCTCTCCCTTACTCTGGAACTCTCGTACTCGGGAACCCCCTGAAACTCTGGCAATCTGGAACTCAGGAACCCTCTCCCGGGGTTCCTTGCGGCGGGCCCGGGAAATTAACTGGACTGATCCAATTCTCTTGGCGGGGGAGGGCTAGAACAAACCAATGTAAAGCATACGACACTGGAGAAATCAAACATATTTTTCTATTTTTTGTTTATGGAATTTGCCAGCTTTTTCTTTGTAAAGAAAGCTATTTCTTTGCCATACCCCTCTCCTTACATCCATTTCTGCTTGTTGAACAGCCATTTTGCCATAGTTCATGGTGTATAATCCTATTTACTCAACATCAACTGAATTTTAAACATATGTTTGCCACTATTATTACCTATACAGAGAAATATGCCTATTTGGAGATAAATACTTTATCTGCAAATAGTGAGATGAAATCATCCAATTCTATTACTTCTAATTTGAGGAGAATAATTAGTCCAGTAGAAAAAAAATCCGTTGTCCATTTTTGATTGCTCATGCTTATTGAAAACACAAAGCCTGAACTGCTCAAAAATATTTTCTGAATGTATTTGATTTTTTGTTTACTCTGTTTTTTTTAACAAATCAAAAGTGATTTACATAAATCTATAATATCTCGATTTTGAGTTCTCTTGCCAATTGAAATGATTTTGTAAAAGCCTAAGTCATCTTTCACCTTGGACAAAATATAGTTTTCCATTTGAGGCTAGATTGCAAATGAGTTCTATATAGCACTATTACATACTTTGGAGTGTGCTTCTGTGTGAGAGTGTATATATGGGTTGATTTCATTGTGTGAGATACCTAAACGAACATACAATACAAACTGCTTCACTACATAGATTTTAGTTTGGGCCTTTAAGGCACCATCTAACTGAAGAAAGAGTATTTTATAGACATAAAAATAGAAACCCAGCTGTATTATTAAGGTCACTAATAGTCATTGCCACCAGCTGTATCACCAGTGTGACATTGCTAGGGTGGCAAAAAATAAAAAGGAAGATGCTGCAAACTGGTAAACATTTTTGCAAGTTGAAAGAGTTAAGACTTTATAAACATGTCTATGTGACGTGAAATTACTTAAGGTTTTATGTGTTTATAACTGGAGACAGCCAAATTGTCTTTTTATTAAATTTTATTCTTTAGTCTTCTGTGTTAGCAAGATTATCCTAAATCGGTTTCTTTTCTTTTACTATGGTACACTATTCTTTCAGCATTAGGGACTGAGAATTTCTAAGGTTTGATTATCTTTTCCATTTTGGGAGGATATTCCATTTACCTTCCAATTTTCTTAGTTTTTCAAACACAGTAAAGATCAGTGATTATCTGGCCCTGTAGTTCTGATTTACTTAAATTGTTCTACTTGTTATGCTTTAAATTGATTTTTTTTGTTATTTTCAATGATTCTCTAATTACTGCCATTATATCTTGACTATTTAAAAAAAAAAAAAGCCTGGACAAGAGGGGCTTGGCAAAGAAATAGCAACAGCTTGAAAGATTGTGCTGGGGGAAAACCAGATAAAACAGCAAGAAAAAAACCACATGGAACCTGCAAACAGGTGAGTGGAAAGGAGTTGAGGGGAGTTAGAGGGGGGAAACAACCTGGAACTGAGGCAGCTTGAAACTGGAGATACACCAGCAGCTGGGTGAGAGTAGAAAAAGCTGTTCTGAATTGTGGGTTCGAGTGGTGGGCAGCAACACAGGGGTGGAATAAGGTGTCAAAACATTCAGTCATAAACAGATACACACACATAATGACTATGAAAGGTTCCCTCACCTATGAGTTCTGCTTACTGTATTAGTTATAACAGGACCACATTTTTTTCGTTTTTTTTTATTTCGTTTTTTGTTTTAGTTTTCTTGTTTTATTAGTGACTTAAAATTGATTTACAAGTTTATAACAAGGGTATATTGCCACATTGTTCCGACCACCAGAGTTCTGTATCCCTACTCCTTCCATTGAAAGCTACAACAGTTCTCCAAAGTTGCTATTATTGCTACAACTATCTGTCTCTCTGTATTTTTTGTCCCCCCTTTTCTTTCTTTTTTATTTATTTTTATTTTTTATATTCTTTTAAATTTCTTTATTGGAGAATTAATGTTCTACATTTGACAGTAATTACAATAGTTTGTACATGCATAACATGTCCCAGTTTTCCATATAACAATACAACCCCCACTAGGTCAACAGGACCACATTTATGAAAGTCAAGAAGCCAAGTACTAGTTTAACACTGTCTCCATTCTGTTTTTCAGAGATTTTCTCAGCTCTGGTTTATGTTAGTGTGGGGGATTGAACCTGAGACTTTGGAGTCTCATGCATGAAACTCTTTGCATAACTGTCATGCTATTTCCCCCCACCCAGGTTAACCCTTTTATTCTTGGTTTTCACAACTGAACAAAGAGATACAATCATATTTCTCATTGTATCTTTTTTTTTTTTTTTCTTCTTTCCTCCAGGGTTATCGCTGGGGCTCAGTGCCAGCACTACCAATCCACTGCTCTTGGAGGCTACTTTTCCTATTTTTTTGTTGCCCTTGTTGTGGTTGTTATAGCTGTTGTTGGATAGGGCAGATAGAAATTGAGAGAGGATGGGATGACAAAGAGGAGGAGAGAAAGACACCTGCAGACTTAATTCCTTGCTTGCTAAATGACAAATCCCCGGCCTCCCGCAGGTGGGGATCCGGGGGCTCCAACCAAGATACTTAATCTGGTCCTTGCGCTTTGTGCCATGTGTGCTTAACCTGCTATGCTACTGTGTTTAGCATAGTGTTTATATGTTTTCATCAAATTACATATATCTATTTTTTTTGTCTCCAGGGTTATTGCTGGGGCTCAGTGCCTGCACTGCGAATCCACTGCTCCTAGAGGCTATTTTTTTTCCATTTTGTTGCCCTTGTTGTTGTGCTTGTTAGTTGTTATTGTTGTCATAGCTATTGTTGTTGGATAGGAGAGAGAGAAATGGAGAGAGGAGGGGAAGACAGAGAGGAGGAGAGAAAGATAGACACCTGCAGACTTGCTTCACGGCTTGTGAAGTGACCTCCTCCATGTGGGGAGCCTGGGCTCAAACCGGGATCTTTATGCGGGCCCTTGTGCTTTGCGCCATGTGCGCTTAACCGCTGCTACCACCTGACTCCCCAAATGATAATTTTTAAGATGCATTAGTATTTATACAAGAAGTACCAGTTTAAGCCCCTACCTTTGCCTATGAATAACTATCTAGTAATTGGAATGAAGTCATGTATAACTCAATACTCTGTATTTAAAATAATAGCAATCACCCTATAAACATGCTCTTCTAAAATATAGCTTTAAAGGTACAGATCAGAAGATCACTCATTAGACAAATATTTCAGTACCTACAAAAGCCAGTGGAGCAATTGCTATGTCCACTGTACTGTTCTGTATACAACTTTTCTTTTCTTTTTTGCCTCCAGGGTTATTGCTGGGGCTCAGTGCCTGCACTACGAATCCATTGCTCCTCACGGCCATATTTTTTCCCATTGTTGTTGGTGTTGTTGTTGCTGTTATTATTGTTGTTTTTGGATAGGACAGAGAGAAATTGAGAGAGGAGGGGAAGACAGAAAGGGGGAGAAAAAGACAACTGCAGATCTGCATCATCGCTTGTGAAGTGACCCTCGCCCCCCAACCCGGCAGGTGTAGAGCCAGGCCCCTGCGCTTAGCACTGTGTACACTTAACCTGGTGCGCTACCGCCTGGCTGCCTGTATACAACTTTTCTATATACACTTTTTGCTTACATATAAGTATATAAAATGCTTTGAACACACTGTAATTTTAACCCTTTGTTTGCAATCCATATTTCTACTTGGAATAATTTTTTTTTTTTTTAGTTTAAGACTACATATGAAAGATTATTTTTTTTCCACTTTTTTATTTATTTAAAAAAGGAGACATTATGGAGGACCCTCCAACACTTCCTCTGCACTATTCCAGCTTTTAGGTTCATGATTAGTCAACAATTTGTTTGGCTTTGTATGTTAAGTCTCTTTTCAGCCACTAGGTTCCAGATGCTAGCATGATGCCAACCAGACTTCCCTGGACAGACAACCCCATCAGTGTGCTTTGGAACTCCGCTTCCTCAGAGCCCTTCCCCACTAGGGAAAGAGAGAGACAGCCTGGGAGCATGGATCGACCTGTCCACACCCATGTTCATCGGGGAAGCAATTACAGAAGCCAGACCTTCCACCTTCTGCATCCCACAATGATCTTGGGTCCATACTCCAAGAGGGTTAAAGAATAGGAAAGCTATCGGGGAGGGGATGGGATATGGAGTTCTGGTGGTTGGAATTGTGTGAAGTTGTACCCCTCTTATCCTATGGTCTTGTCAATGTTTCATTTTTATAAATAAAAAATTTAAAAAAAGGAGACATTAACAAAACTGTAGGATAAGAGGGGTACAACTTCACACAGTTCCCACCACCAGAACTGTGTATCCCCTCCCTTCCCCTGGAATCATCTTTGACTCTTGCCAGTATTTCAGCCTCTGTGTGTCATATTTTTACTCTTCTTAAAGACCTACTTCAAGGTAACCTCTGTAATAACTTGATGTTTTTAACTATTATGTGCTCTTTTCTAAAGGCCCCATTATAATTCAAACTTCTCTTGTTCACACAGGCTACACTTTCCTAGAGAGTAGGAGCAATACATTTTTCATTGTTCTTTTTCTTTTTATTTCTTTTTCCTCTTCCCCAGTGACTTAGGACAGCTGTTAGATGTAATAAGGGCTTAATAAATAGCTAGTTTAAAAAATCCACATTAGGAAGATTTATTAAATGGATTTGTTTCATACTTATATCCTTATATTATTGTTTTTTTACTTATATCCTCTCATCACTATTTTTTGTTGTCTCTGGGGCTTTCTACTCCAGACAAATTTTTCAGATTGATTGAGACAGAGGCTGAGAGAGGAAAGGACACTATGATATGGAAGCTTCTTCAGTGCAGTGGGGGTCCTCTGACATTACTTTTGCTGGCCTTCATTACCTTATTCTAGGATAATGATATGTGTACAAACTTTTCTGAGCTATATTTTGTGTGGTTCCTCAGAGGGTCCATAGTAAGAAGTTTATTGATCTGCAACAAAAACTATCTTGGACTGACTTCCTGGTTTAACATTTTTCAGTTTCTCACCAGTGTTCTATAGAATTCCTCTCCAAAATACCTCTACACTAGCTGCTTCTTTTGTGAAGACTCAGACACTCTTGTATAAATAAAAGAAGGGAACTGGGTGTTGACATACCTGGTTAAGTACACATATTACCATGTGTAAGTACCTGGGTTCCAGCCCCTGCTTTCTGCCTGCGGGGGGGGGGGGGGGATACTTTAGGAGTGGTGACACAGGTGTGTGGGTGCCATTTTATTTATTTATTTATTTATTTGGGGATTAATGTTTACAGCCAACAGTAAAATACAATAGTTTTTACATCGCATAACATTTCCCAGTTTTCCACATAACAATACAACCCCCATTGGGTCCTCTGCCATCATGTTTCAGGACCTGAATCCTTACCCCGGCCCCCACCCACCCCAGTCTTTTACTTCAGTGCAATACACCAACTCCAGTCCAAGTTCTGCTTAGTGTTTTCTCTTCTGATCTTGTTCTTCAACTTCTTCCTATGAATGAGATCAACCCATATTCACCCTTCTGTTTCTGACTTATCTCACTCTTTCTTTATCTTCCTGCATATCCCACCTCTCTTTTCAGTTTCCTCAGAGGGTCCACAGTAAGAAGTTGAACAGACTTCCTGGTTTAACGTTTTGTATCTCCCCCTCCTCTCTCAGTTTCTCTCTCTGTTATCCAATAAAATGGGAAAATAAAATAAAATCAGGAAGAGCAACAGACTATAAATTCTGTATGCAGTACAACTTCAAATCACTCTCCCTTAGTACATGGTGATTTGCACACATTAGGCAATCAGTAAGTTGATTACGGATAAATAAATTGAAAGTATTTGTCTAAATTTTTCTTGACTTATAATAAATTACTAGCCTCACCTTTGTGAAGTGTGCAATAATGCTATTGTAAGCAAGCACATGTTCTCAGTCATAAAAAAAAAGCTCTTAACATCTTAATTAAATCTGATATTTATTTTCATCATAGATTTTTACATAAGGAATATCACTCACTGTTTTATAAGATCATCATTCTGGTTTCTGCTATAGCAGCAGCACTGCTTAAATGAAAGTTCTGTCTCCTATTATATTTCTTAAATATTTAAAATCTCATAATGATTAAATATTATAATTTTGATTTCATTTATAATTTTCATTTCTTACAACCTTAAATATCTCTTTTCTCAGACTGAAATCTCACTTGAGATGTTCCCCTGTATGAAGGTGAACACTATCTTTGCCTTACTTTTATTTTTATTCAAAGCACTACTCAGCTCTGGCTTATGGTGGTGTAGGGGATTGAACCTGGGATCTCTGAGCCTCAGGCATGAGAATCTTTTTTGCATAACCACTGTGCAAACCTTGCCTTGTTCTTTACTTCTGTTACCATGAGGTCTGAGGGGACTATATCCCAGTTTAATGCTTAGTCCATCATTGATAAGTTTATATCTACAGTTCTTTTTTTTTTTTTTAACTGTGAGAAGTTTTGTCATTTCATAACACAGAATCTTTAGTTTATCCTGTTGACCATCAGCTTTAATAATATTTACAGTATTCTTAGCCAAATATATGCATTTAAACCTCAGAGTGAGAAATGCATTTTATACTCTGGCAAGTAAGAAGTACATTAATCTAGTAGTAAGTTGGTTCTATAACACTAGTCACATTTTTATTTAATTAATGCTTACTAAACAATTATAGTGTGTTAGGCATTGTTCTCCATGCTTAAGAGGTGGAGGAGACAGTTGTTGGTTTTGAGTATAATCGAGTATAACCAAACTATTCTACCTAGAAGTAGAAGGATGATTAGCACCGAATTATTTATTACTAGAATTTCAGGGGTAATTGAAAATTTGAGTGAGTTAATCCCTTTTGTAAAAGCATGATCAAATCAGGAATCTAATCAGGGAAAGGAATTTTAAAGTCATACAATTTTAAAGTCAAAAGGGACTAAATTCTACTGGAGAGGAAGAAACTATACAGAAAATTAATGTAACTTTGTAGACTGACTTTGGTGTCCTTTCCAGCTCATTGACTTTCCCACATCAGTTTATTTAATATCTTGGTGCAGATTTTTATAACTCTCACTGCTTATTAATATTTAATATATAAAATGTGCTCTTAGAATGGTCCTAGACATAATATAATTAAAATAATTTAGTAGTCTAGTAAGTTTTCCATTAGTTACATGCAAATTTAGTCATTTTGATCAATAAAATATAAAATGTATTGCAGCTATATACATAATAGGAGTGATACAGATATGTTTTGAAATATCTGTTTGAAAAATTTTCCAAAATCTAAGCTTCTACGCTTTACTTGCACTTCAAAATATATTCAGTTTGAATTTTCAGTGTGGTACAACACATAAAATTTATACTAGATCTATTTTTAAAAATCTATTTATTTTTGAGAGACAGAGAGAGAGGGAGGGAGGGAGAGAATACTGCTCTGTTCTGGTGTAAGATGGTGTTTAGTACTGGCCATGAAATTTCTAGGGTTTTAGGCATGCATATCCAGTGTGGTACATCTCAAGCTATCTCCCCAAGCTTTGATGTTTAATGTGTATAAAGGAGAATGAAACTATTGTCTAGATTAAAAGAAGTAGATATTCATAAGATTCTGCATATATGTCTAAACTACATTTGATTCGTCATATTAGTCACAAACTACATTTTGATTCATCATATTCTCTGTGCTATCTTTATGAATTAGCAGTTTCTAAAGTTCATAGCAGTTTATATTCAATACATAAGGCAAATAACCATAAAAACAATTTAATTCCCATGTAGTCTTAGAAAGACTTATAGGGCAGGGTAGATAGTATAAAGATTATGCAAAGAGACTCTCATGCCTGAGGCTCCAAAGTCCCATTCCCCTGCACTACCATAAACTAGAGCTGAGCAGTGTTCTGGTAAAAAGAAAGAAAAGGAAAGGAAAGGAAAGAAAAGAAGTATGACTTATACAAAGCTTTGAGCTATGTACTTGTACTTTGCTGTATTTTTTTAAATCTTAAAATTAGAGAAGACAGATGATTATTTTTCCAAAAAGAGAAAAGATATAAAATGTTAATATATCATTGTTACAGAGGTTTTTTTTGAAGATAAAGAGATGTGAGAAGGATGCAATAAGCACTGCTCCTGTTCCTACTAATCTTAGCCAAATCGTTTTTATTAAATTATTTTCTGTCTATCCCATTTCAATTATTTATCCTTTTGGTATGCTTCACATATGAATGGTGTGATCCTTTGCTAAGTTTAAGCATTATAGTAGCTTCCAATTTATAAAGTGTAATAAAACAGCTTTATCCACATGTCTGAATCAGGAATAAGATTCTCTCCCATAACATAAATAGAAGCTTTCATTAAATAGTATTCTGTTCATTACAGAGCAACATGATTTTAATTTAACATTGAAAACAAACCCCAATTCCTCTATTTCTTTGACAGCTGGCTGCACTATGCATACTATCTGATATACAATGGTAATGTCTATTGTTACAGATTTGGCTTATTTGTATATTGAATGTTCCATTCAAATTTGTGTAGTTCAGAATATTCAATGGCATGCAGAAATTGACTAATTCATTATTCTTCAATTTCTCATAATGCCTTTTGTATGAATATTTTTTCATCTTTAAAGTAGTTATACATACCATCTTTGTGACATAGAGAACATAGGAACAAATACTGTGGAAATCTCATAGTTCAATGCTAAATGTATGTCCCTAGGTCAAGTTCTAAGTCACTTATAGGATGACGGAAAACACCACAGACTAGATCTGGCTTAGAAGTTACCAGGAAATAACCCATGGAAAGCTGTGCTTCACAATTTTCTAACAATGAAGTGAAATATGATGAGAACAATTTAGGAAAAAAATTCATAAGTAAGAAGAAGTTGAAAAGAGATAAAGCAAATGTTGGGAAAAAATTACATTTAAATAATGTTGAGGAAACAAGTGGTCTAGTGAGACCCTGATTGAACATATGAGCAGAAATATAGCATATTTATTTTGGCGCACTGTAAATCTATCTCTTCATATCAGATATTTGGAGTCCTTTTCTATTCCTGGGTATACTCACTAAATTATATGAGTCTAGCAATTTGAATTAGCCTTTGAATTTCCATCACCAAATGAATTTAATACCATTGGATTGCATTTGGATTTGTTTTCAAGACACAGAAAGGGATTTTTAGTTAGTAAATATAGTTTAATCTCCAAATCATTGAATCATGAAAATAATAGACTCAAAATCTATTTTTAAAAAGGGAAACTATACAATTCTATAAGAAAAAACTGTATGTCACTATATCTAGGTTCTAATTAGAGGCATATTTAATTGCATGTTTTTTGAAGACATTACCTTTACATCACTTCACTGGTAAGTAGAGATCAGATGTTATTTTGTAGCTGGTTAAACATAAATTTGCAAAAAAAAAAAACTAGTTGTTTTACTTATCACAGATATCTTACTATTTTAATTCCTGAGGACACATCTGCCTAGTGTTAAATATAGAGTACAATAGCAACTCCATTATAATTATCAAACACTTGGGAAATTCATGTAAAGGAATGTCCAGAATAGTTTATTGTGTTGTTAATGTCTTTGTTTCATTTAATTGTTGATTAAATCATTACATCTCGATAAGTTTTTTTTTTTTTTTTTTTTTTGCAAAATGGTTTATCAAAAATACATTGTATGAAGAGTTAAGATTTTAAGTGAATACTCAAGTAATGTGAACTTGAATTTTACAACTGTAGGATAGGGTTAGTAATTCTCATGGGATTTTGTGAATGCTGCGAAAGATATAGCTTGTGACCATCTTTGTATTGTATAAATTAATTGTAAAGACAATTTGAGTACAGGGCACAAGTCTGAGACACTGATAATTGAGTTTCTAGTGGAAAAAAAACTCTTAGATATATGGTCATTTGTTAAATGAAGAATAGCACACCTTCAGGTGATTACCCCACTCAACCATATCCAGCAAGTGCTGTGTAATGACCTAAAACAAACTTGTTTAGGTAAGACAAAAATCTAGTCATTAGGAGGCCCAGTTTTACTATTAATAAATGGTGTGGGGAGACAGTGGTAGCACAGCCCAGTAGAACCCACATGCACTAATTTACAAAATTCAAGGTTAAGCCTCTGGACCCTACCTAGAGAGGCAAAGCTTTATGAGTGATGGAGCAGTGATGCCGGTGTCTTTCCTCTTTGTCTATCCACCTATATATCTCTCTCTTTGTTGCCTCACTATCAAATAAAAAGAAAAAATAAATGACCACTAAGGAGCTGTGTAGTGTTGTGGACAGCAAGTCCTCCCAGCAATAACTCCAGTGGCAATAGTAATAACAACAGCAGCAGCAACAACTACAATATTATTATTATTTTAAGATGTTATTTATTTATTAGTGAGAAAGATAGGAGAGAAAGAATCAGACATCACTCTGGTACATGTGTTGTCACGGGTTGAACTCAGGACCTCATGCTGAGAGTCTAATAGTCTACTGCACCACCTCCAGGACCACAATTATTATTATTATTATTATTATTAGTGTAGTAAAGTAGATGAATTATTACCATTAATTTATTCATTAATTGATGGATTCATTAGGAATTATCTGAGTGTCACATGAAACTTCTCTCCTTCCATATTCTAAGATTTGCAACTCCTGGCTAATCTTTCTAAATAAGCTGTGTACTGTTATTAAAGAATTTTGCAGGTAAAATTTAAGTTCCAAGTTAATTGGCCTCACAAGTCTTATTAACCCTTTTAAAACACTCTGCCTTCTCAACCTAGACAAAAAAGGAAGTCAGAGAATGAAACTTAGAGAGGGATATACTTTTCTATTATTGGATTAGGGATGGGGAGGGCTTGTATTAAGAATGCAAGTGACCTTTAGAAGCAAAGAATAGCTTCTGTCTAAAGACCAGCACAGAAATAGAAGGACTCAGTCCTACAGCTACAAGAAAATAGATGCCCACAAAGACCTGAATGTATGTGAAAGTGAATTCTGTTCTACAGATGAATCTGGTTAATCTAACATTGATTTCAGCCTTGAGAGATCATATGTAGAGAACCCGCTGGAGTCCTAGTGAACTTTGGACCTTTAGAAGTGTGAACTAATAAATTGTGTTTCTTTAAATCACTGCATTCATGGTAATAGCTTCAGGGCAATAGAATATGAATGTAGTAAAAAAAAAAATCTTATATCCTGGGGTGGATCATGAAACTATTGAAAGGCAATGTCAGGTTAAAGAGAGAAAAGTTAGAAATGAAAAACCAAAAGGCATGTAAAAGTGACATTGTTTTGTATGAAATGAGAAGCACAGATAAAAAATGTTCTTAATCCCAAGAATATATTTTACAGGTAACAGCACTGTCTTGGGTTTTTGGAGCAGAAGGACATAAGGCATAGGAAGGTGTGGCAAGACAAAGTTTCTCTGATAACTTCAAGTAAATTTCCCTCTGAACCTACTAGTCTCTTTTTACTTCACATTTTAGTTTAGAAGATATTCTATAGTCTTTCTCTAAATGTGTCATGGTGGTTTTTCACTAGGCTTTCTTCACCTTTGCAAACAGTACAAACAGAGTCTCCAATCAGAGACTCCAGGGGGTGAGCACTATTGTTACTTTTGAATTGAAAGGAAGTAATCATGAGCCACTTATAAATGCAAGATTATTCCAATCTCATGCTGAGTCCCGAATGAGATAATATATACGTTTATGTAATCTCTATCCAATACAGCATGAAACTTGACCAGAAGTCCTTTGTGCACTCCCCCTTTTTAAATGTAAAAATAATAAATGTGGATACTTACCAGTGAATAGCTAATCCTAGTAAATACATAACTTTGCTCATTTTATAACTCCTTTGTAGTCTAATGAATACAGTTATAGGCACTATTACAAATTTGTACAAATAGCATTTAGAGACAGTGGCAGAAAGCTTACTCAAGTATAATGCTCACAAAACATAAGACAAAAAAAAAAAAAGGAAATATACTCACATATGCACACATAACACAAAACATTACCCAGAGGGTTGTGATTACATGAGACGTCGGTTTCCAGAGGTCTTTATTATAGAGTAGCCTTTTTTCTCCTTTAAAAAATTATTTATGTATTTATTAATTTTAGCCGCCAGTGTCTGCACTCACTGTGCCTATCTCTCTCTCTCTCTCTTTCCTTATTTGGTAAGATAGAGAGAATGTAGGAGAGAAAAAGAGAAGAAAGATACCTATATAACTTGCTCCTCTACTGCTTGTGAATCCTTCCTCCACCACCCCACCACCCATGCCTCTAACCTGTGGGAACTGAGGCTTAATCCTGGAACATGGCACACAGTAATGTGTGTATTCTAAAGGGTGAAATAACTGCCTGACCCAAGTCTTCTATTTTTTTTCCTGGCAGCCATATCTTATAGGTAAATGATACTTGCAGTATCAAGGAATACAAATCACTTATACAAAACAACAACAACAAACTCTGCACACTTAATTTGTGGTAGTGCTATTTGTAATAGCCCACATTTGGAAACAACCCAAGTATCTAACAACAGATGGATGGTTAAAGAAGTATGGCATATTCCATCTACAATGGAATACTACACAGATGGAAAAAATGATGATCTACAACATAGGTAGAACATATTAAGCATGATAAGCCAGGAGAAGGACAAATATCAGATGATCTCACTCAAAGATGGACTCTAAGAAAACAAAACACAGGGAAATACAAGGGAAATCCTCAAAGGACTATAGTCTATTGTACCAGATTTAGGGACTCTAAAGGGGAAGTTGGTAATCTTTACCTACCTATGCCTGTATAGTGGACTAAGAAATATTGATGGTTTGGTTGAGAGTGAAATGCATTGATACTGTAGGTAGATAGCATAATGGTTATGTAAAAAGACTCTCATGACTGAGGCTGTGAGGTCCCACGTTCCATCCATCCTCCATACCACCATAAACCAGAGCTTATCAGTGCTCTGGTGGGAAAAGAAATATTGCTACCTCTCTTAGGGAAATGTGGAAATTTTTTGTGATAGCAAAATCATATAAGTCATCATTTTGTCAATAAACTGATATTGGAATGGGGCAAAAGATGTTTATACTTTAATACTAATTATTTAAAGTAGTTAGTATATACATTATTTACTATAGATAGAACACGTATGAGAAGAATGAATAAGTGGCTGTCTTGAACTCATCTGATTTCCTCAAGGTTGCAATTTAATTATACGTCCAGTGAGGAAAGAGGCACATATATGCCAACCCCACAAATGTCAATTAAAAAAAAAAGGTTTACTTATTTTATGAGAAAAAGAGAGTGAGAGAGAGAGATACCATATTATCAATTTGCTCCATTATATGCTCCAGATATGCTGGGAATTGAAGCTGGAGCTTATCATGTGTGTCTTGTGCTCTACCTGGACAGACACATTCTTGGTCATGAAAAATATGCTTTTTAAAATGTGTACAAAAATCAAAGCATATATAATTTTTCTTTGTGACATTTCTCCATTTAAGTTGCTATTTGCTACTTAATTGTGCATGGCAAGAAGGATGAATGGAATGAACAAATCATGGAGTTTTGTTGTTCCTGCCATGCAAATAAATTTTATGGAGGAAAGAATAAATGGAGAAAAAAAATCTGGAGAGGGAAGGATTGGGAGGCAGTCAAGAGTCATGGGGTATTAATATGCCCACATGTCAACAAACATACTTTTAAATCATTAACCCCCTAGTAAAAAGGAAAAAATAATTAAACCTTTTAGATGAAGTGGTAATAAAACACTTTCCTTTAGAATTGCTTCTTTAGATTATAATAACAATTTATGTTAAAAACCAGTATGGCAAATCAGGCTGTAATTTATTTGAAAAAGTCAAACTAGCAAGATCAAGTATACTGTAGGTGGTATTTCATCTTATCATATTAAAACAGTCTTCCCAAATGTAAAAGATAATCTCAACTGCTGTGTTCTGTAAGCAAGCAGAAAATTATGTAAATCTGATTTCCTTACTATGCATTTGCTATCTCTTTAAAGCTTACTAAATCATATCCAGATTTGTAAACACAAAAGCACTGGCTCCAAGATACATTTGCTTTTCAAACACTCAGAATGAAAAAGGTATTTTGCATGGTGTAATTGAAAAATTCCTATCTGTTTTCAAAAGCTAACAAATCAACTGTTGTGTGAGATTAAAAAACACACACATACAAAACATCACCTCTTAACTTATCATGGGCTTAATTGCTTCCTCATAATGGAGCGTGACAATGTGATTACAACCAGAATAGCACCTGCTTTGAAAATCACAAATCAAAGAAATGCCAGTAAGGAATGAAAGCTCACAAAGCAGCCATGTTGAAGTTTTTCTGTTCCTTAGTTTGCAGAACTTCTTACCCCCTCTTTTTCTCACTTCTTACGTCCATTGCTTCAATAACTTGTATTTACTGTGTTTGCTAACCTGAAAATTTTTGCTTCTGTATGTCTAGTTTTGAGACTTCTAAGAATAAAATTCACATGCAAATAGTTACCTTAGCTCAAACTCAGAGATCCTCTTTCTTACAGAAACATAAGCCCCCAGCATAACTCTGACTACAACTTGCTTTGCCTTTGTGAGAAACCAAACCTATGAGTAAGACTGCAAAACCAACTCTAGTCAAGAAAAGTGCCACAAGGATGGACTGTCTGCATTCCTACCTGTTTTTGAAGAAGAAAATCCTTTTATGTTCAGGTTAATCAGTTTTAATTCCTATGGTAGATTTTGATTTATTTGTGTTCACATGACAATGTTTTTATAAATATATGACTAAGCATACATATTCTTTCACCAATAATTTTTACTTGGTATTTAGAGCAAGGACAGAAATCCTTTATTAGGGGTCGTGTGGTGATGTACCTGGCTGAGTGCATATGTTACAAAGTACAAGGACCTGAGTTTGGGTTCAAGCCCCTTGTCCCCACCTGCAGGGGAAAAGCTTCACAAGTGGTGAAGTAGTGCTGCAGGTGTCTCTCTATCTCCCTCCATTTCTATCCCCCCCTTCCTCTCACTTTCTGGCTGTTTCTACCAAATAAAATATAATAAAAAAGAAAGCCTTTATTATTCTTTGATGTGCTGATCAAAGGTAATATGTCAACAGGTTAATCTTGGACTGGATATGGTGTAGCGCATCAAAGCAAAGGACACTGAGGAAGGAAAGGAGAGGAGAGGAGTGGGTTTTGGGGTACTAGTACAAGATAGTGGAAAAGGACTTAAGTTGGGAGTGGGAGTGTTTTGCAGATGTCTATCATGGGGAGGTGAGAAATTGTACCTATATTACAACTGTACTTTACTCCTCCCAATAAAATGATGAAACCTAAATGCAAAAAGTGGTGATGGAGAGAGGGGATCTGTTAGAGGTGTAGACCCATTATATCTATGTGGGAACTCCAGGATTCCCTAACTAGGGCCCCAGATGATGGGGAGGCCTGGTAGTGACCAAAAGAGCCCTCATTAGAGTGTGCCAGTATCTTGGTCTAATCTAGCTCTTGTAGTTCTTACTTTATTTAAAGGAAGTGAAATAGGAAGTAAATGATGGAGGTATTTTAGATCTAAGTAGAAATTATTTGATTAAGTACTTTATGATATTCTTTTCAGATCTTTCTACTTTCTTTCTGTACTTATTGAGTCACTGCAGGTATCACATCCTTTTACTTTAAGTTACGTATTTTCCCCTAACTTAGGGATACATGTATACATGTGACCTATCCCATGGGCCCTGGTCTTTATCTAGGTTCTGTAACTTTGTTAGGAAGTATACCACCTGAAATGGAACTAAGTAATCCTATAATCTAGGAAAGGTCTCACCAGATTATTGTAACTGGAGGGTTAATATCCCAGGCCCAATATTTTTATCCCACCTGCATGTTAGCTGTCTGACTCAGGCAAAAATTAGTAAAGTCATGGGCCCCTTGGCATATAGCTAAAATAGACTTCCCAGTTTCTTCCAACATGAAGACCCCAAATCTCATCTGCTATATTCTTACCTTTTGGTTCCTAATTATTAAACAATTTGCTCTGCTTTGTATCTTAATGCTTTTCAGCCACCAAATTACAGATACTACCATGATGCAAACTTGACTTCCCTGGGCATTCTACCTCACCAATGTGTCCTGAAACCTCACCTCTCCAGAGCCCTACCTCACTAGGGAAAGGGAGAAACAGGCTGGGGGTATGGATCAACCTGTCAACACCCATGGTCAATGGAGAAGCAATTACAGAAGCCAGACCTCCCACCTTCTGCACCCCATAAAGATCTTTGGTCCATACACTCAGAGGGTTAAAGAATAAGGAAGCTTCCAATGGAGGGAATGGGATATGGAACTCTGGTGGTGGGAATTATATGGAATTGTACTCCTCTTATCCTACAATCTTATCAATCATTATTAAATCACTTAATAAGAAAAAAACAAAACACCAGAAAAATAAACTCTGCAAGTAGCTTCTCATATTTTCACTGCTGAAGGTATGAATAGTATGCAAACTCTTGCTGATTGCCCTTCTGGCTAGATGACTCAGAGCTAAAGTGCATGTTTGGTCTCTGGACTAAAGGTTTTTCACACACTGTAAATGCAATTTCTGTTAAAGCCTATCCAAAATAAACGTATCTAGTAGCTGTTCAAATCAAAGTCTCACAAAAATAAAAATATATTTGTTTATAAAAGTGCTATAATGTAAATGCACTGAGTATAGACCTTAAATTCAAATGCTGAGGACATTATGTAAATGTGTTATCAGTGACATACACAGCTAGAGGGAAAGGGAGAATATGTATGTTCAGAGCTGTCTTTTTATGCATAGTTAGAGTTGTTTTTTGTTTGTATTTGAACAAAATAAAAGAATCTCCAAGACTGTATTTGGGGGCGATAACTCAGCAAATATAGTAAAGATTTATATATATTTATAAGACCCTGAGCTCTGTATCTATATCCAAATATGCCAGAACAGTTCTCTTGTACCTATATATCTATTATCTATCTATCTATCTATCAACTTTTGTAAAATAAATGCACCTGAAAAAAAATACCTTATTCTTATCTAATACCTTATTCTTACCTAAGAACCTTCAATGTAAAAATTTAGTTGTTCCTTTGAACAATCTATTAATATGTAATTATATCTACTGTATAGCTGGGGGAAAGTGTAAAACCATTAAAGATTTGCTTTAATTTGTTTTATACAGTTTTAAGATGTTTGCTTTTAAGAACCTTACACTTCGTTCCTAAGAAATAATGAAAATATGGAGGTTAAACAAGTTTAGAAGTGCTCTCAGCAATGGTATATTTGGGTGAGTGATCATGTTAGTATTTGCAAGGATCCTGGTTCAAGCAATCTGTCCTGGTCTCCACCTATAGGGGGAAAAGATTCACTAGTGGAGAAGCAAGTTGCAAGTCTCTCCCTTTCCTCCCTATCTCCCCTTCCCCTCTCAGGTTCTTTCTTCCCCTATCCAATAAATAGTAGCAATAATAAAATGTTTTTAAAAGTTTAGAATAAAATTTGCCATTGAAAACATTTCTGGGGAACTAACAGGAGGCGTGGCCATTCAGTAACGGAACAGAACCGATATCCCCCAAAACAACAAATAACTACAACTATCGAATTTAACAAAATGCACCACCAACAGCAGAGACATCCTCAGAAGCCTCAACCTCAGCCACCACATTTCAGATGCTACCATGATTCCATTCTGACAATCTCACCAATGTGTCCTGGAACCTCACCTCTCCAGAGCCTTATCCCACTAGGAAAAGATAAAAAGAGTCTGGGGGTATGGGTAGACCTGCCAATGCCCATGTCCATTGGAAAAGCAATTATAGAAGCCAGAACTCCCACCTTCTGCACCCCCAAAAGAATTTTGGTCCATACTTCCAATGGGGGAGAAATAATAGGAGATGACCAGAGGGTACTGGGCTAGGGAGAGAAGAGGAACCAAGAGAGGGACATTTGGATGTAATAATAGGTGTATGTGTGACTTGGAAAGGAAGAAGATGAGATCATGGAAAAAAATGGACAAATATATATAAAAACAGAAAGTTGTAGAAGTAATAGTAAACTCTTATCTGCAACTTTTGGAGAACTGTTGTAGCTTCCAATGGAGGGAATGGGGATACAGAACTCTGGTGGTGGGAATAGTGCAGAGTTGTACCCGTTACCTTTAATTTTGTAAATCAGTATTAAATCACTAAAAAAACTGAAAGGAAGGAAGGAAGGAAGGAAGGAAGGAAGGAAGGAAGGAAGGAAGGAAGAAAGGAAGACACATAATGCATTTGTGGAGCTAGGGAGACAGCATTATGATTATACAAAAGACTTTCATACTTGAGGCACCAAAGTCCCAGGTTTAATCCACAGTACCTTCATAAATCAGAACTAAGCAGTGCTCAGGTGGCTCTCTCTCTCTCTCTCTCTCTCTCTTTTAAAAAACAAAAACAAAAAAGACAAAAAAACAAACAAAACCCCCCAACAAAACTGAACCTTTTCGCTGGGCATGGTATGATAACACATAATTTGAAAAGAGGTGAAATGATTCACTTAAATAATATACAGTCTTATAAACCACTATTTCAATTGATATATATATATATATATATATATATATGCAAATGCTACCTTTAAAGTTTTCCTAGTTAAAAGGGGGCACTTTTTAAAGACTTCTTCACAGACAATCCTGTATTAAAGCGAAACTTAGCATGATCAACACGTAATTTACGGTTCTTTGATTAAGAGGTAACATCTGGGTAATTTTAGAAATTTTTCATAAACGACATTGACAAGAACTGCTGATACTGGCAAGCACAGCCATGTTATTTTCAATGAACTTTGATTCAGCAAAAAGTTTATTTCTAAAGAAGGAACAAGCTACCACCCAGTATTTTAATGAGTTATTTTACCAGTCTGATATATACAACTCTAAGTATCACAGCAGTTTTTATTCTCTTTAAGGTAAAATTTGCAAAAGTTCCAAAACATTTAGCAAAGTTGAAATTGCATTTCACTTTTAATTTGAATGCTGGGTGGATTGTACAATAAAATCTGTTATTGGTGAAAGACAATGTAAAAGGCCTCTGAGGCAGTCTGAAAAGAGAACCATCCATTGGAAGCTTTCTCTATCTGTTAGGTACACTGTACAGAGCACACCATTTTGTTCTCACCCTGGGAGCTCTCCAGATAGTCTGAGATTCATCTATATCTCATAATTCTGTAACCAAACAAATGGTAGCAATTATAACATCATAGTAGGGAGGACACACTATAGTGTGTTTTTCCATTTTAAAAGCCACTTTTCTTTGAAGCTAAAACTTTCTTAAAATACTCTTCCTATCAAAAGTCTGTGTTTGCTTTCAGACAAAAGTGGTTCTGGAAGGGAAATATTTAAGGCATGTATTTTGTTTTAAGGTGAAAATACATCTTGTGCATTATCTGTTTTGATTTTTGAAGGGAGAGAGGCCTGGTGAAAGGAGATGGTCATTTACATATATTATTCAACAAAGTGTTTTGAGCGCCTGCTATGTTCAAGACCTTTTGCCAGCCCACGTCACTCTTCTAGGAATGACAAATACTTGAGATAACAGAATAAAAGCAAATGTAGAAGTAAATACTAGATAAATACCTAGTTTTTCTCCTTCTATGATTACAGAGTCACTATTTATGGACTATATGGTGCTATAATATCAAAAGAAGATATGTTTTTTTTTTAATTCACTTGGTCAGCTCATAACTGGACTTTTGTTTTTTGATACCTCTGGCAAGTTTTGGCAAGTTTTGTAACTCAGGCCTTCTGGTTTGAAGATATTTTTCCTCTGTTTTTGGATCTTTGATCTTCTCTAGACCTTTATACCTTTCCTGACCTGAACTTTTCCTGAGTTTTATCCTCTGCTTCTCTCTCTCTCTCTCTCACCTTCTATCTAAAAAAAGAAAAGAAAAGAAAAGGAGAGAAAGAAAGTATGAAAATGAGTCTAATAGAAGCAATGGAATTTGTGTAGGCTTGCTCAGAGCTCAAATAATAACCCTGTTGGCAAAAAACAAAGAGCTGCTGCTGGTGGTGGGGCTATGTAGTGGCTCACCAGGTGGAGTAGAGTGCACATTATTACCATGCAGGAGGACCATGATTCTACACTCTGGTTCTCATCTGTAGGAGAGAAGCTTCTAATGCAGTGAAGCAGTGCTACAGATAGCTCTTCTTCCCAATTATTCCCTCTCTATTTCTTTTTCTGTTTATAAAGAGAAAGAATGAAAGAGAAAAGAGAGAGAGAGAGAGAGAGAGTCAGAGAAAGGAAGGAAGAAGAAAGGAAGCTAGAGGGGGGAAAAGGCTATTGGTAATGGTGGAGTCAGCTCAGGTACACAAAGCCCCAGTGATAGCCTTAGTGTCAAAAAATAAAATGACAAATAAAAGCAAAAAAAAAAAAAAAGGAAATTCTCATCTTGGTAACACTTCTTTCATTTAGTCACAGGGATTGCACGCTCTACTGGACATGGTTCTTATTAGCAATGATATCTGCTAATCTGAGATTCAAACCACCTGCTTACCAAATTACAAGTCATTTAAATAGTAATACTATCATTCCATTCAAGCTATTTTGATAGATTTGAAGATGCATAAATATTCTTTAGGAGCCTTAGTCGATGATTGCGGAGGTTGATGGTGTACAGATGACAAAACAACAGGTGTTTTGATGTCTGTGGTTATGTTTACATTTGGCAAGAATTAATGGATCTTAATGCAGAATTGCTTCATGTGAAAAATGCATCTGTACTTACATCCAGACTCCTAGAATATTTCTTTATTCTGAAGAACTTTATCAGATTATAATGATACTTCAAATGTGATGAATCCTAGTGCCTTTCTATGTTGAAAAATTACTTTGCATAATAATAAAATCTCTTCACAAATACAATTATCTTCTCAACTCAAAGAAAAAAGGGATGAAGAACCACTTTCTGGGCAATGCGGAGTGAGCTTTTGGTTGTCATTTTTTTGGGGGGGGTGTTTTGATTTTGTTTTGTTTTATTTGTTTTCAAATTGAAAAAGTATGCAGGCATGGTAGTATTTCACACATGTTTTGAGCACCATATAAAAATATGACCCTCGCTTAGGGTACTATGACTTGGACAGTGGCTTCTATCCAAGTTCATAATTTTGGTTGTTAAAGGAATCTAGATTTCTCATACACACTATTACATGTGAAATGGGCCAGGGACTCTTGAAAGAGTACCTGGTCCCATTTGGTATGATTATGGCCAGAACCTGAATATCCTTATATACACGACTGGCAAGTGTTCCTGGCCAGTGACAGAGCAATAGAAATCTGGCCTGCATTTGGTATGCTCACAGGTGGAGCAAGCTGTAGGGAACAGGAACATGTGGACAGAAGCTTCCTTGTATCTGACTTGAGTATGTTTCTTTTCATTCTGTCTTGAGGACAAAATGGCTTTTCATTCTCTCTAGATCAAACTCATACTTGAATCAAATTTACCCTATAGTTGTGTTCAAGTAAGCATATCCTCAAATTCCATTTTTTCCCTAATCTTTATTCCTTATTCCATTTCTCTGTCACTATATTCTCCAAATGACTTCATTAGCCCCGTCCTTCTAGCACTATAAAGGGTTATAATAAATCCTGAGTAGGGTTCTGTAATATAAGAAGATGAACTCATTTTATAGATGCAATAACTGAGAAAGATTTGGTGAGGACAATAAATGCTCAGGTGGAAGCAAAAGTGCAAAATATTTCTACAAATTACTGGTTGGGTTTCTAGGGCTTGAAGGGAATTTTTTGCCGTGTTATCTTTCCTCAATACATTTTAAAACATACTGAATACTATTAGTAATAATGTCATATGGAATCCTTATCATGTTTTTGTAAAAGGTCCTAAGCAAGTGTTCTTATTTTTCTCCTTATAGTCTCCCCTATATGTCTGTCATTTTCTCAAAGAAATTAGTGCTCTTGTCTTATTGGATTATGATATTTATTACCATTTTCTGTTTGTCTTTTTCTTTGCAGAGTCAGGAGCTTATGCACGATTTTTCTCTCACCTGGGCCACTTTTTCACTTGATAGATAGATGCTGGGTAGATAGATAGATGATAGATAGATAGATAAACAGATAGATAACTAGATGATAGATAGAGTGTATCAGAGAGAGGAAAAGATACCACAACATTAGAACTTTCCTGGGAGTTGGGCGTTAGCGCAGTGGGTTAAGCTCATGTGGCGCAAAGCGCAAGGACCGGCAGAAAGATCCTGGTTCGAGCCCCCGGCTCCCCACCTGCAGGGGAGTCGCTTCACAGGTGGTGAAACAGGTTTGCAGGTGTCTGTATTTCTCTTCCCCTCTCTGGCTTCCCCTCCTCTCTCGACTTCTCTGTCCTATCCAACAACGACGACATCAACAACAACAATAACTACAACAAAACAACAAGGGCAACAAAAGGGAAAATAAAAAAAAAAACCCTTTCGCCAAGTACCATGACATCTCCTATATGGTGCCAGGACCAGAACTTGCACTGGGGGTATGGCAAGGGAGAGTGTCTTATCCTATGAGCATTACTTTTGCTCCATTCACTGATTTCTTAGTTATCGAGCAAGGTGTTGTGAGAAATCATCATTGTTTGGTCTGTGGTACCCACCATCATGTCCTATCCCAGGAGGTACTAAATATTTTTGAATAGGAAAAAATAATCTTCATCTAAAATATATTATACCTTATCCTACAAATAAATCGGTACATTTTGTTAGTTGAGTTGATGAGCTAAGCATCTGGTGATTCACTGTAAAGTAAGAAGTACTGAATTATCAGTGAAGTCTCATGAGTATTGATCCAATTTACTTGTCTGGGTATAATTCTGCATTTATTGTTAATAACAAAAGCTTGTGATAGAGCAATAAACTAGTCACCATTTGATGAATGTGATTTCATTTTCATTACAAATATGTTTCAAACTATAAATTATATTTATTTTCAGTACATTGAGTTCAGCTGGCCTCTGATATATATTTTTAAAAAGTCTCAATAACCTCTATGTGGAAATTTCTTCTCATTAATTTCTAAGATTTATAAGACTGCTTATCATGGGTACATATTTTATTCAGAAGGTAATATTATTAATTTTATTTATTTATTTATTTATTTATTTATTTTATTTCCACCAGTATTATTGCTGGGGCTTGGTGCCGGCACCAGGAATCCACCAGCCCTGGAGGCTATTTTTTCCTTTTATTTATTATTATTATTTGATAAGACAGAGAGAAATTGAGAGGGGAGGGGAGATAGAGAGGGAGAAAGATAGACACCTGCAGACCTGCTTCACAGATCATGAAGTGTTGTCCCTGCAGGTGGAAAGCGGGGGCTCAAACTCAGTCCTTGAGCACTGTGATATGTGCTTTCAGTGTGCCACTTCTTTGCTCCCAATATCACTAGTTCTGTAGATCCCTGTTATGTCAAAGGATAGGGTTTGGGCACCAATAGCATCTACATCAGCTGGGACTTGCTAAAAATGTCCAATAGATGAATCAATGATTGTATTTTAATATTATCCCCAGATGCTTTAAATGACCATTAAAGGCATTTAAAGCATCCTAGATACTTATTTCTGTCATCGGAATTAGACATGTTATATTTATAGAAGTCAAAGAATAAAGTGTTGTCTGTTAATGATTGGTCCTACAATCTCAATCAGCTTAGTTGCTTCAGGCGAGTAACTTAGTAAAGCTCTGACTATTAATGTTTCCATATGATCAAAATCATGGGAATATACTGGTCAGCCATGCTTTGAAATGGCATAAAACAGTTAAAGGGAGGGTGACGCACCCTGTAGAACGCACACTTTACATTGCACCAAGGACCCAAATTCAAGCTTCTGGTCCCCATCTGCAGGGGAAACCTTCACACCTGGTGAAGCAGTACTGCAGGTGGCTCTTTGCTTATACCCTTTCTATATCCTTCTTCCCTTTCAGTTACTGTCTGTCTATATCAAAAAATAAATGAATGAATAAATAAGTATCAAAACAGATAAACTGGTCAGGCAGAATTTATAAAATGCTCACGGTGTGCAGAGATTTAGATTATATTTTTAAAGGAACTTCCATTTCTTCCAGTTTCTCTAACTTGGTGACAAATACAAACCTAATATGATAATTTGTATTTCTATGGTGTCTATTGTAATATACCCTCTTTTGTTTACAATCCTATGTATTTGAGGTTCCCCCACCCCCTTTTTAGTAAGTCTAGCCAGGGATTTGTAAATTTTGTTTACTATTTTGAACATATAGCATTATATCTTGTACAATTATTTTATTTTCAATGTCATATATCTCTGTCCTAATTTTAAATATAATTATATTATTGATTTAATAATGATTAACAAGATTGTAAAATACTAGTGGCATAATTACCATAAAGAATTTTGTTCCCAACACCAGAGTTCTGCATCTCACTGAACTAGAAATGATGACAGGACGTAGGGTAAGTGATCTGTTTGGGTTGTGACACAATGACTCATAATGATGCTCCCTGCCTTATTATATACAGCTGAATACAGAAGACACATGTCCAAATCATTAGTGTCTAAATAATATATAGAATGTACTCCTTTCTATCAAAATGGATAGTCATGTCTGTGAACCTGTGTGAACTACATGAAAACTATGCCACACAACCAATAATGGTCCAAATATAAAGTGAGGATGTTCACAAGTTTGACATTAGCATTGGTGTAGAGAAAAGAGTCAGGAATCAGAAGAATACAAAATCATGTAAGTTGGCACACAGCTTGATGTGACTGATTGTGTTATTGGTCCCCAATCCTTAAGCACAACTTGTATTCAAGACCTTTGTCAAGTACTTTTAAGGCCTCCCACTGTAGGTAGTATGTGTTCCATTGACTTTCAACTTTATTTCAGCAGTGATATTTGCTTTAGTCAATGACATGAGATTGAATTGACATTGTGCCAGGTCTAACCCCAGCCATTAAAAAAGCGAGATGAACCATAATGAACAAGGGGCATGAAGTGAGGCTGGGAAGACCAGCAGAGGTCAGAACATCCAGAGTTCTACAGATACAATAATAAATTGAATTTCTTTTTTTCTTTCTTTCTCTCTCTCTCTCTTTTTTAGTGATTGCAGGGTATTAGAATCTCATTTTCCTATATTAGAAATTTGGTTTCTTAAAGATGAGAATTTACATTGTTCATCACTGTATTCTTCTATAGATGCACAAGATGGATGTTTGACAAATATCCCAAATGTGAATTGGTGTGGTTACATGTGTTAATATGATCACAAGAGTTACAAATAGACAAGCATTTACAAAATACACATTTCCATCAGAGGAGGAAAGTTACCAAAAAATTTCTTTATTCTACCTATATATTTTTTTGTGTTTTGATCCTTCACAAAGGGAATTTAAAACATCCAATTTATTTAAATACTTTTCACATTTAACACAAGATTGATATAAATATGCAAAGTAGCAACTGAAATAGATATATGTAATCTTAAATCTTTTTTTTTTTTTTTTTTTTTTTTAACCAGAGCTGCACTATCAGGTCTGGTTTGTGGTGGTGCTGAGGATTGAACGTGGGAAGCTGTGACCTTTAATGCCTCAGACAAGAAAGTATGCTGTACTATCTATGGTGTTATCTCCCTAGGCCTCAAGTTGGTATATATATATATATTTTTTAATTGCTAATGATTAATATTTGTAAAAGAAACTGAAACACAACAAAACACAGCTGTTCATTTTGGATGGTAGGTAACATAATTCTATGAATTCTGGGAGTCCTAGAAATGGAAATCTCTAAGTACTGTTACATTTAAAGTTAGTTGAAGATTTATGGCTATAGAGAAGGAGGTTGATTGACTATAAACACTGAACTAGAAATGATGACAGGACGTAGGGTAAGTGATCCGTTTGGGTTGTGACACAATGACTCATAAATGTTCAAACTCCAGTAAAAATTCTCAAGCAAAAAACGTCAATCTAAACTCTAGGCACCTGAAAAGAATTCAATTTATGATGTTGAAATAATGAGAAATAGGAAATAGATATGATTTGGAATAAAAACAGAATGTCTAAATATGCTTATTCTTAGGTTTCAGCAAGCAGATGGCTTCCCAGTGGGGATCTACATGAGAGAAATCCAATGGTCAAGTCTTTTTCTGCAGTCATGATTATGTGACCTACTGGTCACCCCCAAGGACATTTAATAAATGTTCTATCTAGTGTGATACTGTGGTGTAAAGCCTCTGTGCCTTAGCTTTCTTTGTGAAATATTTTTAGAAGTATAATAAACTATCATATTTCTCTTCAAATTATCATATTTTATATTATTAATTAGATTTATCTTTATGATTCACTGTGAAGATAGCACAAAATGAGTATTATTAATTGGTTTTAAAAATCAAGATATTAGGGTTGGGTGGTGACACATCTGGTTAAGAGCATGCATTACTATGCACAAGACCTGGGTTTAAATATTTGGTCCCCACCTGCAGGTGTCTCTGTCTCTCTTCCTCTCTACCTCCCTCCCCTCTCAATTTCCCTCTGTCCTATCATGTAAAATAAATAAATAAAATAAAATTCAAGACATCTCAGAATGTAAATTTTAAATCAAATTTCAGTAGCGACTTCATGTACAGAAGACATTGGTCTTTAGAGAATCTCCGACCACATTAGAAGAAATGTTCTCCTTTATTAGAAGTCTCTTTACTAGAGCTACCTCACTTAAGATGAACTCATTGGAAATCATTTCACAGAAAAACATGAGGAAGAGGAAATAGGAGGCATTTCAAATCTGTTGCATACCAAATAGATTTCTGTTAGTTGTTCTGAGACAACTATTTTTTTTCTATTTTTTTTTATTGGGGAATTAATGTTTTACATTCAACAATAAGTACAATGGTTTGTACATGCATAACATTCCCCAGTTTCCCATATAACAATACAACCCCCACTAGGTCCTCTGACTCCTTCTTGGACCTGTATTCTCCCCACCCACCCACCCACCCCAGAGTCTTTTACTTTGGTGCGATAAGGCAATTGCATTTCAGGTTCTACTTGTGTTTTCTTTTCTGATCTTGTTTTTCAACTTCGGCCTAAGAGTGAGATCATCCCATATTCATCCTTCTGTTTCTGACTTATTTCACTCAACATGATTTTTTTCAAGGTCAATCCAAGATCGGCTGAAAATGGTGAAGTCACCATTTTTTACAGTTGAATAGTATTCCATTGTGTATATATACCACAACTTGCTCAGCCACTCATCTGTTGTTGGACACCTGGGTTGCTTCCAGGTTTTGGCTATTACAAATTGTGCTGCCAAGAACATATGTGTACACAGATCTTTTTGGATGGATATGTTGGGGTCCTTAGGATATATCCCCAGGAGAGGAATTGCAGGGTCATAGGGTAGGTCCATTTCTAGCCTTTTGAGAGTTCTCCAGACTGTTCTCCACAGAGGTTGGACCAATTGACATTGACCAGCAGTGTAGGAGGGTTCCTTTGACCTCACAACCACTCCAGCATTTGCTGCTGTTACATTTTCTGATGTATAACATTCTCACAGGAGTGAAGTGGTATCTCGTTGTTGTCTTTATTTGCATTTCTCTGACAATCAGAGACTTGGAGGATTTTTTTTATGTGTTTCTCGGCCTTTTGGATCTCTTCTTGATGAATATTCTGTCCATGTCCTCCCCCCATTTTTGGATGGGGTTATTTGTTGTCTTGTTGTTGAGTTTGGCAAGCTCTTTATATATGTTGGTTATTAACCTTTTGTCTGATGTATGGCATGTAAAGATCTTTTCCCATTCTTTGAGGGGTCTCTTGGTTTCGGTAGTGGTTTCTTTTGCTGTGAAGAAGCTTTTCAATTTGATGTAGTCCCATAGGTTTATACTTTCTTTCGTCTTCTTTGTAATTGGATTCGTTTCATTGAAAATGTCTTTAAAATTTATGTGGAAAAAAGTTCTGCCAATATTTTCCTCTAAGAATCTGATAGTTTCTGGTCTAACATCCAAGTCCTTGATCCACTTGGAATTTACTTTTGTATTTGGTGAAATACAGTGGTTCAGTTTCATTCTGCTTGTTTCAACCCATTGTTTCCAACACCATTTGTTGAAGAGACTCTAGTTTCCCCATTTAATAGTCTGAGCCCCTTTGTCAAAGATTAGATATCCATAGGTGTGGGGGCTCACTTCTGGGCTCTCAATTCTATTCCACTGGTCAGTGTGTCTATTCATGTTCCAGTATCAAGCAGTTTTGATGACAATGGCCATATAATACAATTTGAGATCTGGGAGTGTGATGCCTCCGGTTCTGTTCTTTTTTCGCAGGACTTTTTTTTGGCAATTCTAGGTCTTTTCCGATTCCAGATAAACATTTGTAGCATTTTTTCTATTCTCCTAAAAAATGTGCTTGGGATATTGATGTTGATAGCATTAAATTTGTAGATGGCTTTGGGTAGTATTTTCATTTTGATGATGTTAATTCTTCTAACCCATGAACATGGAATATCTTTCCACTTCTTTGTGTCTTTTTCAATTTCCTTGAGTAGTGACTCATACTTTTCAGTATATAAGTCTTTCCCTTCTTTGGTTAGCTTTACTCTTAGATATTTTATTGTTTTTGTTGCTATAGTAAAAGGAATTGACTTCTGGATTTCAATTTCTTCTAGCTTAGTGTTTGCATAGAGGAATGCCACTGACTTTTGAATGTTAATTTTGTAGCCTGACACCTTACTGTATTTCCTGATGATTTCCAAAAGCTTCTTGCTGGATTCCTTAAGTTTTTCTGTGTATACTATCATATCATCTGCAAATAGGGAGAGTATGACTTCTTCTCTTTCAATCTGTATCCCTTTAATTCCTTGCTCCTGCCTGATTGCTATGGCAAGAACTTCCAACACTATGTTGACTAGTAATGGTGATAGTGGGCAGCCCTGTCTAGTACCTGATCTGAGTGGAAATGCTTCTAGTTTTTCACCATTGAGTATGATGTTGGTTATAGGTTTGCTATATATAGACTCCACTATCTTCAGGAATTTCCCATCTATTTCCATTTTTTGTAGTGTTTTGATCATAAAGGGATGTTGGATTTTGTCAAAGGCTTTCTTTGCATCTATTGATATGACCATGTGGCTTTTGGTCTTGCTTTTGTTGATGTGGTGGGTCACATTGATTGATTTACGGATATTAAACCAACCTTGCATGCCTGGGATAAACCCCACTTGGTCATGATGAACAATCTTTTTGATATACTGCTGTATCCAGTTGGCTAGAATTTTGTTCAATATTTTAGCATTTATGTTCATCAGAGATATTGGTCTGTAGTTTTCTTTTTTGGTTGTGTCTCTGTCTGCTTTCGGTATCAGAGTGATGTTAGCTTCATAGAAGCTGGCAGGGAGTATTCCAGTGTCTTCAATCTTCTGGAAGACTTTTAAAAGTAGAGGTATTAGTTCTTCTTTGAAGGTTTTGTAGAATTCATTTATAAAACCATCTGGTCCAGGACTTTTATTTTTGGGAAGGTTTTTCATAACTGTTTCAATTTCGTTGGCTGTGATGGGCCTGTTCATGTTATCCACTTCCTCTTTACTTAGTTTTGGAAGTTGGTAGGTATCTAGGAAATCGTCCATTTCTTCCAGGTTCTCTAGCTTGGTGGCAAATAGTTGTTCATAGAAGCCTTGCATGATATGTCCAATTTCTGTGGTGTCTGTTGTGATATCTCTTCTTTCATTCACTACCTGATTTATTTGGGTCTTCTCCCTTTTTTGTTTTGTGAGTCTGGCTAAAGGTTTGTCGATTTTGTTCACTCTTTCAAAGAACCAACATTTACTTTCGTTGACCTTTTGTATGGTTTTCTTATTCTCAATGTTACTTATTTCTGCCCTAACTTTAGTGATTTCTGTCCTTCTGGTTGCTTTAGGATTCCTTTGTTGTTCTTCTTCTAGGTCTTTAAGATGTGCAATCAGGCTGCTTATTTGTGCTTTTTCTTGTTTACTAATGTGTGCTTGTATAGCTATGAAGCAGTGAAGCAGGTCTGCAGGTGTCTATCTTTCTCTCCCCCTCTCTGTCTTCCCTCCTCTCTCCATTTCTCTCTGTCCTATCCAACAATGACCACAATAAAACAAGGGTAACAAAAGGGAATAAATAATAAATATTTAAGAAAGTAAAGAAAATGCTGGAGAGATTGTGGGGGGGCTCAAACCAGGATCCTCACGCAGGTCCTTGCGCTTTGTGCCACATGCACTTAACCCACTGCACTACTGCTTGACTACCCTATTGTATAAATTTATCAGTTTTTTTTTCATGCAATCATCTACCACGTGCCCATCCCAGCATCTCGGGTACCTCCCTGGACCTCCTGCGGTCCACCCCACCCTTGCCTCCAGTGGCCAAGGAAGTGCTGAGGTTGTGCAGAAGAAGCCCACACAATGTAAGCTATTAATATAAATAGAATTGAAATATGACTAAGTTGTAACTGTATACTTTAGTGAATGCTCACAAAGAAATACATTCATAAAACCAATAGTCAGATCAAGAACACTTCTGAAGATATAGTGTTTTCTCTTTCAGTAATTATTTCAGTTTATAAGAATGGATATGCTGAGTTCTAATCACAGTAATGCTTTATCTTTCAATTAGTGGAATCAAACAATCTATGCTTTAATTAATGGGTTATTTCTATTCAACACTATGTTTGTGATATTTATTTCTGATGCTGTGGTTAACTATAGTTCGTTTATTCTCAGTGCTGTACAATATTCCACTATGTAAATATACCACAACCGATTTATATATTTCATGGTGGAGATTTGGATTGCTACTACCTTTAGGTTACTAAAATTTACATTACTTAGAACAGTCTTACATGTAATTTTGAGGGAACATATACTGTCATTTGGTAGGTATACCTATAAATGAATTTGCAAAGTCCTAAGGTAGGAATATATTTAGGTTTAACTGAGTCTATTGAACTTTATTTTTAATTACTATGCTAATTCACATTAGTAGCCAAGTGATTACACTTTGATCCTAGCCAACCATTCATTATACCTTTTTCTGTTTTTCATTTTAGCCATTCTATTGGTTCAGGGAAAGTTTCAAAGTGCTGTTTTAATTTGCATTTTTTTGTAAACTAGGGCCGTAACTATCTATATATACCTTTAATTAGTAATTTTAAAAAGTTAATTACACACGTACACACACAAATTTGGTATCAAGGAATGAACCTATATATATGCAATATCATCACCAGTGACCTCATTAAGTTGATTTTCCCCCCTTTTTTATTTTAGGGAGAGACAGACAGAGAAAGGCAGGAAAAAGGAAGAGACCGAAACTGAGAGAGGTACATATGCTGTATTACCTCTTTGTTTATGGAGCTCCCCTGGTGTTGCAGTACTCTCATGTGATGCTGGGGCTCACATTGGTTTTCACATGTCTACAGGAAAGTGTATGTTCCAGGAGTCAGGCGGTAGAGTAGTGGGTTAAGCACTAGTGGCACAAAGCCCAAGGACTGGTGGAAGGATCCTGGTTCAAGCCCCCAGCTCCCCACCTGCAGGGGAGTTGCTTCACAAGCTGTGAAGCAGGTCTGCAGGTGTCTTTCTTTCCCCCTCTGTTTTTCCCTCCTTTCTCCATTTCTCTCTGTCCTATCCAACAACGATGACATAAATAACAACAATAAAACAACAAGGGCAACAAAATGGAATAAATAATTTTTTTAAAAAGTGTGTGTTCCACTAAGTAGCTGCCTCCCAACAACTCTTTTTTTTTATTTAAGAAAGGATTAATTAACAAAACCATAGGGTAGGAGGGGTACAACTCCACACAATTCCCAACACCCAGTCTCCATATCCCACCCCCTCCCCTGATAGCTTTCCCATTCTCCATCCTTCTGGGAGCATGGACCCAGGGTCATTGTGGGTTGCAGAAGATAGAAGGTCTGGCTTCTATAATTGCTTCCACGCTGAACATGGGCATTGACTGGTCAGTCCATACTCCCAGTCTGCCTCTCTCTTTCCTTAGTAGGGTGTGTCTCTGGGGAAGCTAAGCTCCAAGACACATTGGTGGGGTCTTCAATCCAGGAAGCCTGGCCAGCATCCTGATGGCATCTGGAACCTGGTGACTGAAAAGAGAGCTAACATACGAAGCCAAACAAATTGTTGAGCAATCATGGACCCAAAGCTTGGAATAGTGGAGAGGAAGTGTTAGGGAGGTATTCACTGCAAACTCTAGTGTACTTCTGCTTTCAGGTATATATTTTGCAGTAGTTTATAGATACGTGTGAAGATATGCTCTCTCTCACAGAAACTGGTGTATATCAGATCTGATTTAAAAATAAGTCTATTTAATATGTGTTTTACCTTTTTAATGATCAAAATTATCAAATTAATTTGGCCCTAGTTTACAGTTAGTTATTTAAATTCATGCAGTTAAGATGTTTCACTTTCCATTCTAAATATAAGTAAATGTTCAAGTGACTTGAAGAACTTTCGAAATTTAAATAATAATATGTAGCTGGATTTTAAATTATGTTTATCTCACACTCAGTATTTCTGTCACAACCTCTATTCACTTATGTGATTCCTCAGAGCCTGTTATATTTTGGGGTTATTATTTGGACCCATATCCTTGCAATATCTACCCACCTCCATATAATCTACACTTTTCACTGTTACCAGAGATGTATTTACAAATGCCTATCCACACAACTTAACTTCTATGTCTATACACTCTGGTACCATAGAATAAAATTCAAGCCCTTTGGCTCAGCATATGTAACCACGAGTAATATAATTGATGCTTCTAGTCCACTCTCCTGGTTTTACTTGCAGTTCCTATAATAGCCAGGCAGACATACACTTCTGTGCATGAAGTGTATAAAATGACTTTAGACCATTTTTTTTTCTGTCTGCCAAACTGATTCCTTCCTTTAAATCTCTGTTCAGACTTTACTACCTTTGAAAATCCTTCCCTGACCTTCCTACACACAATTAATTCCACAATCTGTGTTCCCCAAATGTTTGAACATAACTCACACTTATATCCCTCTTTATACATTTTACTCCCTAAGAGACTGTGAAGCTTTAGGCAGTCTAATGTCTTACTCGTATTCATACCCACAAAGCCCAGGATGGACCTAGCAAACTTTTTGGTATAAGCTTGTGACATGAATAAATTAATAAAGCATTATTTTTCTATAAGATTTTTTAACCTGTCCACAGTATTACAAAATCATTAATAAAATCTGACTGTAGAAATGATGTGTTCTGCAATAAAAATATTGAAAGAGAATGAATAAATGCATATGTTAGCTACAGAAAATATTCACCAGTAATAAACCCACATTTTTGATACTTTCATAGAAGTGAACAGTCACATTATGGGATAGAAAAATGACCTAGAAAAGTTCCCTATGACAATCAGAGATTGGAGCATTTTTTCATGTGTTTCTTGGCCTTTTGGATCTCTTCTGTGGTGAATATTCTGTCCAAGTCCTCCCCCCATTTTTGGATGGGGTTATTTGTTGTCTTGTTGTTGAGTCTGGCAACCTCTTTATATATGTTGGTTATTAAACTCTTGTCTGATGTATGGCATGTAAAGATCTTCTCCCATTCTGTGAGGGGTCTCTTGGTTTGGGTAGTGGTTTCTTTTGCTGTGAAGAAGCTTTTTAATTTGATGTAGTCCCATAGGTTTATACTTGCCTTAGTCTTCCTTGTAATTGGATTCGTTTCATTGAAAATGTCTTTAAAATTTATGCGGAAAAAAGTTCTGCCAATATTTTCCTCTAAGTATCTGATAGTTTGTGGTCTAACATCCAAGTCCTTGATCCACTTGGAATTTACTTTTGTATTTGGTGAAATACAGTGATTCAGTTTCATTTTTCTGCATGTTTCAACCCATTGTTTCCAACACCATTTGTTGAAGAGACTCTGCTTTCCCCATGTAATAGTCTGGTCCCCTTTGTCAAAGATTAGATGTCCATACGTGTGGGGCCTCATTTCTGGGCTCTCAATTCTATTCCACTGGTCAGTGTGTCTGTTCATGTTCCAGTACCAAGCAGTTTTGATGACAATGGCCCTATAATACAGTTTGAGATCTGGCAGTGTGATGCCTCCGGTTCTGTTCTTTTTTCTCAAGATTGTTTTGGCAATTCTAGGTCTTTTCTGGTTCCAGATAAACATTTGTAGCATTTTTTCTATTCTCCTAAAAAATGTGCTTGGGATCTTGATGGGGATAGCATTAAATTTGTAGATGGCTCTGGGTAATATATTCATTTTGATGATGTTAATTCTTCCAACCCATGAACATGGAATATCTTTCCACTTCTTTGTGTCTTTTTCAATTTCTTTGAGTAGTGACTCATAATTATGCAAATCAAGACAACAATGAGATATCACTTCACTCCTGTGAGAATGTCATACATCAGAAAAGGTAACAGCAGCAAATGCTGGAAAGGGTGTGGGGTCAAAGGAACCCTCCTGCACTGCTGGTGGGAATGTCAATTGGTCCAACCTCTGTGGAGAACAGTCTGGAGAACTCTCAGAAGGCTAGAAATGGACCTACCCTATGACCCTGCAATTCCCCTCCTGGGGATATATCCTAAGGAACCCAATACATCCATCCAAAAAGATCTGTGTACACATATGTTCTTGGCAGCACAATTTGTAATAGCTAAAACCTGGAAGCAACCCAGGTGTCCAACAACAGATGAGTGGCTGAGCAAGTTGTGGTATATATACACAATGGAATACTACTCAGCTGTAAAAAATGGTGACTTCACCGTTTTCAGCTGATCTTGGATGGACCTTGAAAAAATCATGTTGAGTGAAATAAGTCAGAAACAGAAGGATGAATATGGGATGATCTCACTCTCAGGCCGAAGTTGAAAAACAAGATTAGAAAAGAAAACACAAGTCGAACCTGAAATGGAATTGGAGTATTACACCAAAGTAAAAGACTCTGGAGTGGGTGGGTGGGTGGGGAGAATACAGGTCCATGAAAGATGATGAATGACATAGTGGGGGTTGTATTGTTAAATGGGAATCTGGGGAATGTCATGCATGTACAAGCTATTGTATTTACTGTTGAATGTAAAACATTAATTCCCCAATAAAGAAATAAATTATTAAAAAAAAAACAAGGGCAACAAAAGGGGAATACATAAAATAAAACTGTAGCCCTACAACAACAACAACAACAACAACAACAAAAAAGAAAAGTTCCCTATGAATGTTTTTCCCCTTTGCTCACCCATCCAAGAGAATTCTTATTTATTGGTCATAGAAAGGTTACCTAGAAATTTTTAGTATTTGATGCTTTCGGCCAGTGTTGAAAGAAAAAAATAGAAGTGAGGCTTACTAGAGCTTAGAAGTGAGGGTTTGCAGTGCCTGCTGAGAAAACACACACACACATACACACACACTATCATCATGTCCTCTCAGATAAGAGGAGTTCTTTGCAAGAGGCTGTGAAAGATTAGAGAAGATGATGTAACATTCCAGAACAGAACACTCAAAAAGCAAGTGATAGGGCAACATCTCCCAAAGGATGCAAGACAGGCTTACAACAAACACAGTGCGACAAAAACACAATAAAAGGTTAAGTCTTTCCACAACTTAGATGCAGTGTATACAATTGACTCCAACTGTACTGTAGTGAACATTCTAAGATGCATCAAGAAGAACTTTCTGGGATCTTTGATTAAGGTAACAACTGCCAATAAAAAGGCATGGGATAAAAAATCTCATTACTTTTTCTGCTTTTAACAACTTTATAATATGGTCTGATGCTATCTCCTTGTCAAATGTGTTTGTGTTGTAAAAGAGTAACATGAACTGAAAGTACAGCACTCTTTTAGTAGTTTTCATACTGTAGCATGGAGGCATCAACTATAATTCACAATACCCATGAGACATTAATGTTGATTTTACATTGTTGTACACTCAGATATTTCCCTCAACAATATAAACTTTAACCCATGTAAAACAGTATGAACACTTCTCAAATAACAATAATGATGATGATGATGATGTCTGCCATTTAGTTCAACAACTCTCTCTCTCATCTCTTGTTGTTGGGCCTTGGTGCTGCCATTATCCACTACTTTTGGTGACTTTTTTTTTCTCCTTTTCATTCAATAGGATAGAGAAATTGAGAGAGGGGCAGATAGAAAGAGGGAGAGAAAGATAAACACCTGCAGATCTGCTTCACCACTTATGAAGCCCCCCCCCCCACAGGTGGGGAGCTGCTGCTGGAACTGGGATCCTTGTGTGGTTCCTTGTGCTTTGTACTAAGTATACTCAACCAGGTGCACCACTTCTTGCCCCTCCTCCTACATCTTACTTTTAAACACACATCCTGTCCTGTTGCTGAGGAGTTATTCTGATGCAGTCTCCGCCCCCAGGTTTTACTATGCCCCGTGAAATCCTAGCAGTGCCCCCTTCAACCAATCCTGGCCCCACAAGTCACCCCTGGTTGTCGCCCAATAAAAAGCCCCCTCACCCCCCGCCTCTCTCTGGGCTCTCAGCTCCCCCTCTCTCAGATCTCGCCCCCTTCTCTCCCCCTGTGGTCAGGTAGTGGGGACGGCCATTGCCGGCTGGCCCCACGTGGTCTGAACCAAACCCCCCCATCCTATAATAAAGATTTGTGTACCCCTTTGCTCTGGACATCCACTCTCTTCTCCGCGGTGCAGCCTGACACCAGACTGCCACAACAACACTGTCCTGTAGCAAAGGCAGACACTCAAAAATATCAGTGTACTGAATGAATGAATTCATTCAAATGATATAAGCCAAGCTCTTATTTTACATTACAAACAGCTGTAATTTTTCTATAAGGAAGAAAAGTAGTTTCTACTCAATACACAGGGTTAATTTATAAGCTACATCCAACAACAACAACACAGAGAGAGAGAGAGAGAGAGAGAGAGAGAGAGACTAGCACTACTAATAGTGTGAAGATCCTTTTATTTTATATTTAAAGTATCTATTTGGAGGGCCAATGTCTGTAATAATTTTATCTGGTTCAAAGATGTAAAGATAATTCTCATTAATGATATCATTACAGACAAAACTCCATAGAAGCCACCTTGCTAAAGTAGCAATCTATATTCCTACAGGCTTGGAAATTATTTCCAATTTGTATAATCAAAGTATCAAAACTTCTCATTAGGGCTGGGGAGACAGCATAATGGTTATGCAAATGACTTTTATGCCTGAGGCTTCAAGGTCCCAGGTTCAGTTCTAGCACCATCATAAATCCAAGCTCAGCAGTGCTCTGGTGTCTCTCTCTCTCTCTCTAATAAATAAAATATTTTTAAAATTCTCATCAATTACTTCAGATAGGTGTGGACTGCATGGGAGCAAAATACAAAGATTATTTATAGACATGCTCATAATAGGTGAAAATAAATGAAGACGATTCAGTGGAACAACATGGTCCTGCAGTCCTTACACTCATGATCCTTCCCTGCCTCCAAAACCAAGTAGTCTCTTCAGTACAGATTTTGATTGGTATCTCTCCATGATTCTTTCCTAGGCCACATTAACACTTCCCACATTTTATCAGATTATTAAGTTTTAGAGAATGTGAGCAGTTACTAATGAGGAAAAACTGGAGCCCGTTACTCATTTAGAACCACTAAGACCTGTGTATAGAAAAGTAATTGTTAGGAAAATATAATAGATAGTATTGCTAGCCCCAGCAAAGTCACCTGTACTTACAACCTTTATAAAAACATCCAAGCAGCTTTATTTCAGTAGCATTAACACTGGGAGAGTCCTTTGACTTCTAGGATGAAATAATACATGGGTCGTGAATATAATTTCTATTTCCATAACCAAAAGTATTTTACCACCTCAAGAAGAATTTATGAAGCAAATTACTGCAATAATACAGAATTAAATCTGGTTTTATATAGCATCTTTCATACCCCAAGTAGCTCAATGGTTTTTTGAAAGTACAAAAATGCAGTGACACCTGGGAACTGGAGAAGCTATTTATTATTCATTTAAATGCAGATAATATAGGCTTGGCTTCAGAAAGGTTCTTTAGGGATGCAGGGAACAGCTGATTCTCCCACTCATCCTGTACAAGTTCCATGTCATCTTTATGTTCTACCTAAGCTGCAAATAAGGACCTGCAGGAGGCAGCAGCTCTTGTAATCACACAGCTCATACCACAACCTGTCCCCAGGTTGCAGGGGTGGAGTTGCAATAAACATAAGCTTTAATAATTAGAGGGTGTGAAATTCTTGTATCTCTGGCCCTCTGCTATTCAAGGCTCTAGATATAAATAAACTTACTTTTTTTTTTCATGGAAAGGCAGAATTGACTAGACTTTTTTTTTTTTTTTTTTTTAATGCTAAGTTAGTCTAAAAGTGAAAAACCAGGGGCAAATCAGCAGGTCATGTGGTTGACCTGCAACTTTTACCAGACAGATATTAAATCACACCATCTCAGTAGCTTTCTCAATAAGACATGGGGAGAAGAAATACAAATGAGTGCTATTGGCTTTCATGATATTTCATGTGGCAGGTCTGCTTGTAACAGGAAAGTATTGTTCATGTCAGAGAGAAACTCCCAGGGAAATGAAAAGCTAATAAGGATCAGCATGAAATCTGGAATGGTTCTGAGCAGATTGCTCACTGATGAGGAACAGTACGAAACGGAGAAAGCCCCTTTCTCTGCAGTTGAAAGGTTAGAAATCAAAATCGTACACAAAAGAAATAACCTCTGCCCTTTTCTTTTACTCTAAACTAAGCCACAATTATGCCGCAAATGTTAGTCTCACATAACCTGGCGACTGACTACCTTCGTGTTTTCTTTTCTTCAGCCTTAATTTAGGAGTTTATCTTCTTTGTCTTTGAATGTAAAACTTACTTTATAGATTTGATTTCTCTAGTCCTCAGGACTATGCATGGTCTTAATTTACTTAATTCACTTTCCTTAACAGCAACTGCCTGTCCATCAGCATAGATAGACTATTTAAATTATCCTTGTGCATCATTGTGTATAAGAAATGTTAGGCTTAATTTCCTGTTTTTCTTTTTCTTTAGTGCTTATGATACTATGCCATTAATTCTCGATACAGCTTTTTGAAAATTTGATCCAGCTTCTTAGGTAAAATCTTAGTAATCTATAACATAATCTTTTACACATCATTTTTGGAACCATTATCTCCTCTCTGACACAGTCCATCTTCTGACATTCAATTATGTCACACATTTGAAATTCTTTTTAATTTATTTTCAGACTGTAGGCCCTTGATAATATACACATTCATCTTTGCCTGTGAAAATTGTTTTACTAGCATTTTAATCTTGCAACATGCATCCCAGAACTCTCAAGTGGATTATAAATACCCAAAAAGAACACAGGAAAGCAGGAATAGTATCACATTTGTGGCCCAAAGCATCTAGATTAAGGTTTTGATTCTTCAACTTATTGTGTAAACCCAGACAAATCACTGCTCACTATTACCTTCCTTAGGAAATGAAGAATCTTATTGACATCTGTTCTCCTTACACAGTTCCAGGATCAGATAAGATGGAAACTGTAAGAAGGCGTTGAGAACTCCTGTAATAGATACTGGATATTTTATCTTACTCAACATCCTTTCTTTGAATACCATTCCTTTCTTTTCACAACATATGGTTTGGGGTAGGGTGACTCTACCTCCCTCAATTATAGCCTAGGGATAGACATGCTATCCAAGCATGGCAAATTAGATCTAATATCATTTGCTTTAGAGGTAAGCACAGATGAAAGTGAGACAATAAGATTATCTTTCAGGGACTTAAATATTTAATATTAGTTGGGAGTGAATTACTAATTGCAATGATGGCATTAAAGAAGTTATCCATTATTTTATATGATGGAGATTCATAGAAAAGATGTCTGACCTTCAGAGGCAAGATTTTGAAAATATTCAATTCTAGGAGGAATCCAGTATTCAACCCAAAGTTAAGAATCTAGGATCTCATATAGGCTGTTGTACAAAATGTATTACATATTTATCTAATCTCTACTAACTCTGTCAATACATAGATTCAAATAATTAAATGACTGATTCAATAAATGTGGGTGATCAGATGAAAATTATGAATATCATGGAATATCTTGTTCACATTCATTAAGGTAGCTTTTAACAAAGGTGAGACTTCAGAAAAGTCTTTTTAAAATATCTATTTATTCCCTTTTGTTGCCCTTGTTGTTTTATTGTTGTAGTTTTATTGTTGTTGGTATTAATGTTTTTGTTGTTGGATAGGACAGAGAGAAATGGAAAGAGGAGGGGAAGACAGAGAGGGGGAGAGAAGATAGACACCTGCAGACCTGCTTCACCGCTTGTAAAGAGACTCCCCTGCCAGTGGGGAGCCGGGGGCTTGAACCCGGATCCTTACACCAGTCTTTGCACCACCTGCGCCTAACCCGTTGCATTTCCACCTGACTCCCTTCAGATAAGTCTTTTAACTATTGAACTGGCACATTTTAATTTTTACTTTCTCCAATACACTTTATATGACTTTTAATTTGTTACTAATCACTATAAAATATTTTTCTTATCTCCTTTCCACCTTCTAAGACTACTAACTCCAAAGACATGAAACTTCAAATTATGTGTATGTTTCACAAATAGAGGGTGAAGCATTTTGTGACATTCCTCAGAAATGCTAGTTGGTTTAGAATTTCAAAATATGGAGAATGTTCTCTTAAGCACAACAGTCATTTTTTCAAGAGGCATGTAAATTTGTGATTATTTCTCAATAAATAGGAATAAAAAAGCAATCATGTAATGTAATATAAACTCAAAAACAGAGCCAAATTAGATGTCTTTTAAGAACTCTGTTAGGTTTAAGTATATAGTTCAATACTTTTTCAAGTATAACACACAGGTCTATACTTGGTAAACTCTAAGTAAAGAAGACTCTGCAAGACTTGGCCTACAAAAGAGACTCACTGGTAGGCTTCAATAAAAATCCATTTAGTAGAGTGAAGGTTCTGAATGCTAGGTCCCTTTTCTCACAGTGCATTTCTTCTCTGAGTTCATTATCCAATTTATAAGGCATACACAAGTCTTCTCTGACTGACTATGAGAGCTTTAACTATTTTAGAAGGTCCTATATGTACATATCAGTAGTTTTTTCCTACCTCAAAATGGCTTTTAACACATCTTCTTCACATATTTGTTAGATATTCCCTAAAAGTTTTTCACACAGAACTGGAAAGTTTAGAAAAAAGGAATTAAATTTCCCATAATTTATTATAAGACACAAAAATAACTAAAACCAGTGTCAAAAAAGATGTCATGACAATTTTTCTGTAGACTGCTATAAAGATAAGCCTCATTGCTGTTTTTTTTACCCTATATTTTTTGTTTTTTCAGTATAAAAGATGGTCAGTTCTTCTCATCAAAGGAACGTGAATAAGACAACTGTTCAGTACAGATGTTATCATCTGTAGCTACTTTCTCCCACCAGTTCTGCATTCGTTAGGCTCAGATAATATGTATTTGTAGCGCTTGCTAATTCCTCAGTAGAGACCCTCAGATTCTCTTCATTTCCATAGTTAGACAAAAAAGATTGTGAGCTCTGAAGCCCAGCCCAGAGATGAAAGAGACAGTTCGACATCAGGTATGAGAGAAAGGTATGGCAGTTGCACTGCTGCCTGCCTCTCAACTCTGTTGGCTGCAGTCTGTTTTGCAAAAGAACAAACACCTTGCTTCAGCTCCCCTGCTTCACCTCCTTATCTTTAGCCTTGACTATTAATTCTAATTGGATGTTATCTACAACACCATGTTTACTTTCCCCGATATTTAAAATATTTATTTGGACATGCCAACCATTTTAGTCTACCTGAGTAAAATGGAATGAATAACCAATTGATAATTTTACTTATTTTATTTATAAAGTCACTGGTCTAAGGAAGCTTCTTAGATTAAAATAAACCAGGATGGTGGCTCATCCTCTCACTGGCTGGTTTTAATTTGAATCATTATTAATTTCCTATACTTTCTGAAGCATTTTCACAGCTCTTCTTCCTTTTTTGCTTCATTCAGTTACTAGGTTCAAAGACTAAGATTATTCTGGCATTGGTGGTATAGTGCTGAGCATAGCTGCCTTCCAAAGATTAAGATTATTTATTTATGTGCCAGAGCTCTGGGCTTTGGTGATGTGGGGGATTTAACCAGGGATGTTGGAGTCTCAGGCATGAAAGTTTTTGCATAACCAGTATTCTAGCCTTCCCCAACCCCCATCCAAGATTCTTTCTTTACGAGGCCTTCCATCAACTTTTCTTTTTTATCCTTTCATGGAAGAAGTCATCATCACTTCTTCCCATAGTCTGGATGCTAGAACAATGTTAGTAATGTGCTTCCTCATTGCATCAGTCCTGTGTTTAAGAGTTTTCAGTGATGACTCATTGCCTGAAAAATCATTTAAAATTCATAAAACAGAATCAGCCTCTTATTACAACGCCAATATTTTCTCACATTTATTTCCACTGTTAACTCTGCTATGTGACTAAGTCTACTCAGGATACTTATATATAATTTTCTAAATAACAATTTCATTTCTAATGTCATTATAAATTATGTAATAAATCATACAAAAGGGAACAGACCTCAGTGTGATAATACCAACACGTATTAACACAAACTTCCAGCTGTTACTGAATTCATTCACGAACATTTTATATGGTAAATAGATACCACAGCAATATACTTAAGTTATATGTTCATATTTCTCCAACTACAGTAGCACTTTTTTGAGAACAGGATCACTGTTGGTATAAGCGTACATTTCTACACCACATCTAATTTTAATGTTTTCAGTTATTACATGCTTATAGTTTCTTGTGATCCAGAGATAGAATTCTGAGTCCAAGGGAAAAGAGAAAATAAGAGAGACAGTCTCTATTCTTCTGTAGATTGTTGAGGAATTTAGTTATTTTTACACATGCATTCTTATACTTGAGTTTGCATATATTATATTTTCTAGTTATCAGAAAATAGAGCTTCTTACATTGCTACATCATAAGAAGGTAACTAAAGAGAAGCCATATCACCACCAAAATCAGACATTATATAGCTATACAAATGTTTGACCCTATAACTGCTTGACTTTAAATTTTATGTCCTTTATTATTCTGTTGCTTTGAAGAACTTTTTTATTCAATCCAAGATCAAAATAGACTTTTGATAAGACTGGATACAAACCAACTTTTTTTTATCAAGGTATAGTTTAAGACCTGATTTCTATAAAAATCTTCACTATTGCCATCGTTGCCTAAACTCCTAAGTTTCTATGACCTCTATCATTCTTTTGTTATTAAACATTGTCTTGCTTTAACTTATTGTATATTTATGTCTTGAAAACTCGGATAGATTGTGTGCTATTTTATAATTTACACTGCTTTATATAATTTATAATAGCCTTTTAAATAAACACCAAAATAGCACTTTACACATAGGTTCTTATTAAATATTTCTTTTTAAATTGTCAAATTATATTTCCATATATATATAGTCTATTCAGATAATTTCTTTGCTGCTTGGTTTGATATGGCTTTAATCAGATCAATAAGACATAGTATCTTGAATGTTGGACTATATCTTTATTAACTTTTGTGAGTGTTGTTTTAATCACAGGGTCAAGTGCACATATCACATAACACTAGTTCTTAAATGGATGGATTGTAAACTCTGATTTCCTCATGATAATAAGTGCATTTTCTAAGTTCTCCAAATATTCATCAAATACTTTGTTGACATCAAGTTATATTGGATAGAGAACTTGGTTGTTACCTAAATGGTCTAAACTTATCCTGTAACAGCTTTCATGGCTAAGTATCTCCAATTTTGTCTCAGGATCATATGTCTCTGACGTAGTTATCGCCTGCATGTCTCTTTGATCATGTCATCCCATTTCTCAAAACCTTCTCCTGACACATAAAACTAAACCAAGTTTCAGATTGGAAGCTTCAAGTTCTTTATCAACTCTAGCTATTTTTTTCCTTGTCTCATTTATCTCTCCCCATTGCTTTAAGCACTTTCTTTCTTTAAGATAAAATAAAGTTCTTCCTCTCCCACCTTTTAGGAAAAAAAATTGGAAAATACTACTCAAACTTGAGGATTACTTTACATTCACTCTTAACATTCTAAGATCAGCAATAAAATTTTCTTTTTTGTAAATTCTTTTCTGAGTTTCCCTCAAGGAAAAAAAAAAAAGGTCTTACTGTAGAATCCAAGTTTATTTTTAAAATGGTACACTAATTTTAGATCAGAGTGTTTTCATACTCCATGTAGTTTCTTTTTTTCCTCTAGAATGAAATTACCTGATTAAATTTTAGGGTTCAGGTTCTGCCATTTTCTCCCCTGATATCATTCATTCAAAGACTTTCTACAGTTCACAAATTGAACTGATGTTTAAAGGTCCTGATGATCTAGTCCTAATTTATTCCATGAAATTCTTACCATGGCACTACACAGGCAAACCCTACACACACACACACACACACACACACACACATCTGTTCCTATGCTTAGAATTCCCCTACTCTTCATATACTTATTTCACTTTTTTTTTTGATATTAACTCATTCACCATTTTCTTAGAAGAAAAACTCAAGAATAACCGGAGAAAGTCAAATATCATAGTGTTATGAAGTAGTAATACTCAGTAGAGCACATACATTACCTTGTGTGAAGACTCAGGCTCAAGACTCCAGTCCCCATATGGAGGGGAAGAGCTTCCTTCCAGTGGTGTAGCAGTGCTGCATATCTCTCTCTCTCTGTCTTACCTTTCCCCTCTATTTCTACCTATCGTATCTGATAAAAAAAAGAACAAAAGTGGAAAAAAAATGCCACTAGGACTAGTGGAGTTGTAATGTAAGCTTGAGGTAAGTGTGAAGGTAAATAAAGTGTGAAGGTAAATAAAGGAAAACAAAACAAAAAAGGTTTTCAAGTTAGCCAGTATCTGAAACTGAAGTAAATCTATTTTGTCTTTTTCATGAATGAGCTTTCAACTCCAGGTTTAGTTGTCTTTTTTTGTGAAAGAAATGGCTTTATTTTCAGTCACTGGGTGTTCATTACTATTACTTACTTACAATATCAAACACAAAACTCTTCAGAATATGAAAAAATAAATGTTCATTGATTGTTTTTTTGAAAAAGCCAGCTGACTCAAGCCTTTGACTAAATTAACAAAAATATCATTACTTTTTTTTGGTTTAATCTATCATGTCACAAATGTTTTATTCCCCTAAATCATGCATTATATTTTTTAAAAAATATTTATTTATTTATTTATTCCCTTTTGTTGCCCTTGTTGTTTTATTGTTATAGTTATTATAGTTGTCATTGTTGTTGGATATGACAGAAAGAAATGGAGAGAGGAGGGGGAAGACAGAGAGAGGGAGAGAAAGATAGACACCTGCAGACCTGTTTCACCGCTTGTGAAGGGACTCCCCTGCAGGTGGGGAGCCGGGGGTTCGAACCGGGATCCTTATGCCAGTCCTTGCGCTTTGCGCCATCTGCGCTTAACCCCCTGTGCTACAGCCCGACTCCCAATCATGCATTATCTTAATGCATACTTTTTAAAATAAGACCAATCACTTGTAAATGATTGTCTTTAAGATTTGCATAATTAGTTAAACTAAATTAACATCCTGATCTTGGTTACAATTGACAAATTTGAAGGTCTTACTTCTACTTTTGTTGAAAAGTTTGCAATAATTTATTCTCTTAGAAAGCTTGAATGTATAATCAGTCTCTAAATTGAATAAGCAAACTGGCCCACAGTTTTTTGCAAATTACTCTAATAAGTTATCCTGGTACTTCCCACAGAAGGCTGAACAAATGTTGATAGAGCACACTGTTTGCTTCTGTCTAATCTTCCCATCTGACTTATATAAATGTCATAAATAAATTATAGACAAATATTCAATGTCAAATATCTGTAGTGAACCTAGAAAGAGCCAATCTACATTTAGAACTATTTAGAGAACTTGGATTTCATTTGAAAGAAACATTATTAAGAAGATGTGGTTCAGGGAGAGCTTAAGTGTGTATGGCGAGTGCTTTGAAGAAGGACATGCATCCGGGAATAAATGAAGTAAGGACACCATAAAGAAAAAAAAAATCTCTGGAAACCACATGCTGTGGTTTAAAAGGTGGTTAAAAAGTGGTTAAAAAGACAGTGTTAAAATGGCTTAATATGGGGACTTCTGGGAGGTGCTGCCATGGAGTAACAGGGAACAGAAATGATCCCCCCCCAAAACAACAACATAATCTATAATTATAAACCATACCAAACCCACCAAATGTCAACTGAGACATCTGCAGTCACAGTCACAGATACTATCGTGATTCCATCTCAATTTCAACATGTCCTGGAATCTCACCTCTATGGAGCTCTACTCCACTAATGAAAGATAGAAACAGGGTAGGGGTCTGGGGTCCTAAAATCTCAGGGAGTCCTGAGATTTCCAAACAGACTTGATGGGTCTAGACCTCGAATAAATGCCTCTCTCCATTGTTACTGGTCATTTCTATGAGGAAAAACAAAATAGAGCCCTTTGTGGCCCCCCCATAGGAACTAGCCCTCAAATTGGATCAATAATGGTAGAGAACATTCCATCCTCCAAAGGCAGGATGAACAATGTACTCCATACTATACCTGAAGAAGATGGGTTGATACTGGGGCAGCCTGGAATGTACCTACTCATGACCACAGAATTTGAGCTAGATCTAGAGGGATGCAGAGGTCACATAGCCTCCTAAGCTAATTATGGGACCCAGATCACATCAAATCAATGGGGTTTAGAGTTAACAATATTTATATCCCTCTCCCATACTAGGGAGCTACTCTCTTCCCTGATCCAGCTTTCTGGTCCTTTTTCCAGCCATGACATCATCTCCCCAGACAATAATTTGGATCCATGGCATATCAGATTTCAGGCTCAGGGGCAAAAAGAAAAAGGAAAAAAAAAAAAAAAAAAAACTAGTATAGCCACAGGCCCTTTGGAATTTAACTAAAATATGCCTACTACCTATCTACAAAATGGAGGACCCCCCAACTCTTCATCTGCACTATTCCAGCCCTTAGGTCCATGACTGGTCAACAACTTTTTTGGGTTTGTATGTTATCTCTTTTGTCAACCACTAGGTTCCAGAAGCTAGCATGATGCCAAGCGGATTTCCCTGGACAGACAACCCCACCAGTGTGTCCTGGAGCTCCATTTTCCCAGAGCCCTTCCCTACTAGGGAAAGAGAGAGACAGGCTGGGAGTATGGATCGACCTGCCACTGCTCGTGTTTAGTGGAGAAGCAATTACAGAAGCCAGACCTTTTGCACCCCATAATGATCTTGGGTCCATACTCCCAGAGGGATAAAAAATAGGAAAGCTTTCAAGGGAGGGGATGGGATACAGAGTTCTGGGGGTGAGAATTGTGTGGAATTGTACCCCTCCTATCCTATAGTCCTGTCAATATTTCCATTTTATAAATAATTTTTTTAAAAAACATTTGACTATATTAACCTATTTATTTCCCTGCAACCTCTTAATCGTACCTGCTGTGAAATAGCATTATTGAGGTAGAGGGTAGTTAGGTGATAAACATTTAAATAAAAATCCCATTGTTACTATTTGTAATACTAATATACACTGGGAGGGGTGGGAGACTCTGCTTAGCTACATAGACCTTAGACCTATAATTGGTCTTTCAGTAGAAATGACATAAACTTATTAGAGATTTTTGTGTTTCAATATAGGATCACTTTTAAGATCAAGACTTAATAGCAGATACTTGGGAATTTCAACAGACTCTTAGAAGAAGAGTCCTTTTAAGATAGTGAGTCAGTTAGAGAGCAATGGAGCTGCAGAGAGAAAATCAAGCACTAATAGGATATCTCAATGTAATTCTCTTTTGTAGTGCAAAGCAGGCTTTAGGAATTAGGGCCTTGCCCAGCAGGATTACCAGCTACCTGTCTGGTGACTGAGCACCAGGCCAATCACAAAAAATACTTCAAATAACTTTCCCGTGGGATGTAGCAAAAGAGACTTTTGTATTAAAAGCTGGGAATTATTCCAGAAGTGCAGTTAGAAAAGGCATTTAGTCATGAGGAAAACAATAATGCCAGCAATTCTTTTATAAAGAGATAAGACGAAGCACATATTGTTTGGTCTTTTTACTGAAATTATCTTTAAAAGCAGTCTGTTAATTGATTAGTAAGTTTTGGGACTAGCTTCATTTGTCTTTGTGATCCTTAAAATGAATAATTAATGCAGGATGACAAAATTGAGAAGACTTTCAAATATGTGTATGTGTGTATGTATGCATTTATACATGTGCATGTGTGTGTTTATAGTAACATTAGCTCATTGTTACATATGAAAAAATTAAAGGTGAAACCGATTGCAAGAAAATAAAGTCTATTACTAGGTCTAGGAAGGCTATAAGGGCATGTATAGTTCACTCAATCTATTATTTGATGATTATGTCATTTACTTAACAAATAATGAATGACTTGTGTATATGACTCTCCTATAGGCACTGGAGATTTTGCAGTGATAAAGATAAAAATTTCTGCTCTCATGTAAATGATAATGCAAGTTGGATGGGAATGTCAGGGGCTGGTAAACATACTCCCTCAGTAAAGTACACACACTGTATTTGTAAAAGTGAAAAAAAAATCTATGGAAATAAGTTAAATAGTGAAAAGGAAACTGGGGGATGCTGGAAGAAAGGCTTAAGTTATCTTAAGCAGTGTTTTGTCTATTAAGTTCAACATTTTCTTGTTCATCTCTGTCTATGAACATGACAGAATTGTACTTCCAAACTTTGTTCAATGGAATGTGAACAGAAATTTTGAGTATCATTGGAGCAAAAGAACTCACATTTTTACAAGTTTTTGCCTATTATGGTGGCCATCATTACTGGATAGTAGAGGTTTCCAAGTCCAAGGGGAACAAGATTGTCTGCTGACACTAATAGTCATGTAATGTGAGCAAGAAACACACTATTGCCAATTACTATCAAAAGTTTAGATGGTTAAAGTCAGATTTAAATTGTTGCAAGAGTCAAGCCAACTAATTCCTTAAGCTACTGGAAGACAAAATTTAAAGATACTCTTTTACCAGATGTCAGTACACTACAAATAATATTTGATTTGTCAAACATTTTGTGTAGTCTGTGCTATCAAAGTCATTTTACTCTGGTTAAAAGGATTATAAAAATGGGGGGCAGCAATGACACATCCAGTAGAGTGAACAGGTTATTTAGTAATAGGCAGGGACCCTGCTTTGAAGCTTAGGTGGACACATGGGGGGTGCCTGCAAGGGTGGAGCTTTTAAGAGGCAGGATTTTATTGTGGTGCCTCTCTTTCTTTCTCTGCCTCTTGGTCTATATTTTTATCTCTCTGTCCCCTCCTCCCTCTCTGTATCTACCTAAAATCAAAGGGGAAATGGCCATGAAAAATAGTGGAGTTGTGAGTAGGCACTGAGTACCAAAAATATCTTTGGTGGCAATAAAACAGAAGAAAGAGAGAGAAAAAAAGAAAGAGAAAAAGAAAGAGAGAAAGAAAGAAAAGGAGAAAACCCCTCCTTTTGTAACCCATGAAAAGTATATAGAATCTAAGTTGTCATTCTTATAAACAAAGTTATATTCAAGTATAGCCACATCCATTTATAACATATTGGACTGTGAATGGTTGCTGTTTCACTACAACAGAAAGGTTGAGTAATTGAGTTGATAGGGGAAAGATTAAAATTTTATTGAGTCCTTTATAAGAAAATTTTGTTGCACCATATTTTATAGCATTCCGTTGCCTCATATCATTCCTCAGAAAACTATAATAATTCTCTCTGGGCACGAAAATTCAAATGTGGGGGGGGGGTGGTGCCAAGATGGCGACTTGGAGACACCTGGAGTGAGGCCTGCAAGGAGGTTGCATTAAACTTTGGAATCCTGGCCACCAAGTTCCAAATACTACCATGACACCAACGGGACTTCCCTGGGCAAACAACCTCACCAATGTGTCCTGGAACCTCACCTCTCCAGAGGAGAAGATAGAAACAGGCTGGGAGTATGGATCAAGCTGCCAATGCCCATGTCTAGCAGAGAAGCAACTACAGAAGCCGGATCTCCCACCCCAAAATAATCCTGGGTTCATATTCCCAAAGGGATAAAGAATAGGGAAGCTTCCAATGGAAAGGATGAGATGCAGAACTCTCGTGGTGGGATTTGTGTGGAATTGTAACCCTCTTATATATCCAACATACTTGTCGTTCATAATTAAATCAAAATAAATAAATAAATAAAATAAAGTATGTGAGTAAAAAAAAAAAGAAAGAAAGAAAACTCAAATGTATGCAACTTCCCCCAAGGATCCTCTAAAAGAAAATTCTGGGAAATGTCATGAACAAATTCACTGGGAGAATTTCTAATTTGCATTTTTCATCATGGCATATTGAAAGTAAACTCAAAGTTTATTAAAACCAGTTCTACAAGGGGGCAAAAATGATGCAACCACCAATGTTGTACAAGGTTCTGTGCTAGACTGTTAACATAGCTGTCAATGAATTTATAATCTAATTAGGAAAAAAAAGACCCCAAAGAAAACTAAAAATAAATAGAGATTATGCTACATGAACTACATATCTGGAATACAGAGGAGACTTGATCATTCAGAACTGGAGTATGCCTTCATGGAGAACGTCAGAGTCAGATTCAGCTCTTTTTGGGAATGCTATTGTAGCTTTCAAGCCCCAGATGGATTCTGAAACATCTGCAAAGGCTCTATGTAGTTAATGAAAATAGATTAGGGTCGGGTTTTCATTCTCTTTCAACAACTTGCTTATCTATTCTCTTCATTAAGGAGAAAGAATAAGTAGATCTTAGGTTCAAACTGACCCTGTATTATATCATCAAGTCAGGACTATAAAGTCTACATATTTCTGGGCATTAGCAATATTTTCATTTGTGTGAGGCATACACCACAATGACTAAGGTATGGCAAAACTGTTGGTCTTGGAAAGTTACAATAGGTTTTAATGATGACTCATTAATTTAAAAGGGAAAGTCGGAATAAGCTAAAAACAAAGAAAGATAAAGAGTAAGCACTAAAAGAAAGGGTTAGTAAAAGGTAGTGAATGGTATTCAGTCAATTTGATATTTCCAAATTAACTAAACCAATATTTTCAAGATATATCTCAGAAGTAGAAAATGATAGACAGAGTTTTTGTTATGAAGTATCATACCTTCCCAGGGATGTAGCTGTATTGAAGCCTGAGGTCTATACTTAACCTAGGTGTACATAAACTAAAGAGAATTCTCCACAGTTGAGCACAGAAAATTAAAAAAAAATAACAAAAAACACCTACAAATCAACTCATCTGGGAAATTTTCCTTTCCATAGTTAAATAAAAACATGCAGTCTCAGTCTTGTGTATATTGTTGAGTAGATAGAACAACTCACACTGTGAACTGCAGGGTCTCACTATTGGGGAGAGTCTACATGTAGAGCCTAATAACAAACTGAAATCTTTTCTCCAGTGCTTGAAATACCAACAAAGACAGTGGTAGACAATTTTGAAAGAGAGAATGGAAACTGACTGTTAATTTACTCTTAAAAGAATCCAAATCAATTTTCTGAAAAGTAGAATTAGAGTTTCTGGACAGAGAAGTACATCACTGCGAATAAAACAATTTTGAGAATATTTGGATGTCATTTCAGACCTCAGAATTTGCAACATTTATTTCATTATTTCATTCAGAATCTCAAATTCCTGTATGTCCTGCAGTGTTATTGCAGATGTAGTATATTTAATGGAAGAAAAGAATTAAGAATCAGAATTGTGATGAGAAAAATAACAACAAAACAATACAGTTAAGTAAATACCTTTTACTGTGTTCTAGTCACTGTAGTAAATGCTGAGTACATAGCAATGGATAGGACAGTCTTTGTCCTAAAATATGTAGTTCCTCTATAGTCACTACCAACATATTATCCTAAGTTATCTTAATTATTTTATGACCAGAAAAGTAGTAGAAACATCTGACAACTGGTTTACTATTCTCTTTGTGGTTACTGTATTGACGCTTATGATCTGGATCCTCTAGTTACCTCTAATCTTCTGTTATCTCATTTTAGCATCTACTTGTATACATGCTGATGTGGAAAATAGAAGTGACAAACTTGTGAAGACAATAATGAAGTATGGTTACAGTGTCTTTAAACCTTGTGTATTTATGAACCTTTAATTCATTTTTATAAAATTTTCTAACTTCATTACTTGTTTGTTCAAGTCTAATATTTTGTTGGGGTGAGTGCAGCAAGGTGCATCAGTGCACAAGCAAACAGGATTCATATAGTAAAGAGAATAATCATATCACATTAAAGACATGCTCATAACTGTACTATAAGACAGATTTTAGTTTCATAGAACATAAAATGGATTGAAAGAGAAAGTAATAGGAAACCAGGGTTTTGTAAAATGGTTATGTAAATGATATTCATACTTGAGACTCTGAGGTCCCAGGTTCTACCTCAGGCACTACCAAAGCAAGAGCTGAACAGTGCTCCAGTATCTTTCTCTCTCATTAAAATAAAATAAATACTTTTTTTTAGAAAAGACTATTATGATCATTAGTTGAAAAACTTAGTTTAGCTCATATGACATATGACCTCCTTGAATATATATATATATACATATATAACAGTCAACTTTATCAAGTTGATATTAGAGATAGGTATTTTTGTGCTAATGGTGAGTAGTAAAATATTTGCAGATGCACAAACCCATCTAATATTCCTAACTCCGCCACTTTCTAGCTATGTCATTACTTAATGCTCTTTGAATCTCAGCCTACTCATCTGTAAAATGATAACATACACATAACAAGTTGCAGAGATATTGAATCATTTTGTTATCTCCCTCACCTCCCCAAGACAGAAAAGAAAAATACAATAATCTGTGTGAAAAAGTTAGTGTTGCCTAGTACCTAATCTGTAGGCACACAGGTAGTCTTACAGAAAAAAGTAATAGCAGTAGTTTTAGTAATAGTAATAGAACTACCATTATTGTTATATATAATGACATATTTTTGTGTATAATCAATGTTCATGACTTGAAGTATATGTTTACCATTTTCAATTAGTTTTTTCTACAAATATTGAATTGCTAGTTATTTTCTGACAGGCTCTTCCTTCTCTGAGTCCTGGGGAAAAAAAATTCTTGCCATCTCCAAATCCCTTTTGCGACTTATGTTCTAGTGGGAGTAGATAAATTATAAAAAGTAAAAATAGTAAATAGCTATTTTGTAAGTGGACTATGATCTGTACTATAAAAATATCCTGATAATACAGTCCATACATACTCTGGCCAGAATTAGCTCATTGAGAATGTGATAATTAAATAATTAATTGAAAGGATAGAGAAGAGAGTGATGTGGTGATAAAGAATGCTATCAGAAGAGGGCATATGAAGCCCTATGGTGGAGCACTTTTAGTACGTAGCAAAGCCAGCAAGAGGTCAGTGTCTTTCAGTGCAGAGGTATCAATGTGTAGGGCATAGGAAATGTAGGCTCAAACCTGGGTTGTGTGCCAGGCAGAGGCCCTCTGATATCAGCTATCTTACAGTCTTAGTTTTGTGTACTTTTAAATGAAGTCATGATGAATATTGTAAATTACAGATTCTTGTTACCTTGCAGTGATTCAATGTCAATAGAAAGTGATTGAGGCAGGTTAGAATAGCCAGGAGGGAATGCCGGTCTCCACTGACCTATCAGTGTAAAAAACCAAAAGAATTCATTGCACACAAGGCTATCTCCTTAATATCCAAATAAAAAGCTGTTTTTCATAATGTTAATGGATTTTTTTGCTTTATATGACATAGCCAATGTTATGTAAAGTCAACATTTATTTAAGATTAAAAAATATTCATGAGTTTTATAAAATTAAATGATAAATTAAAATCAGATAAAATTGGTCTGTATTCCCTCAGTTGTCAGGTATTTTGGCATAAACATCATGGCTTGGTGGGTTTAGTCAATAGGTTAAATTTATAGCTGGGATTATATGAATACATTCTGAGTAGGTACTGGGGTTTAAGGTATGAAAGAAGAGCTCTGGAGGCCTATTACTTTGCTAAAGTAAATGCCATGGTGTAAAAATGGAAAGAAGGTAATAAATGAATCTCCAGAGAATTATATAATCTGTATTGTACCTGTTTCCTGTCATTTGTGCTTGCATTTCGGAATCAAGTTTCAATATAGCTTCTGTAACATTTTGTTAAAGGACATAATCATTTTTTAGTGTCATTTAGAAAGCAAAAAAAAAATTTAACATAAAGGAAACTTTAACTCATGAAGTAATAATTTTAATTTTTCTCATTTGCATTTTTGACAATTATTTATGACTCTTACAGATAATTAGCGGTTGTGTATTTTTAGAATACTGGAAACTGCATTCTAGACATTAACTAAGCTATTAATTTCAATAGAGCATAAAGTACTTTAGACTATTCATAAAATTCTTTCCTATTTGTAAAAAAATCCTTGTCAAAATTATAGTTACCTGTCCAGTTAATATCTGGCATTATAAAAAAGTTCTTGGGGGGCACATACTGTACATTTATGTACACTATTTAGTGACAACCATTGATAAGTATCCTCATCAATCAAACTACACTGGCTTTGTATAAAGATGTATGATGGCTAACTTTTTCAGATGAAGAGACAGAGAGACAGAGACAGAGGGATAGAAACCCACGGCACTGAAGCTTCTTCCAGTGCAATAGTTGTCCTATGTAGTAGAAAGCTCAAACTTTGGTTGTGTGCAAGGCAAAGCAGGGGTCCTATGAGATCACCAATGTTTCCAGTCCTAATTGTTTATATTTTAAATGGAGTCAACATACATTGTAAATAACAGATTCTGATCGCCTTATACTGGACAATCTATTTATTTTTGGCATATTTAATTTTCATTGCTCTGAGCACATCAAAAGGCAAAACAAAAAGCTTAAGTTCTTCTACAAAGGAGAAATCAAAATGGAACCCACACAGGTTGGGCGCCAATGGTGGCACGTGTGATGGAGTGCACATGTAATGCACCAGGATTCAGGTTCGAGCTCCCATTCCCCACCTGCAGGAAGAAAGCTTTCACGAGTGGTGAAGCAGTGCTGCAGTGTCTCTCTCCCTCTCTACCACCCCCTTCTTCTTGACTTCTGGCTCTCTCTACTCAATAAATAAAGATGATAAAAATTTGTTTTAAAAAAAGAATCCACACAGATAATGTAATAATACCAACTTAAAATATATCAGAAGCAATGTTTGCTTTTTAATTATAATGAAATTATTATTTTACTCATTAACATGAGAGAAAGAGAAGTAGAGTATCACTCTGGCACCTACAGTATTGGGGATCATACTAGGAATCTGATGCTTTTCAGTCCAGTGTCATAGCTAATGTGCCAGTGCCTGGGTTTCTCATTATAATAAAAATGAATACTTTTGGGGAGGTGGTATATATATTTTAGATGATTATTATGGTTTCATTGACTATTTCTTTTCTTTTCTTTTTTTTTTTTTTGCCTCCAGGGTTATTGCTGGGGCTCAGCGCCTGCACCATAAATTCACTGCTCCTGGAGGCCACTTTTTCCCCCTTTCGTTGCCCTTGTTGTTGTAGCCCTGTTGTGGTTATTATTGTTGTTGTTGATGTCGTTCGTTGTTGGATAGGACTGAGAGAAATGGAGAGAGGAGAGGAAGACAGAGAGGGGAAGAGAACCACACCTGCAGACCTGCTTCACCGCCTGTGAAGCCACTCCCCTGCAGGTGTGGAGCCGGGGCTCGAACTGGAATCCTTACGCTGGTCCTTGTGCTTTGTGCCACATGCGCTTAACCAACTGTGCCACCGCCCAACCCCCGACTATTTCTATTTTTTATGTTAGCTTAGACAATGGAATTATGGGATATATCTAACTCAACTATTAACAAACTTTCTTATTTATATATGAGCCTTCCCCATCTAGTGAATTCATCTTTGCTAAAAGTTTTGCTACCGAAATTGAGCCAACACATTTTCTAAGACCTTATCAACCTTGACTGATCTGACTTGCTGAAAAGTATCCCAAGTCATTAACTACTAATGATGGAGCTTGTAAAGTACAGGATCTCTGGAGGAAGAGACCAGCTTGCCTTACATGCATCATATTTTTATCTGCATTTCAATATTGCTTAAACAAGTACTTCATTACAGGGCACAACTAAAATAGAAGGGCACCTGCTAAGTCAGAGCCATAAAACAGATCTACAGCCCACTGGCATGTGGAATTTCGCTAATTTATATTTTTTATGAAACTACTCTAGCATTATGTGGTTGGCAGCATAAATAATAAAGTATGTTACTTATGCAATTTTACATTTACAGTATTAGTAAGTAAATGCGATGGCCAGTCTTATTCTCAAACAATAAAAACTACCCAGCCTTTTCATGAAAGATGATTGCAATTTCCATTGCCCTGTATATGCAGTAAAAGCCATAACTCATCAAAATTTTAGCTATTTTCTCTTAAGATAGAAGAGCATTTTCTTGAACATTGAATGTGATATTAAATATTCATGAAACCGAATAGAGTTTAAGTACTAAGTAAAACTCAAATGCTTTTCAACTAGAGTGAAGTTCTCGAACTGTGTGAAAACTGCCACTATCCTGAGGAGGTGTTCAAAAAATACCCTCAAGAGATTGTACAATATGCTCAACATACTGTAGTTATTTGGAATTGACTTTTCTGAAAAGCCTGTTTCTCCTCTGAAATTGATTCATGGTAACAGCCTCCATTTGGGTCAAACAGTATTTAACCGCTTGTAAATTTTAATTAAATGATTTGTCACTTTGAACACATAGTTTGTCATCTTGCAACTAAGCGATGTGTCTTTATCAGAAAATGACTCAGGGGGAAGGTTTTCATCTAATTTGTCACTTGGACACCCATTACGGTAATTTGCTTGTCGCATAAGAATAAAGCTGAAGATTTGCAAAATAGAGTGCACCACTCTTAGTAAACAGGATCACATTGTAAACTATTTAAAAAACATAATTTGCTCTGTAATTAAATTCTAATAAGTACTTTACTCCTGGTCATTTTTCATTAGCAGATGTTTAAATTTCTGAGATGAAAAAATTCTCCAGTTGGATTAGTAACTACAGTAAAATATGAGTCTGCAAATGAAAAGGAATAAGCTGAATTAGAATGATCTGAGGTGGAAAGCCCTTTCAACAGAAACACTTAGATCAGTGTAGACCCATCTGAGACCTTGTCTGCAGTCTGGTTAATGCTGTCACGGATAGCCTGGGACAGAGTGAAAGGAACAGCTGACGATTATTGAGGACACAACAGGGAACATAAAGTCTTTCTCCAGAGAAGACCATATCTGGTGAAAAAGCATATTATTGTTAGTACCCAAAAATTATTTAAAAACTACTATATGTTTAAAAGAGCTCAAGTAGAGCAGGATAAATTAAATGATGACTTTATATTACAGTGCTATTGGTTCTTTCTGCATTGACACAGTGGTAATCATAAGGTTTCAACAGATATACTAGTCTAATTTACAAAACCTACTTATAAGTAAGTTTATTTTGAAATTGTTAAGTCTTTTCAGTCTTACTATTTTATTTTTATTTTTACTTTTTGCCTTCAGTTTTGTTGCTGGGGCTCAGTGCTTGCACTACAAAGCCACTGCTACTGGAGGCTATTTTTCCCATTTTGTTGCCTTTGTTGTTACCTTTGTTGTTGTTATTATTATAGTTGCCACTGCTGTTGTTGTTGTTGAATAGGACAGAGAGAAATCGAGAGAGGAGGGGAGACAAAGAGTGGGAGAAAGACAGACACCTGCAGACTTGCCTCACAGCAGTGAAGCAAACCGCCTCCAGGTGGGGATCTCATATCGGGGATCCTTCCGTGCCCTTGTGCTTTGCCATGTGCGCTTAACCCGCTGCCGCTCAACCCCCTTTGTTTATTATTATTATTATTATTATTATTATTATTAATTTTCCCTTTTGTTGCCCTTGTTGTTTTTGTTGTTGCTGCAGTTATTGTTGTTGTTGATGTCCTCATTGTTGGATAGGACAGAGAGAAATGGAGAGAGGAGGGGAAGACAGAGGGGGAGAGAAAGACACCTGCAGATCTGGTTCACCGTCTGTGAAGTGATCCCCTTCAGATGGGGAGCCTGGGGCTCAAACCCGGATCCTTACGCTCGTCCTTGCTCTTTGCACCACGTGCGCGGTTTAACCCACTGCACTACCACCCAAATCTCCAGAACCCCTCAGTCTTAACTGTTCTTTAGTCTGCTGGGCCTGGGGTCTGTGAAATAGTTCATTTGGTTAGTAATAAGTGACTTGGTTAGCAAAGTACATGGCTACTTTGCCATGGACATAGCCCTGGTTAGAACCCAGCCTCCATCACACTGAAGGAAGCTTTGGTGCTATGTATGGTCTTTTTCACTCTTCGTTTTGTCTCTCTGTCTCTGTCTTTTTGTGTATGTGGGGGGTGGGGCAAAGGGGTTATTTGGCTTAGAGCAGTGAGTCTCAGAGCTAATACAAAATGAAAGAAAGAAAGTAAAAAGAATTCAGGGCTTGGGAATATCACAAGTTTATATAAAATAAAAGGAAGTGAAGGTTCAGAAGATTGATAACTCACCTGCTAACGTGTGCACTTTATCAAACATGAGAATCCATGTTTGAGCTTCACATATCATGTGAAAGTGCCACGGGGGAAGTTTCATGAGTGGTGAAGCAATGATGTGGTTTTTCGCTTCCTTATTTCTGTCTTTTTCCTTCCCTGCCTATCACTCTCTAAGCAAACAAGAGAACAAAAAACAAAAGTTCACCATGAGAAGTGGAGTTACGCAGACAAAAAGCATAGTTACAAGGAAAATGATATCTAACTTGTTTAGAAGGAGTGGCATGTAAGCATCTTTTCCTTAGATTAATTCTATGGATATTTGGTAGTGGGGAAATTAAAACTAATTGTGTTTTATTTTTGATCCATGGAATGAGAGAGTACATTTATATTCTCTATGTGAGAATTCAAATCCTGGTCAGTTATTTATTTGAAAGAAGAAAAGGAAATTGTAAAACATGACAAATAATATGAAATAAAACTGTTATTAAAACTGTTAGTGTAGAATATCTTAAAACATTTTATTTAAAATATTTTATTTAAAATATTTTAAAGTACATTTTAAAAGCAAATAAAAATAAATAAAATACAATAAATATGTAGTAAATTTTAGTTCTGGACGGTGAAGGAGAAATAGTGGTCGAGGGGGGTCGGGCAGTAGCACAGCAGGTTAAGCGCACATGGCACCAAGCCCAAGGACCGGCTCCCCAACTGTAGGGTGATCGCTTCAAAAGCGGTGAAGCAGGTCTGCAGGTGTCTGTCTTCCCCTCTTCTCTTAATTTCTCTCTGTCCTACCCAACAACAATGACAGCAATACCAACGACAACAATAATAGCAACAACAATAAACAGCAAAGGCAATAAAAGGGAAAAGAAAAGCCTCCAGGGGCAGTGGACTCAGTAGTGCAGCCACCAAACCCCAGCAATAACCCTGGAGGCAAAAAAACAAAAACCAAAAGAGAATTCATTAAAAAAAACAAAAACAGTGGTGGATAAGAAAAATTCACATCTCCAGAACTAGCATAAGCCAGACCTGAGAATGCTTGGGGGGTGGGAGTGGGGAGAAAGGATAGATTCACAACTGAGAGATTAAATGATTTTTTTTAAATGTGTATGAGCGAATATATATGTAGATTAGTAAAATAGAAGGTAGACCGAAGGGTCCCAGCAATTGTATGAAGTTAATTTTTTCATAAATAGGAATAGAAAATAAAGCATAAGAAAACAGATACAACTTTTTTTCAACATCAGATAAACCTAGAAAGTGAATATTAAAAATACGCATTAATACTTATTAAGGTAAATACAATTAAATCCACATTTAGACACATTATAATGAATAAGAAAAGGGCAGTAATAAGAAGAATATCTTTAAAATTAAATGAAATAGAGGACAGATTACCTACAAAGAAGTTACAATTAGACTGTCCACTATTTTTTTTTTCTAGTCAGTATTACGAGACAATGAATGACAGTTTCCAAGTATCCAGAAAAAATAACAAAAAACTGTAATTCTAGAATTAAGACATCCTAAACAGATGAGAGAAGGATGAACACCAAGCCTTTGATTCATTCTTGTTCAATTGAGCATGTGGCTGGTGACTGTGAGACTGGAAGGCATGGGAGGGAGATATAAATGGTCTTCAGCTTATTCCATTATAAACATCCCAGTGACCTTGAAAAGCTCACTTCAGGAGTCGGGCGGTAGTGCAGTGGGTTAAGCGCAGGTGGCGCAAAGAGCAAAGATCCCAGTTCCAGCTACAGGCTCCCCATGTGCAGGGGAGTCGGAGTCACTTCACAAGCAGTGAAGTAGGTTTATCTTTATCTCCTCCCTCTCTGTCTCCCCCTCCTTTCTCCATTTCTCTCTGTCCTATCCAACAACAACAACAATAATATTAACTACAACAATAAAATATCAAGGGCAACAAAAGGGAATAAATAAAATTAAAAAAAAAACCACAGTATGATAGTTTTATTTACTACAAACATAGAGTTTTTAACTAGAAAATATTTTTCTGACTGAGGCTTCACTACTCTGGGATCATTTTCTCAGAAAGGGTCAGCAAGATCATTTACCTTGAAGGCTGTTTGCCTCCTCATCAGCAAGGCCCCATTTCTAGCTTGCCCCTCTTCCCGTACCCCTTCCTCTCAGATGCATTGGAGAAAACTTTGGTGCCATGTTTTCATTCTTTTTCTCCCTCTGTCTCTGTCTCTCTCTTTGAAAAAGTTGACCTGGCGGAAACAGGCTGGAGGTATGGATCAACCTGCCAATACCCATGTCCAGCAGAGAAGCAATTACAGAAGCCAGAATTCCCACCTTCTGCACCTCAAAAATAATTTTGATCTATACTTCCAGTGGGGGAGAAGTGACGGGGGTAAGAGGATCAGAGGGCTCTGAACTCCAACACCATCAATATCCAGAGAGAGAAGAGGAAAAGGGGACATTTGGATGTAGTAATAGAGTTATATGTAATCTGGGAGAAAAGAGAAGATAGGACCTTAAAAAAATCTAGTATAGTCACAGGCCATTTGGAATATAACTAAAGTATGCCAACTAGCTATCTACAGAATGGAGACCCACCCCAACTCTTCATCTGCATTACTCCAGCCTTTAAGTTCATGATTAGTCAACAACTTGTTTGACTTTATATGTTAACTCTCTTTTCAGCCACCAGGTTCCAGATGCTAGCATGATGCCAACCAGACTTCCCTGGACAGAAGACCCCACCAATGTGTCCTGGAGCTCTGTTCCCCAGAGCTCTGGCCCACTAGGGAAAGAGAGAGGCAGGATGAGAGTATAGATCAACTGTCAATGCCCATGTTCAGCAGGGAAGCAATTGCAGAAGCCAGACCTTTCACCTTGTGCATCCCACAATGACCTTGGGTCCATACTCCCAGAGGGGTAAAGAATAGGAAAGCTATCAGGGGAGGGGATGGGATACAGAATTCTGCTGGTGGGAATTGTGTGGAGTTGTACCCCTCTTATCCTATGGTTTTTGTCAATGTTTCCCTTTTATAAGTAATAAAAAGGAGGGGCAATTATGTACAAATATAGACAGATATTTGTAGAAATAATAATTAACCCATATCAACACCTTAGGAAAGCTATTGTAGCTTATAACAGAGGGACTGGGGATTCAGAACTGTGGTGGTAGGAATGATGTGGAGTTATACCCCTGTTGACTTGCAATTTTGTAAATCAATATTAAAGCACTGAAAAAAAAAGTTGATCTGGAATGGTAAAGCCCTATTATTGGGGTCATTGTGCATAATGGTAGAAAAAGATATAAGTTGTATGTGTAAAAGTGTTCTATAGATGAGATGGGAAATTTTATCTGTGTCCACAACCATACTATAAACTATTAACCCCCCCAATAAAATGACAAAAAAAAAAAAAACAACCAAAAAACAAGCAAACAAAAATCCCTGGCTACAACAGGAACAAGACAAAAGAAATAAAAACAACAAGAAACAAAACACACAAGAGAGGCAGGGAGGAAGAAAAACAGAAAGGAAGAGACTTCACAACATTACAGCTTTTTCCAGTGTCATGGGGACCAGAACCCTGAACCAGGATCAAGCGCATGGCAAAGTAGCAGCACCTTCCTAGGTGAGCTAGCTCACAGACCCTGGAAAACACTTTCCTTAAAATACATTAGATTGCATCCCAGTAAACGAACTTTGACTATAGGGAAATATGGGGCATGGTTTGTTGGAGAACAAAAGACAGTCACCTAGTACTTCCCTATCTCTAATTATCAAAATATAAAATGAAAGATTGTCCACATCCACTCCTTAATGGTTTCTTTTGGTGAACAATTTAGCATATACTGTTCAACTCTGCTCTGTATATGTGAAATGAAAGTAAATCCTAAATCAGGGAAAGCAATATATATATTTAAAACTGCACACATTGATTTTGGATTGTTACAGAAAATGGATGTGCTTCTTGAGCCCTCTGCTTGCCTGTCTTTTGATCATTAATAAGGTTTGGTGTTGGGTAAGATCTATAGTATACTGGAGTGTTCTCTGACTGTTCAGCTCTTTGGGTTAACACAACTATTATTCAAAAATCCTTAATAAAATTTCAGATAATTCTAGGGTAATAAAGTTTACCACCTACAGACTTGCAACTGAAATATGTGTTTTAACAATAAGAAAAATTAACCCTGAGGGAAGAACCATCTGAAGGAAAAACTGGTAAACACAGGATGTGATATAGTTTGGTAAAGTTAATTAACTATTAAAGAAAGAAAGTAAATTTAGTGAGTGAGATGTGCGTAAGATTAAAGAGAAAAATAAACATTCAACACAGAGCAATGAAGGCTGAGTGTGGGGGTAGGTGTAAAATGAGAAAACAACTGTCAACTGAGTAAGACAACTATATTAAAATTCTTGCAGTGGGACCACGTGATAGCTGACTTAGTAGAGTGCACATTACTATGCACAAGGACCTAGGTTCAAGCCCACTGCTGGGAATGGTAAAGTTTACATGCCAGGGTCATGGAAAAAAAATTCTCACACTGCTTGACTTCAGTAGTCAAAAAGCATTTAAAATATATTAGAAAAATTTGTAGATAACTGCATGTTGTAATATAAGCAGAACCACTAACGGATGGAAACTTGAACTATAAGCAATATATACAGAGAAAACTGCAAATAAATAAATAGATATCAGGTAGGTAGAAAAAATATTAGTCAAGGGGGCCAGGTGGTGGCACACCTGGCAGATCACACTCATCACAGTGAGCAAGGACCCGGGTTTGAGCCACCGGTTCCCACCTGCATGGGAAAAGCTTTGCAAGTGGTGAAGCAGAACTACAGATGTGTCTCCCTCTCTATCTCCCCCTACCCTCTTGATTACTTGCTGTCTTTATCCAATCAATAAAGATAATGATAAATAATTATATAAAAAAGAAAATACGATTAGTCAAAATTGAAAAGGACAACATACTAAAATAAATATTTTTTACTGGTACTTACGCTAAGTATTTAGGATGTGGTAAACTTTGGAGAATAGGACAAAAAAAGGGACTTGTCTACACAGAGAGATCTGAGGCAAATAATTAGGTAGGAGGCTCTGTTAAGATATATTGGTAATAGCACGAACTTTATATTAGTCTTCATTCTTTTATAGATAATTTAATGATTAATTAAATAAAAGTACATTACTTTCAAAAGATTGCTTTGAAATATTTCATAACTGTGATTTGGAATGTTTTGGTTGATAAGCTCTTCTTCAAAAGAACTATTAGAAATCTTTAAAAAATATTTTAACTTTTTCAATTTTAAATGAATCTTTCCATATAAAAAGGACCTAAAGAAATTTGGTTATACTGACTGTAAATTTTGTTTTTTTTATAAAAGTAGAATATACTTGAGGTATTTGTGTGCTAAAAATGTGTGATTTATTTATTTATTTATTTATTTACCATCAGGGTTATGACGAGGGCTTGGTGACTGCATGACTCCACCATTGCCAGTGGACATTTTTCTTTTTTTTTTTTTTATAGTTTGTGAAATTACAGAGAAATAGAGATGGATGAGGGAGAGAGACAGAGAGAAGAGACACCTGTAGCATTGTCATACCACTTGGGAAGTTTCCCCCTGCAGGTGGGGTACAAGGGACTGAACCTGGCTATTTGTAAATGCTAACATGTGCCCTACCACTTGATCTCATAATTTTTTCTTCTTGTGTATGTTAATGTAGGTTTGCCTGTTTGTTTTACCAGAACACTGCTCAGCTCTGGCTTATGGTGGTAGTTGTGTGTGGGGGGATTGAACCTGGGATTTTGAAGCCTCAGATATAAGAGTCTTTTGCATAACTATTATGCCATCTACCCCTACTGTTTTTAATGTTTTGAATGCAATGCTCTTAGGTATTGTATTACTTGAAGTTATAAAAACCAAGATAACAACTATAAGAGACACACTATAACTCTAGCATACTAAGTGTAGTGTTCATTTAAAAAAATAGTAATAGCATCAGTACTTCCCTATTTATTTACTTAAAAACAAGATAAAATACTTCTAATAGTATATTTTAAAAATACATTATTACAGGACTGGGTGCTTGAGAGCACATGCTGTCATGTATGAGGTTCAAATCCCTGGCCCCCACTTGCAAGGGGAAAAGCTTCAAGAGCACAAAGTTTAATTAATCTCTTAGACTTCTTCTTTGATAAACTTTTGATATTAATTTAACTTTGTATTTTAATAATTTAGTGTCATAGTTTGTCCCTCTACTCTTTTCTCTAGTGACTATAGTATCTTTAGAATATCAAGTTTGTCTTTAATGGACTGAAGAGTCAATTCTCCAGTCCCATAATTACAAGGGACTGCCTAGGGGAAGACTCCAGGAGGAAGGAAGCTAGATGCCAAAATGTCTGCATTCTGTACTGGTATTTCCCTTTCCACCTGACTAATGAGGCCATAAAATGCAGATGAATGTAGATGTAAGCACCTGGAGACAATGGCTAAAGTTGATCCACTCAGGGTCTGCTTCAACATCCCAGAACCCACTATAAAATTTGGAAGAAGGAGCAACTCTGGTCCTGTCTCTCTCTTCCTCTGTTTCTCTTGGGGCTGCAAAGTGCCTATGTGTGTATTTTCCTCTCTCTCTTTTCTGTCTTTTCTTTGTATTGTGTAATCATTATAGAGCCCTACCAGTGGAGTTTAAACAGAGACCTTTATCCCCTTTGCCCTGTTTCTTCCTGCTTCTTGCAACAGTATCTCTCTTTCTTGCAACTCATTTGTTATTTTGGACAATAAAAAACAAGTATATCAGGACCGGCCTAAGGAACCCAGTTCGAGCCCTGGCTCCCCACCTACAAGGGAGATGCTTCACAGGCAGTGAAGCAGGTCTGCCAGGTGTCTATTTTTCTCTCCCCCTCTGTCTTCCCCTCCTCTCTCCATTTCTTTCTGTCTTATCCAACAAAGATGACATCAATAACAACAACAATAAAACAACAAGGGCAACAAAAGGGAAAATAAATAAATAAAATAATTTTAAAAAAGCAAGTATATCATATTTTCTCAAGTTTATGTAAAGGTCTAAATCTTGCCTAAATATAGAAGGATGTTTTACTCCAGCCTTCTGGTAAATAACCTCTAAACCTGAGGATTATGGTGCTTATTTGAAAGGTATTTGCCTGGGGCCCTTGGGCCTGACCAGATTCTAACAATTTGGGGTAAAATGCACATTAAGAATTTAGAGTGAGGGCTTTGGGTCACACACATTAGCATATAACTTCTGACATTTTGGAAAAAGATCTATCACAGAGCAGTTAAATGATGAATCCCAATAAAAACCCAGGACCTTAATATCTGGTAGAGTTTTTGTGGTGAGTGGTGTCAAATATCAATAAGAGGAAAGTAGCTTGATCTTGCTACAATGGGGTGAGGATTCTGGAGAGTCAACATTTGGAATTTCTTTGACCGTTGCTCTATGTTCCTTCCTTGGCTTCTTTTAATGTCTCTCAGTAAGTAATAATCACAACTATAGTAAATTTCAATGACTGTTACGTCTTTCTAGCAAATTATTGAAACTGGATGATTTGGGAACCCCTCTTAACTACTGGGTTGGTGGAAAAGTCATGACATTTTTTTTGCTTTCTAACTTTTTTTAACTTTACTTATTTATTATTGGATAGAGACAAAGAGAAATTGCCAGGGGAAGGGGCGATAAGGAGGGAGAGAGACAGAGAGACACCTGCAGCTGTGCTTCACCACTCCTGAAGCTTTCCACCTACAGGTGGGGACCAAGGGCTTGAACCCGAGTCCTTGCACACTGTAGTGTTTGTGCTTAACCAGGTGTTCCAATGCCTGGACCCCTTTTTCTTTTTTTCTACACAAAAAATGCACTATAACTATTCCAGCAATCCAATAATACCAGGAAAAATAAAATATTTAATGCATGCAATTATAAATTTATTTCCTTCACCATAGATTGTCAAATCAAGCAAGTAGTATTGGCTACCAGCTTGATATACTTGAAAGAATATTGTCTATGATCATTTAAATTCTAGTCAAGGGTATTATTATTAGTGAACATTCATTATATTAATACATAAACTGCTTATCCTGTGCTATTTTAAAATGTCAAAGAAAAAACAGACAGCTTTACTTAATATTGGTAACAAGTGGTAACTGGAAAAAATTTCAAAGACTGCTTTTGTATATGTTTAAGCAGTAAATTTTGTTGACTTTTACTTGCAATTCATCTTTAGGGCAGCAATTTTGGCAGATGTTTTTGTTCAGCAGTTTTCTTGACAACTGTGTATGAAAAGCTACTTTTCGCCTTTCACAGAGACTGGTCAAAGGCTGAAGTTTGCTTTTGGTGACATTGCGTTAATTGTCTCCCTAGAGGCTGCCAGAGCACTGAAGGCAAGTTAGCATTCCCGACTCTCCTCCTCTGGAGTCTAAGCTTTTTGCCTTCTAATAGTGTTGTTTATGCCTGCAGCATGGCTGGCTGCCACCCTCTCTGCTCTGTTGGGACTTCCACTTTCACCTTTTACTTAGGCCTGTCTGCTGAATTTATGGGAGAAAAGTACCCAGTTACTTTAGTCTAGTTGGTTGCAGTTGCTGCGAGATAGGCAGGGAAATGGTTTTCAGGAAAAACTGAGCCAATAAAAGGCTAAGCCCTTTTTGTGACTTCATGGCCCTTCTGCCGTAGGTGTTTTGTACCCTTCATAGATTACAGTGCTTCCTTATATTGAAGTTCAGGATACATTTTGGTTTTGTCTCATAAGAGACTGAGGAGACCCCCTCATAATCAGACAATGGTATTGCATTTCATTCTAGCAAATACTTCCCCCCTTTTTTCTCCTTTATCCCTTCCTTCCTTCTCTCCCTTCTTCTCTTCTTCCCTCCCTTCCTCCCTTCCTTCCTTCCTTCCTTCATCCCTCTCCCTTTCTTCTTTCTTTCCTTCCTCCCTTTCTTTCTCTCTCATTTTTGATATACAAAAGTAAAGACCAAAACTTGCTGAGAATGTAAGGACATAAGGAGTTGAAAGAAAATAATGATCTACTTCCCTTGTATCATTTTACAAGCAATTTTTAAAATATTTTTAAAAAAATTATTTACTTATTGGATAGACACATCCAGAAATTGAGAGGGAAGGGAGTGATAAAGAGGGAGAGACAGACTCCTGAAGCACTGCTTCACCACTCCTGAAGCTTTCCTCTTGAAGGTGGGGACTGGGGACTTGGACCTGAGTCCTTGCTTACTGTAACAGGTGTGCTCAACCAGGTGCACTACCACCCAGCCCCTCTCCCCCCTTTTTTTATCTTTAAATAAGCTAAGGAACACTATTGAATGGGGTGTTTCCTTATAACTTCCTTACAGGATGAATGCATGCATCATTCTTTTGTTCTTCTTTATTTTTTTTTCTGGGAACTGGCACCTTTACAAACTATTGATGTCTAAAATTTTATTTATTTATTATTATCTTTATTTATTGGATAGAGACAGCCAGAAATCAAGAGGGATGGGGGGTAATAGGGAGAGAGGCAGAGACACCTGCAGCCCTGCTTCACCACTCGTAAAGCTTTCCCCTTGCAGGTGGGGACTGGGGGCTCAAACCCGGGTCCTTGAGCATTGTAATACATGTGCTCAACCAGGTGCACCACCACCACCTGGTCCTGAAACTGTTGATTTCTTTTGTGATTAAACATAGTTACTATGGCAAACTTTAAATGTGTATGTCCTTACATTGTGTTTCTATAGATGACATAAAATTATCCTGACCATTCTAAAAAAGGTAAAAGCTGAACATAAATTTTTCAAAATCTCTACAAAAAGGGGAGACAGTCAAAATCCTTGGTATGACATTTAAGTTATCTCATAACCTGTACCATGGGGCCCTTTTGCCTGACTTATGAAAAAAGATCAGTTACACAAACAATTTGATAATACATTTCTCACTAGGATGCAAAGCTCTTTTGTAATTAAGAGATTGAACCCATAAAAAGGATTTTATTGTTTTTCTCAGTGTTCCTCCTCCTTTGTTAATATAATTAATAAACTCGGCATTTATTTGGAAACTGTTATCATCTTCCAACCTCAGTTTGTACTGAATTTACCCACTACCAGCTCTTCCACACACTGGACTTACTTAGTATATCAGCATATCCTATTCTTCTGGACATAGCAAATAATGAATGAACCCTGGGCCAGTTGGTGATACACCTGGTAGAGACTACATATTACTGAACCTGGATTCAAGTCCTTGCTCCTACATGTGGGGGACAGGCAACTGAACCCCAGCAAACAGATTAACCAATATGAATAATGTGTGAAGGAAACATTCAGAACATTTGTAGGAACAATCAGAAAAAACCTTTTTTTTTTTTTTTTTTTTTTTTGCCTATCTGGTTAGCATTTTGTGAAAAGGAGAAGTCTGTAACTGGTATACTGGCATATTGTTCTGTTACTGCAGGGGGAGGATTAAGAGTTCCTGGGTGCTAGTAGAGATGCCTCAGGAAGACTATGATATCAAAGAAAGACAGAAAAAAGGGAAAAGTAATTTTCCTGTGATACTCTCTGAGCAGCTAAATCAAACTTAACCTCATGCAGAAGTAGCAAGATAGCTACCAGATATAATATCCTTAATATGCCTACTTTGTCATGTGGGTGATATGGGGTTAATTAAGCCTGGCCTCCACAGCACTGTGAGAAGCTTTTATCATTTGATAGTTATGCTCTCTCCCTTTCTCTCTCTCCCTTTCCCTAAAGCCAGGGCAAGGATAAAAAAACAAAAGCAAAACAAAACAAACCCTAAACAAACAAAATTAATTTTATATGATGCCATCTCTCTTTCTCTCCCTGATCTTGATTTTACTGAAATAAAAATAGACATGTAACATATATTTAAGGTGTATGATATGATGTTTTCATAAATTTATATAACTCAAAACGATTAACAACATAGGTCAGGTTTTATTGAAGTCAGTCTCTCATAATTTTGTTAGGTCAACCAATGCACTCCTTTCATTAAGTATTTTAAGTTTCAATTTTCCCTGATAATTTAAAATATAGTCAGTAGCCTTGAAGGTGAATCAATAGTAAAGTACAGTACTTGCATCTGTGAAATCTTCAGTTTAATTCCTGGCACCTCATACGCCAGAGTGAGACTTGGGTATCTTGCTCACTTCTTCTAGCGTTTGCTCTTCTTCCGTAGCCAGTTAACAGTGTCAGGTTGAGCCTGATGTAAAGTTTCGAGACCTCCTTTGAATCTGGAGAGGTGGCAGTCATTGACTATGTGGGTCATAGTCTGTCTGTAGCCGCGGGGGCAGTTCGGGTCGTCTCTGGCTCCCCAGCGGTGGAACATAGCGGCGCACTGGCCATGGCCAGAAAGAGAAGGATGAATGTGGATGATATCACTCATGACAGAAGTTGAAAAATAAGGACAGAAGGAAAAACAAAGCAGAACTTGGACTGGGATTGGTCTATTGCACATAAGTAAAGGACTCTGGGGTGGGGTGGGGAGAAGAGGGTTTAGGTCCTGGAACATGAATGCAGAGAATAGAAGGGGTTGAATTGTTATGTAGAAAATTGGGAAATGTTACACATATACAAACTACTGTATGTTATTGTTGATTGTAAACCATTAATCCCCCAATAAAGAACAATTAAATAAAATGCTATGGGGAAAAACAGGCAGTAAAGTACAACCAACACAGCCTTTACAAAAGCATTGCTTATGTAAAATGTATAACTTTATTATAAAAGTTTATCAATAAAATTGTTTCCCATGTGTGCCAGGCAAGAATGATAATTTCACTTTTTAATGTAAATGTAGGAACTTCGGGGGGGGGTGTCTCCAAATTTCAATTCTTCTTGACCTAGAATATGATTAGCAGTGTAGATCAGTAAAATCTTTTATAGTGATTATGTTTCTTCAGTTGGTCTGGATTAGTTTCCTACTTTTTTTTTTTTCTTACCTTTTCCTCCCCTCACCTGCTCCATTTCTCTTGCTCACTTATGCACTGCAAGAGTTATCTGACATGGGCTAGAAAAACCAATCAGAAAACCAGCATCCCATTTTGACTGGCTGGATATATTCCAGACAAATTCACTATCCAGTAGATCAATCAGTAAGAAAGTAGTCATAATAAAAGCATGTCTCACTTGTTTGTTTTCTCTTCCAGACAGGCTAGATATTTAATAGGAATCTGGGTGTTATTTATTCATTTTTATTAGGCTCCCCTGACACCCAATTCTACATTGTGATGGGCAATTAAGCTAAACACACACTTTCAGGAGAAAACTTTTGCTTCTGGGAAACTGCTTTCACACCAGTCCTGGTCCAATGAGTTATGACTTAAATGTCACTTGTTTGAAAAGTTTGTTTATAGGTAGTGGATAAACTGTATGAATTCACTCATGAGAGACTAGTATGGAATCTTTTCCCCTGCCCAAATACAATTAATATAGCTACTTATTTTGTTATCTTCAATGGTATATTTGCTTATTGAATTGTTTTTCCTTTTTAACTCTGGTTATCTGCATGTAAATAAATTATAACTATAGTTTTTTTTAGTATGCTTTGGAAATTTGTACTACTTTTACTGGTTGATAAACATTCAACTTTCTTACTTTTGAAGATGGTTCATTTAACATTTCTGGCTTTTGAAAAAGTACAAAATTGAATTCCTAAAAACAATGAAGTTGTACTCAACCCACAGAGTTGATTCATTCTGTCCACAGAGTCACAACATTTCCTATGGTTATGATGATGGACAATATATAATGAGTCTCTCTCTCTCTCTCTTTCTCTCTCTTTTTATGTCTCTCTCTTAGCATTAGATTTATTGCTGGGGCTCAGTGCCTGCATGGCTCCACCAAGAAGAGGAGACACCTGAAGCATTACTCCACTCCTCATGTAGCTTTCCCTGTGCTAGTGGGGACCAGGGACTTGACTATTAAACACTCTATTAGGTAGACCATGGCCCAACCCCCTCACTGTTTACTATGTGCTACTATTTGCTCTAAGTCACTTTATATAGGAATCAACCTATTAGTTTTCTAATTTTGTAACTGAAGAAAATGAGGATAGGGAGGTTAAGTAAAGTGTTTAAGGTTTCAGAAAAAGTAACTAATAGGTAAAATTGGAAATCCCAATTGCATTACTCTGTTCTACCCACTTCCTTTCCTTTCTTTCTCCTTTATTATTCACTTGCTTACTTGGCTCTTTCTGTTTCCTTCCTAATGCCTTCTCTCTTTCTCTTCTTAGATAGCATTAGCCAGTTTTCTAATATTCTGTACATTTTATTTATTATGTCTATTGTGTTTATTCTCTTTTTAGAAGAGTAGCTCCATGAGGGCATGAAACTTTTTTTTTCTGCTTTAACTCATTTCTCACAATTATTGCATACAGTGGGCAGTTGATGGTAATATATATATATTGAATGATTGAATAAGATTGTAGTACCAGCATTAAATCACAGGGTAATGAGCATCATAGCCCTTGATTTTATCCACAACACTGTGCTGCCTCAGGAATAACTGGTATACAGGTGGACCTAACCTTATAGAAGAACAATGAGTTATTTAAAATAATTACTTATGAATCCTGATCACACCAGCAACTATGCTTATGTCTTATATCCATAATCTCTAAATTTCTCAAAGAAATGTAAAGGGTATAAATACTAATTTCTAGTTTAGAATTAGTGAAACAGTAGCCTAGCAAGGTCAAATATCTTGCCTAAAAATCATGACTGGTAAATATTAAAACCTGAGTGTCATCTACTCTTTTTTATATTAAATATTTGGTGCCTTCTATAAAATATTCCTTTTCTAATAACAACTGTTAATACTTATTAAAAGATAAACCTCATTATTGTTGGTTTGCAGGATTAATTCATGTAGTAAATTTTATTTCACTACTCCATAAGGTAGGCACTAATAATAAGTCAGATAAGAAAATGGATGAAACACTTGTTTCAGTGGAGCTGGATAGTGGAGAAACACATCAGGAAGAAACACATTATACTCAGTCTTTCATAGACTTCTCTCTTCTTCCAGAAGCCTCATCTCCCACAAAGCCTTAAAAAATGGATACTTCATGGGAGACAGGTGGTGGCAGAGTGAGTGGGTTAAGCACAAATGGCGCAAAGCGCAAGGACCAGAGGAAGGATCCCGGTTCGAATCCCTGGCTCCCCACCTGTAGAGGAGTCGCTTCACAAGTGGTGAAGTAGGTCTGCAGATGTCTGTCTTTCTCTCCCCCTCTCTGTCTTCACCTCCTCTCTCCCTTTCTCTCTGTCCTATCCAACACAACAACATCAATAACCATAATGTTAAACAGCAAGGGCAAAAAAAGGGAAAATAAATAAATAAATAAATATAAAAAGTCCTATATCCCAAAACCTAGATATACACCAGTTTCTGTGAGAGAGAGCATATATTCACACGTATCCGTAAACTACTGCAAAATATATACCTGAAAGCAGAAGTACACTAGAGTTTGCAGTGAGTATCCCCCCAACTCTTCCTCTCCACTATTCCAAGCTTTGGGTCCACGATTGCTCAACAACTTGTTTGGCTTCGTATGTTAACTCTCTTTTCAGTCACCAGGTTCCAGATGTCATCAGGATGCCGGCCAGGCTTCCCTGGATTGAAGACCCCACCAATATGTCCTGGAGCTCCGCTTCCCCAGAGACCCACCCTACTAGGGAAAGAGAGAGGCAGACTGGGAGTATGGACTGACCAGTCAATGCCCATGTTCAGAGGGCAAGCAATTACAGAAGCCAGACATTCTACCTTCTGCAACCCACAATGACCCTGGGTCCATGCTCCCAGAGGGATAGAGAAAGGGAAAGCTATCAGGGGAGGGGGTGGGATATGGAGAATGGGTGGTGGGAATTGTGTGGAATTGTACCCCTCCAACCCTATGGTTTTGTTAATTGATACTTTCTTAAATAAAAAAAAAAAAAAGGATACTCCCAAGCTCCTGTGCTGAGTATGGGCTCCAGATCAGATCAATGGGGTTTATAGTTAACGATATGTATATACTTTTCCCAATTAGGGAGCTACTCTCTGCCCTGATTTTGTTTTCTGGTCCTATTTTCAACTCTGAAACTATCTTCCAGACAATAATTTTATCCCACCTGCATGTTAGCGGTTGGGCTAAGGCAAAAATCAGTGAAGTCATGGGGCTCCCTTAGAATATACCTAAAATAGACCCCCTAGATTTTGTTAACATGACGACCCCAAATCTCATTTGTTATATTCTTACCTTTAGGTTTCTGATTATTAGACAATTTGTTCTGCTTTATGTCTTAATGCTTTTTTCAGCCACCAAATTGCAGATGCTACCATGATGCCAACCCGAATTCCATGGGCAAACAACCTCACTAATATGTCTTAGAACCCTACTTCTCCAGAGCCCTGCTACACTAGGGAAAGGTAGAAACAGGCTGGGGGTATGGATTGACCTGTCAATACCCACATCCAGTAGAGAAGCAAATACAGAAACTAGACCTTCCACTTTCTGTACCCCATAATGATCCTGGGTTCATGCTTCCAGAGGGATAAAGAATAGGAAAGCTTCCAGTGGAGGGTATGGGATACAGAACTCTGGTAGTGGGAGTTGTGTGGAATTTCATCCCTCTTATCTTATGGTCTTGTTAATCATTATTAAGTAAATTAAATAAATAAATAAATAAATGAATAAATAAATGTGCTCAATCAATGCTTTCCTACATGCCTACTTGAAGGAATTGGAGAAAATAGGACAAATTCACCTGCAGACAGATACTTTTTAAAAAAATGTTTATTTATAAAAGGAAACATTGACAAAAACCGTAGGATAAGAGGGGTACAACTCCACACAATTCCCACCACCAGAACTCCATATCCCATCCCCTTCCCTGATAGCTTTCCTATTCTTTATCCCTTTGGAAGTACGGACCCAGGATCATTATGGGGTGCAGAAGGTGGAAGGCCTGTCTTCTGTAATTGCTTCCCTGGTGAACATGGGCTTTCACAGTTCAAGCCATACTCCCAGCCTCTCTCTCTCTTTCCCTAGTGGGGTGAGGTTCTGGGGAATTGGAGCTCCAGGACACATTGATGGGGTTGTCTGTCCAGGGATGTCTGGTTGGCATCATGTTAGCATCTGGAAACTTGTGGCTGAAAAAATATTCTTGAGGTTTCTCTCTCTCACTTTCTCTCTCCTATCTCATAGGGAGTTGAGGGTAAGGGATTATAAAGTTGGAGGGCATTGTGTAGACTTCGGTGGGAGTACATTGTCTTAGTGATGGGTGAGATGTGGTGATGCACTTTGTTTTTAAAAATATTTTATTTATTTATTAGATAGAGACAGATAAATTGAGAGGGGAGGGAGAGAAAGAGAGGGAGAGAGAGAGAGAGAGAGAGAGACCTACAGTCCTGCTCCACCACTCGTGAAGCTCCCCCCTGCAGGTAGGGACCAGGGACTTGAACCCAGGTCCTTGCACACTGTAGTGTGTGTGCTTAACCAGGTGCATCATTGCCTGGGCCCTTGGCAGTACACTTTGAAGATGTGAAAAATTGCATTTCTAAAAAATCCATGGTCTTTTAAGCTTATGATACCTCAAAATCAGACACGATTAGTATAAAATACAAAATTATTGTTATTTTCTTTTGTTGCTCCACTTTTTTTTTTCCTCTAAACTTTGTCTCATTATTTCTGACACTTTATTTTCTGGACTGTATCCTAGTCCTGGAAACCAGAAGATAACTTTCTGTAGAAAATTACAAATCATTGAGCTTTATAATTAATGTACCATCTTATTTCTACCTAGAATTTTTGATATTAATTAAATACTGACTCAGGAGCAATTAAAATTAAATATATGTTTATTTTTATGGGTATTAGCTCCTTATACTGACATCTCTATACACCAAATATCCAAAAAATGGAAACAAAACCAGCACTACTAATGGTTGCTCTTCTTCATTGCTGTTGAAACATAGTCAAATTAGTATCAAATGAATAGTTTTGGAAATAGTAGCAAAAAGTATTTTGGGTTGAGTAACTAAGAAACATATTGTATATGAGAGAATTAGTAAGGACAGAGTAATGATAGAATGTCAGATAATTATGGTAATGTAGATCTTGAAACTTTGTTAAGAGGAAAAGGGAAACCTATAAAAAGTTCTACTTTAAATATATTTTAATTGAAAGAACATTTGTTTATAACATTATATAGGTTTCAAGTGTATATAATAATAAATCAACTTTGGTCTACTCAATATTGTTGGGGGAAGTGATATGACTGCTGTGTTAAAAGTTGGAAATGGGGCTATGAGTTGGCTCATTTCATACAAAACCTTATTGTGTGTGAAGGTCTGGGTTTGACCTCTGATATCATACAGACACCAGGATGTTGGAGCAGTGCTGTGCTCTCTCCCCATTACCCCATACACACACATTCTAAAGAATGAAAAATTGACCCCGGAAGGCATTTAATTTGCGGCACCACACATGTTCAAAGCCCTGGGTTCATTTCCTGGAGTTACATGAAAAAGAAATGAAAGCTGGGAATAGACTATGGGGGGAGCATAAACAGTAGTAGCATGGGGAGTATTTAGGAGGTTTTGCAATAATTGATAGAGAAAATTCTATCAGCATTATATTTTAAGTACTAGAGATGACTGGTTACCAATGAAGCACTTAATTATGTGAATATACCCAAACATATATCATCTTTCACACAAATGTGTCAAATCTTCGTGGTGGGCATAGCATATAGGTTTTATTTTCCTTCTCTCCTCTCTGCTTCTGTCTCTCATCTCTGTCTTACAGAGAGAGACACAGGGAAAACAGAGAGAGAGGGAGTGAAAGGGCACACACATCACTACCGGTTCTTCAGTGTGATGAGGGTTCTTCAATGTGAATGTCAGTCATGCACATTACAAAGCAGTACACTATCCAAGTGAGTTATTTCACAGGACCAGCTCATAGTTTTTTACTTCATTGTCAACTTCCATTTATCAGAAGTATCAGCAATGTGGAATCTCATGAGGAATAGTTTAAGGTCATGTTCAAGATCAGGAAAATAAAAGTCCTGTAACTGTGTAAGATAGTAATATGTTGGGGAGTCGGGCGGTAGTGCAGCAGATTAAGCACAGGTGGTGCAAAGTACAAGGACTGGCATAAGGATCCTGGTTTGAGCCCCTGGCTCCCCACCTGAAGGGGAGTCGCTTCACATGCGGTGAATCAGGCCTGCAGGTGTCTTTCTCTCCCCATCTCTGTCTTCCCCTCCTCTCTCCATTTCTCTCTGTCCTATCCAACAACAACAATAACCCCAACAATAAAACAAGGGCAACAAAAGGAAATAAATATTTTTTAAAAAGTAAAAAAAAAAAAAATATATATATATATATATAGTAAGATGTCAGGCATATAACATCTCTGTTTAAAAGAAACTATCAGTAACAAATTTTAAGTACCTCAGGCTTTCTCTCTTTCTTTTTTTTTTTTTTGCTTAAAACATGAAATAAATGAAAGTGCTTAGAATTTAACAGTAATTTCTATAATAGCAGTATCAAAAAAGGTTTTAAAATGGTGCTATTACTAAGAATTCACCTCACTTGAATTTCTATTACCATTTCTATCCTTATGGTGAAAGAGAAAAATAAAACCACATAGCTCATTTTTTCTGTGTTTTTTTAGACAATAACTGATTTGCTTCTGCAGAGAATGAATGTGAAAAATGTACAGATTTCTTAGGTAATCTGACCAACTATTACCATATTCTCCTTAATATAATTAAGTCTTGACAGAACACTAGTTTTTGTCATCAGCCCTTCATCCTATTTCAGCTTTTCAAATAAGCTTTACATATACCAATTTTCATACAGATTTGAGATTCTAAAGTTACTCATTTTGGGTACATGAATAAAATACTGCTATAGTACCATAGAGATACTCTTCTCTTCTACATAATGTTATATTGTTCATCTCCAGGTCAACTAATAGTTATTGCTACTGTTTGTAACCTGTCAGTATATAAGGGTCCCCACATATGTCAGTATAAGTTAAGATCTTGAAATGATTTCTTCAAAACAGTAATTATTTGCATTTAGTATGTAGTAAAATTTATCTTTTTGTATACTGCTGTTAAATTTTAAAAGGCAATATCATAAAACCTGGAAGCAACCCAGGTGTCCAACAAAAGATGAGTGGCTGAGCAAATTGTGGTTATATACACAATGGAATACTACTCAACTATTAAAAACTTCACTGTTTTCAGCTGATCTTGAATGGACCTTGAAAAATTCATATTAAGTGAAATAAGTCAGAAACAGAAGGATGAATATGGGATGATCTCACTCTCACACAGAAGTTGAAACACAAGATCAGAAGAGAAAACACAAGTAGAATCTGAACTGGAATTGGTGTATTGCACCAAAGTAAAAGATTCTGGGGTGGGTGGGGGGAAGAATACAGGTCCAAAAAGGATGACAGAGGACCTAGTGTGGGTTGTATTGTTATATGGAAAACTGGGAAATGTTATGCCTGTACAAACTATTGTATATACTGTCAAATGTAAAACATTAATTCCCCAAATAAATAAATTTAAAAAGATTAAAAGTTAATATCATAAATGAGATTCTCTGTTTAGAAAGCAGTCCTAGACTAGAATAAATCAAATATGAAAATCTTATGAATGGGATTTAATATGTTGATTAGCACCATAAATGCATGAAACTGAAATGTTCTAAGACAACAATTTATTGCTGAATGTAGGTTTTCCACTTGAAATACAATATTAATTTCTATTCAATATCACTGATGATTGTCCACAATTTTTTTAGCTGAGAAAATGCATATAACTATAAATTCAAAGTCTACCTATTTAACTCTTACAAAAGTGGAGAAATAGACCCAGAGAAGATAACTGATATATTCAAAATCACAGTCAACAAAAGATTAACCCTAATTCACTAAGAGATCTTTACTATATTACTCTGATTTGATAAAAGTCTTCCTTATTTAAAACTCCACTCCAACTGCTAATTGCAGACAAAAATTAATGTCACAATAAGAAAAAGGAAATGCAGTCAGTTGTCCCTTGTTTTCTGTGGTTAATCAGTTCCAGACTCTACTGTAATAAGTGAATTTCTGTGAAGGAGGATTCTTTTTTTATAAACAGAATATTTTTATTATTGTAATACAGGGGTGTATAATTTACTCAGACAACTGAGTGTGTGCTGTGTATCATTTTCACTGTCTTGATCAACTTGTTAGTGAGTAAATTTGAAAAAAACACCATAGGGTAAAGCTGCAAAAGTTGACGGTGAAGTGGCAATGGATGACTGTATTTTGATCTTCATAAATTTAGTATTTGCCAAATTATTAGAAAATTGTGAGAGTAGATGGACTGGAAAGAGGAGGAAAAACAAAACAGGAGATGTACAAGGGAAGAGAAGAAGAAATCCCCCTCCCACACACTTTCTTTTGGCCACCAGGGTTGTTGCTGGAGTTCAGTGCCAGCACTATGGATTGGGTCTACTACTCCCAGCATCCATTTCTTTTTCTTTCTATTATACTTGATAGGACAGAGAGAAACTGAGAGGGGAGGGCTGGGAAGGGGAAATTGAGAGGGAGAAAGAAAGATAATTGCAGTCTTGCTTGACTGTTCCTGAAGCAACCACCACCACCCTCCCGCCTGCAGGGCCTTGAACTAGATCATTGTACATAGTAAGAAAGTCCTCTTGTCTTCTTTCCTTTAGACTGTACAATCACTTTCTCACTTCTACTACAGAACTTTTTTTTTTTTTTTTTTTTTGCCATATAGTGAAAGAAAAAACAAGGCAAGTCAAGACAAGGCAATAATTCAACTTATTTCTTTAGGCTTGAGAAAAATATGAAAGAATTGGATAAATCTTTCCTAATAACTCAGGTAATATTTCTCCTCCTCCTTCTTCTTCTTTTGTTATGTTCAAAGTTGTACTGCTCTGGAGTGACTTCTTTTTCCGATCAAGACAGAGGAGAGTGAGAGAGAGGGAAAGGACCCACAGCACAAAGCTTTTCTCATTGCAGTGGGAATGCCTAGGTCACATAGGTGGGACCACTCAAATGAGCAGTTTCACTGGCCTTTCAATCTTCTGCTTTTTAATATACAGATAGAGAACCAGAAGAAGACAGTGAGTGAAAGAAACCACAGCAACGACACTCCCTTCAGTACAGTGGGGGCCAGGATAGAATCTGGGTCATACACATGGCAAACCTTCAGTTATTTATTGTATTTGACCAAACAGGTGAAATTTAGACCCAAATGTAGCCTACCAAACAAAAAACATGTCCTGCCCTAAATTTTAAGTCTCTGGAATCACTTACTGCTAGTCCAGATCCTACTGCTAGAAAATTGGCTTTTAATGAAATAAGTTTTCTGATGGTGTACTTTATGAATTCCATACAGCTACTTTGTATCTTTCTTTCTTCCCCAAGCTCCCATGCCCAGTAATCATGCAAACTAAGTAAAAGAGATAAATTTAAGTATGTTACCTTTTGTAAAGTGTTTAATGTTGTTTCTGGCAATAGTAACTAGTCATTAAATACCACAAACAGCTTTAGGAATAGTTTATATTATGAAAAACAATGCTACATTTTTGTATTATGTAAAAGTATACATTCTTCTAGCGTTTGCCCTTCTTCCGTAGCCAGTCAACAGCATCAGGTTGAGCCTGATGTAAAGTTTCAAGATCTCCTTTGAATCTGGAGAGGTGGCAGTCGTTGACTATGTGGGTCATAGTCTGTCTGAAGCCGCAGGGGCAGTTCGGGTCGTCTCTGGCTCCCCAGCGATGGAACATAGCTGCGCACTGGCCATGGCCTGTTGGATAGCGATTGAGGAGGGCCCAATCATAACGTGCTAGGTCAAAGCCGGGTTGACGCTTGCAGGGGTCTGTGATGAGGTGTTTGTTCTTTACCTCAGCTGACTGCCAGCTCTGTTTCCAAGAGACTGGAACAGAGAAGTTCAGTGTAGGTGTAGGGGACCAGATTGGGTGACGAGACGTCAAGCGTTGAACAAACTAAAGTGTTATTTTTTCCCCTGCATCACTTATTAAATACTTTGGAGGCACTGTCCAAGCAGAGGACTCTGTTGACTTGATTATACAAAAAAGTGAGAAAATAGAGCATTTTTAAAGGTATATGCCACTTCTATTCCATAGAAATAATAACTAAAAGAATGAGACTAAACAAAAACAAAACAAAAAAAGAAAAAGAAAAGAAAAACCACAGTTTTCTGTATCTTGTAAATTGTTTGAGAATGAAAAAATGCTATCGTAAAAAAGCAGCCTGTCTTTCCATTAAAAGGCCACACCACATTTTTTAGGAAGCAGCCACTCGTAATTACTGTGAGAGCCCAGCTGAACAGAATTTGGAATACTCTCCATGAAATAGCCCTGCATGCTAGTGCTCTGTCTAATGCTGCAATAACATCTGAAAAGTCCCATTCTTCTCCAACTACTGCAGAACTACTTTCTTTCTTCTTTTTCTTACTGTGGTCTCCTAGGCAGATTATTTTAGTATAATATTTGTAACTACTTAAGAGCTCTCTCCTGATGTATACTGTATTCTCTGAATCCTTTTAAGTTGGAGTTCTCTGATTACTTGGAACCTCAAAGTTTCATGCCTTTTGCACAGTGTTATTCTAATTTTCATGAGTCACTTATTTGCTTTTAAACCAGGGCTTTCTACCTCTTTGAGTTTTCACACTCTGTTCTATACTGTTTGCCCCCATTTTTGTAACATTAGCCAAATTGACTAATCTGAGAGCCATCCACTGAAGTTCAGTATAGAAATAATAAGCTAACTGAGTTGTAAATAATACTGATTTGGAAATGGTAATTTTTTTCCCTCAGAAACATTGACATGGTATAAGTAGTTTATTATGACATTACTATACCCTAGCATGTATTAATATCTAAAAATTTCTGGTATAGATAAACCCAAATTTTCTTTCCTAAAACAAATCTATCGCCTTGAAATTTAAGAAGCAACATTTACTAATTAACTTTCTTTGTAATATGATGTATTTGCAGCAGACAATCCTGTGTTTTTTTCTATTTGAAATATACATTTTCTAAAATATGTTAAAGATATGGTAGCTAAGTTATTAGGCATTTTTCCCCTATTGTCTTTTGGATGTGTTTTCTTTGACTATAGATGCTAAGATGCTAAGAAACTAAAAATGTCATTCCTAGACTCTTCGGAACTAGGTTTTCAGTCATAATTTACATTTTATAAATCAGGTGAATAAGCTACAGATTTAAACTCATAGCTTAGTTCCATAAATGGGGGGACAATAGTATGTGGGGCCTCATTTGCTTATATGAAATTTATAGGATGATTATGTCTCTATGGTATTCACAGAGCCAGCTACTTTTTGCTGATCTCAAGACTGTAATTGTGGTAGCGTCTTGCTGGAGGTAATAGTTTTTGTGACGAAGTCCCTCAATTCTCCAGCTTTCTAACTCTGGGAAATGTAGCAGTTTTTTGAGGGGAAAGTATGTAGTGCCGTTTGGAGCCAACTTGTGGTCAGTCTACAGTCCATTACCAAAACCCCTTTAAACACTTTGTCAGTCTAGTCCCGTAGTTCCCCGTAGTTCAAAAAGTCTGTTTATGATTCTAGAGTGGTTTTAGCAATAGTACTCTCATTAATTCAAGTTTTAAGATCCTAAAATTAGAATTTGAGAGTCTACATATTTTGAACCGTTTCCTAAATTACCATCCCATTACTCAGAATCTCGTGTTTTCCCAAACAGAACCCTATTTTTCTGCCTTCATTCTCTCAGTAACTCACAGAAACAGATCCTTCATCCCTTTTTAAATTTAATTTAACTGAGTATCTTTACCACTTTCACCAACAAATTACTATGAAATACTGGTACTCTTTTATTTTATTACTTTATTTCCCCTGGTTTCACATACAAATCAGTCATCTAACATATTATAGATTTCTATCTTTGAGTAGCTATTACTTGTAACACTAATGTAAAGATCATGTAACTCAAGATTCAATAAAATTAGACATCTCCTTTCCAGAGAGATGGTATCTTATATTCAAATATAAAATTTGGACACTAATGAATCTATATTTGAAAACTGACTGTCATTATATATATTGCTGATAAGACTCTATAGAAGTTAGTTGATCTTTCTGAGCCCATTTCATAAGATTCAGATACCTAATATACTTCTCATCTAAGGATTAAATGAAATAATATATACACATGAACATAATTCACATTTTTCCTATTGGAAATGTAATTCTTTTTATCCCTATTACATGTGGAAACATTAAAGATAAATAGGATCTACAACTTAAGTTAGAGGAGTCAACTAGATCCTTTTGCAGTAACAGATCACATGGAAGATAGGAACAGTGATGTAAATTCAGAGAATTAAAAGATTTTCTCCTGAGATTTAACATCTTCCAGAAAGACTGGAAGTTTTTTAAAATTTAATTTATTTTTAAGATGAGAGAGAGAGAGTTAGAGAGGAGAAAAGAGAAGAGAAGAGAAGAGAAGAGAAGAGAAGAGAAGAGAAGAGAAGAGAAGAGAAGAGGAGAAGAGAAAAGGAAGAGAAAGAGACTGACTATGGTACCTAAGATTCCTTTAATACATAGGGGTCAGGCACAAACCTGGGTTGTGAGCATGGCCAAGCAGAACTCTATCCAAGTGAATAATTTCACTGGCCTGGGAGTTATTTGTTAAAGACATCAAAGTAATAACTGTGTAGTTCTGCCTGGATGGATGCATGCTGACTTTCCAGTTTTTTCATTCTTAGCCTTTCTAGTGGTCTCTTGTTCATTCTCAGACCTAGTGCTTTCATCTCTGGCTGATTCTGTTATTTTTTCAATAAATTTCTTTATGTTCCTTCCCTCCCTCCCTTTCTCCCTCCCTCCTTCCTTTTCTTTCTTTTTCTTTCTTTCTTTCCTTCCTTCCTTCCTTCCTTCCTTCCTTCCTTCCTTCCTTCCTTCCTTTCTTTCTCTTTTTTTCTCCTCCAAGGTTATCGTTGGGGCTCCATGCCTGCACTAGGAACCCACTGCTCCTGGAGGTTTTTCCCCCCACACTGCCCCCATTATTGTTGTTGTTGTATAGGACAGAGAGAAATTGAGAGGAGGGGAAGATAGAGAGGGGAAGAAAAAGACAGACACCTGCAGACCTGCTTCATTACTTGTGAAGGGATGCCCACAGCAGGGGGGTAGCCTGGGGCTGAATTGGAATCCTTGAGCTTGGCACTATGTGCATTTAACCCGGTGCACTACCACCCGGTCCCCAATTGTTTTTTTTTTTTTTAAACTTTAATTTCTAATATTTGGTTCTGTTGTTTCCTATGAAGAACCATTATTGATAGAATATATGTAAATAGATATAAATTACAGAAAGAACATGTTACTAATTCAAGGTCATGGTACAGCCATGATATAAAGATAGCTCTTTTAGACTGCAAAAACTCACTACACACTGTTTTTCTGCTTAAACAGAGCTGTCTCACAGAGTCCAAATTTGTCTAACGGCTGTTATTTCCCTGGAGTATACCTAGGATGCTTCCATTCAAGTCCATTTGATTTACTTTAAAATGGGAATGACAGGAAACAAAAACACATGCAGTTATAAACGAGGAAGATTTGCTATATGCTTCCAATACATCACATCTTGGCACCAAAATGGAATACAGCTGAAATTAGCACACTATATGGAGAGAAAAAAACTAAACTTGTATCTCACAAAATAAAGTAAAAACATTATGTTTGCCCATGAATTAAATCAAATTCCATTATCAGTGAGGTGCTTATCTGTACAACCTAGTTAAAATTTAAGGTGTTGAGTCATGGTTTGAATACAATCAAACTATGCATTGTTCTGTACAGTATCAAATATGGTACTTCCATCTGATACCAATAACAGACAGAAATCTCTTATTTTTAAATAGACATTACTTTTCAATTTTTATTTTACAGAACTGTTTTTTTTTTTTTGCTATGGTAGTGCATGAAATTCAGTTAAAAGTATTAATTCCTAGTATATGAATGCTCTCTTTTAAAATGTAAACATAGAATTAATAAACATGTTATTCATCTAACTGGACATAATATTGCATTGTTCTTATGAAGATAGAGCTTTTTGAGATATAACTATAATATTTTTAACAAGAAAATCTTCAAAAATTAAGACATACATGGTTTCCAAAGAAGCATTTCTTGTCTGACTGTTCACTGATCTACTTAAGATTCTAACAATCTTTGTTCTTTGCTGCAACAGTCTGGGAAGTGGGGATTTTTTTTTTCTAAACCAGTTTAAGTGCTGTAATACCATTCCTTTTCTCTGTGACTGTTTTAATAAATAAATGTGATTAGTTTTGGCATTGATTAAGTCACATCTTAGCAATGATGTGTGAATGGAAGACTGCAGATGAATGCTGGATTGTTTCTTCTCACTGATATAAAAAACACAGAATAAATTACTTATTTTCTTACTTTGGACACCAATGCTTCTGTGTGGATGGTATGAACCTACAGCAGCCAGGTATCCCATCCCTTCCCCTGATAACTTTTCTATTCTTTAACCCTCTTGGAGTATGGACCCAAGGTCATTGTGGGGTGCAGAAGGTGGAAGGTCTGGCTTCTGGAATTGCTTCTCTGCTGAACATGGGCATTGAAAGGTCAATGCATACTCCCATCCTGTCTCTCTGTTTCCCTAGTGGGGCATGGCTCTGGGGAAGCAGGGCTCCAGGACACATTGGTGGGGTTGTCTGTCCAGGGAATTCTGGATGGCATCATGTTAGCATCTAGAATCCGGTTGCTGAAAAAAGAGTTAACATACAAAGCCAAACAAACTGTTGACTAATCATGAACCTAAAGGCTAGAATAGTTCAGATGAAGAGTTGGGGGTCTCCCTTTTGTAGATAGTTAGTAGGCCTATTTTAGTTATATTCCAAAAAGCCCATGACTATACTAGTTTTTTTTTTTTTTTTTCTGAGCCTGACATCTGATAGGCAGATGGATCCAAGTTATTGTCTGAGGAGATGATGTCATGGCTGGAAAAAGGACCAGAAAGTCGGATCAGGGAAGAGAGTAGCTCCCAAATATAAGAAAGGTGTTTAAATATTGTTGACTATAAACCCCATCTATTTGCTCTGATCTGGGGCACATATTCAGCTTAGGAGCCTATGTTACCTTGGCATCCCTGTAGATCTGGGTAATACTCTTTTTTTTTTTTTTCTGGGGGACACACTGTGGGATTGGACAATACTCTTAATGCAAAGTTCTAAACCATTTACAATAGTGTCAGTACATTTTGAAAGATGTCAACTAAATCTTTATTGAAAAACATAGAAGCTATTTTTCCATGCTCATTATTAAACCCTTAGAATTAACCAGGTCTTTGATCTTAAAGCTCTCACTTTGAAGTATCTAAGACCATGTCTGACCTTGATCTTTGTACTGTTAATACAACTATAAGGCTACTAGTGACAGAATTTCCTCCTCTTTTCTAGAAGAAATCAGCAGTCAATTTATTTTTCCTCCATCTTTACTGTGAATTACAATGTCTATGGGTTTCTCCCAGTTTTTTTCTCATTAATTAATATAAACATATTTACTGGATATGTGCTAGAAACAAAGCTGATGTGATAAAATAAAAAGATACATAAAACTCTGACTTGTTCTCAAGAGTTTCAGTATCATGTTTAGTAGATGGATATTAAAGAGTTCTAATATAAAAGGTATAAAATGATAAGCATCAGGAGAACTACCAGATGGTTTCACTCATACATGCACTCTAGAGAAGCGAAATATTTGAACGTGGAAAAATAGTCACAAAATGTTGCTAGGACTCTGTTAAGAATCTGGTGGTTATTGGTGGGAGCACTGGGGCAGAGAAGTTTGATGGTGGGTATGATGTGAAACTATAATCTGCAACTTTATAATTGTGTAAATCACAATTAATCACAAATAAAAATGACTGGTTAAAACAATTAAACATTTATTCTGCTTTATATCTTAATGCTTATTAGCCACTAAACTGCAGATGCTACCATGATGCCAACCTAACTTCCTTGGACAGATGAACTCACCAATGTGTCCTGGAACCCCACCTACCCAAATCCCTGCCCCACTAGGGAAAGACAGAAACAGGCTGGGGGTATGAATTGACTTGTCAAGGACCAGTTCAATGGAAAAGCAATTGCAGAAGCCAGAACTTCCACTTTCTGCACCCCATAGTGACCCTGGGTTCATGGTCCCAGAGGGATAAAGAATAGGAAAGCTATCAAGGGAGGGAATGGGATACAGAGTTCTGGTGGTGGGAATTGTGTGGAGTTGTACCCCTCTTATCCTAAGGTATTGTCAGTGTTTCCTTTTATAAATAAAATGTAAAAAAACGAGAAATAGGAAAGAAAGAAAGAGAAAGTATGAAAAATGTGTTACTCTCCATAAATTAATACTTGATGGCTTCTCATAATTATTGCAACTTATTTCATGAAAGAATCAAGACTTAAGGCTTTGTGAAGCTATCTTTGCCCTCCCTTTATCTTATAATTTCAATTAAGTAAGAACTTCATATGCTCACTGTTTGGTACTGATAGATTACTCTTCATCACTAGTGTTTTGCTTTGGTCATCTTTTTCAGATAGGAGGATAGATCCAGAGAGAAAGTGTGTGTGTTTGTGTGTGTATGAGAGAGGGAGGGGGAGGGGAAGGGGAGGGGGAGGTAGTGGGGGGGAGAGAGAGAGAGAGAGAGAGAGAGAGAGAGAGAGAGAAGGAGAGATCTCTCCAAAGTTTAATCCAATGTAGTAGCAACTGGTCTCCAACCTGGGTTTCATGCATGACAAAGCAGGTACATTATCCAGGGGAGCTGCTGGGTTGTCAGAAAAGTCATGAGACATTTTTGCAAAGAAAATAGTATCAGAGCCAGGCGATGGTGCACTTGGCTAGGTGTTTACCTTACAGTGTGCAAGTACCAGGGTTTAAAGCCCTGGTCTCCACCTGCAGGGGGAAAACTTCATGAGTGGTGAAGCAGAGCTTCAGGTGTCTCTCTGTCTCTCTCACTCTCTACCTCCCCCATCCCTCTCAATTTCTCTCTGACTTTATCCAATAATAAATAAATAAATAAATAAATAAATAAAAATATTAAAAAGAAAAGAAAAATAACTTCATGACATTTCTATAAACCCAATATTTTGCCTGCCCTGTAATTGCCTCTCAATTTTTTCTAGTTCTTTTTCATATAAAAGATGTAAATATTTAATGTTGGGTTCCTGCCCAGTTGAATAAAAAGAGATAACTCTGGGACACATAAGTTACTGCAGCCTGGCCAAATAATTCACCTGAATAGTGTACCAGCTCTCTCATGTACTAGACCCAGGTTCAACACTGGCCCCTACCATACTGGAAGAAGTACTTTTGATTTTGTAGTTTCCCTCTCCCTGTCCCTGTCCCTTTCCCTGTCCATCTGAAAAAGTAAACTTGGAGAAGAAAAGCCCTGGTCATAGCAAAAACAAACAAACAAACAAACAAAACCCGATACTTCAAGATACTTCAAAATAGACAAAATAGAGTAGATAAGGATAACACAGACATACAATATGAAAATGGAACAATAGAAACCAGAAGGAATAGAGAGATTAAAAGGCCAGAGTTGGGCTCACACTGATATCTGCAATGAGTTTGGGGAAAGATAAACATGCAAACTAGAACAGCTCTTAAATCAGTAATGAAAACGGATTTTTTTTTTTAAATTTATTTCAGAATAACAGCAAGTAATGCAAGAGGGTATGGGAGGAATTCAAGCTTAAAATCCTTTCCTTTCTTAATACACCTTGCTTTTAGTATTTTATTTTTACTTCATTGAGAAGTGTAAGGAACTCTAACTTCAAATTACCTTGGAATGGGACTATGATAGCCTATATATATTTCTTTTTTAGAAAGAGAATGAAGAACTTATTCATTTACTTAAGCTCCAGGGTCTACTCTGAATACTGGAGAAATAGATTTCTACTTTAATGACATCTGCATTATAGTGGGGGTATAAAGGGTGGTAAGAAAGGGACAGTAAACAAAAGCAAACAAAAACTAGTATAGCCACAGGCCCTTTAGAATATAACTAAAATATGCCTACTAGCTATCTACAAAATGGAGACCCCCACAACTCTTCATCTGCACTAGTCCAGCCTTTAGGTTCATGATTGGTCAACAATTTGTTTGGCTTTGTATGTTAACCCTCTTTTCAGCCACCAGGTTCCAGATGCTAGCATGATGCCAACCAGACTTCCCGGGATAGACAACAACAACAATGTGTCTTGGAGTTCTGATTCCCCAGAACTCCGCCCCATTAGGGAAAGAGAGAGGCAGGCTGAGAGTATGGATCGACCTGTCAATTCCCATGTTCAGCAGGAAGCAATTACAGAAGCCAGACATTCCACCTTCTGCATCCCACAATGACCTTGGGTCCATACTCCCAGAGGGTTAAAGAATAGGAAAGCTATCAAGGGAGGCGATGGGATACAGAATTCTGGTGGTGGGAATTGTGTGGAGTTGTACCCCTCTTATCCTATGGTTTTGTCAGTGTTTCCTTTTTATAAATTAAATTAAATTAAAAAAAAACCTATCTGATCTGACTTATAGGTATAATTAAACAAGGTCAGAAAGGGAAAATGCAAAGTAAAATGTGGACCCGGTTTAATGGATTGCACCAAAGTAAAGAACTCTGGAGAAAGAGGTGAAAGACGGGTTGAAGGGGATCTTCTTTTCTTTCTTTCTTCCTTTTTTTCTTCTTCTTTTCCTCCTCCTTCCTTTTAAATCTCAAGTAATACTTTTTAGAAGAAAAAAAAATATCAAGTAGGCATCCTGGAGGATCCTAAGTAATCCTAACTTTGGACAATTCCATAAAACAGAATGTTTTATCATCTACTTATTCTGTTCAAATGACAGTACAGACCCTGGCCAAACTAGGGAGATATGCAGTAAATCAGTAATAAAGCAAGGATTGATTTATCATCACTTGCTATAGTACTATGTTAGCCAATCAGTACAAAAAATGTATATATTCCTATTTTATAAGCATTGTCCCTTCAAAGCTAGTTAGACCACCTACAACTTTGATAAAATCCACCTTGAATACTGGAAAATTGATCAATCAAAACAACACTTTATAATTTTTATGTGTTTAATCTGGCTTCTGTGTGAAAAGTTAGCTTTTATGAACCAAATAAGAAAAATATAGTGTGTTCAGTTTTCATGATGCTATTTGACTTTAACATACTAGAAAGGATACCTTATTCATATTTAAATTTCCAATAAGAAATGTGTGCATAGTGGAAATGATATCAGCTAATATTTTGTATACTGGGCCACTGGTAAGTGCTGGTCAATTGACATATCGTGCTGCTCTTAAGTGAAAAGACTTTCTGAAGTAAATAAATGGATTTATTTAGCAAACAGCTTCTAGCATTATGGTGTGTGTGTGTGTGTGTGTGTGTGTTCATATAACTCTGAAATAATGCTGTGCATGGTAAATTCATATGGAAATATCAGGGTTTATCCTGAGAATTGTTCAAAATAAGTATTTTAAATCACACTTTTTATTCTATAGTTTTTTTTTTTTTAAAAAAAACCTTCCAAATAAGCTTTTCTCAAGCAAATTGAGAACCTTTTTGAAGCTGAGGGTTTTTTGATACATTTTATGAATCAGATGAATAAATATTCAAAATAATTGATCACCAGAGTAGAATTGATTTGTAAATGTCTAAATTGTATTGATATAAATGCTATACTTCTTTCCAATATATCATTTCATTTCTACTTCTCTCTCCATATTTATCAAACACAATATCATCTCAGGTAAAATAAAATTATTTTTCCTGTTATTAAAACCTCCTTTTCTCAGTTGGCAGTATTAATTGCATTCAGGATAGCCAGCTTAATTATATATTTTAAATATGTAGATTAATTTATGCAATTACATAAAAATAACTATATAATACTTTTTATGTTTCATTCAGCACTAGGTGCACAGTGAGATAAAAAGTTATCTCATTACTTTTCCAATTACTGAAGCAAATGTTTACAAAATTAAAAATTATGAACTAACAAACCCTCATGGTAACTAGAACAGTATACAAATTCAACATTAGTCATTAGGGATATTAGGGATTATTGAAATGAATGTGGTTTTTTTTTCCTGTAATATTGAACTTGTCAAAAAAATACACAAAAACAGAGAAATAGGGACTGTTTCAAGAGCTGAGAGGCAGTGATCATTCACTATCTCATTTCTTGGAATGGTTTAGTAGCATACATTAGTATCTTAATGTTAATCTTTAGTAGCATACATTAGTATCTTAATGTATGTATTAAGATAAAGTTTGTTACATCCCAAACCATCACATCATAAAACATGGCTTTATATTTTTCAAAGAATTCCTTTTGGATTAGGAAGTATGCTGCAGTAAGATCATGCAATGTACTAGTTGACTTTCCAAGGTCTATCAATCTATGAAGTGAAAATTAATATCCTTTCATCAGACGAGGCTGGTATCCAATTATCAGTAGAACAGATGTTGTGCTTTTCTGCTGGGTATAAAGAGAAAGGATGTACATATCATGCTTCAGGAGGTATATCTGTATAAGTAGGGCATTCTCACTCTGCTGTACCAGGGCCCTGAAGGTAAATTGCTCCAGTATACAGCCACCTCCTGCAGTGTCTCCAAGTACCCGGAATGAAAAACACAGCTATGAAAGGTCCAGCCTTGGCTCTCATCATCAGTAAATTATGTGAATGTAACTCATACAGCTGCTATGGGTACCTGCTGTCTGCCAGATCCCTTTGCTTCCATTTCTTCTGCCCACTGGGTATAGCCAGTCATTTCCAAAAGCTAATTTGCAGTTGATTATGCAATCTGCCAAACCCAATCAATGTGTGTACTCATGACCACCCATAAGATTATTTGCCTTAATCATAGGAGACCTCTAGGTCATTACTCCACCATGGGGAATATATTCAGTGGAGACAGTTGTGAGGGTGCCCACTACCCAGCTGCCTGCCAGGTCTCTTGGCTTCCATTATTTTTCCTCTCCTGGATGTTGCCAATTGTATTCAAAGTCGCTTCAAAGGCAAATCCATTCCCTGTCAGAGAGATCCCTCTGCTAACTGCTGATATTGGAATCAACTAGGTAAGTGCAAAGACTTTGAGGTTATTCAAGACCTAGAATTGTTTTGCCTTCTTTATCTATATCATATATATATATATATATATATATATATATATATTATTTGTCCTTATTCTAATGAGATGGGGGGATACCAGAGAACTCCTCAACTCTGGAAAACACTGGTGTTGAGGGGGTTGAACATGGGACTTTGGAGCCTCAGACATGAAAGTCTCTTTGCCAAACCTTTATGCTCTCTCTCTTCTTCTGTTGTTGTTTCCATTAGGCTTATCATTGTGGCTCTTTGTCTGCATGACCCCACTACTTTTGGTCATTTTTTTAAAAGAGAGAGACAGACAGAGATACACACACACACACACACAGAGAGAGAGAGAGAGAGAGAGAGATAGAAAGAGAGAGAGAGAGAGAGAGAGAGACCTATAGCACTACTCTACCGCATATGAAACTCCCCCTTCCACATGCAGCTGGAGACGAGTGGCCTTGAACTAGGGTTCTCCATGGTAACATGTCCACTAAATCTGGTGAGCCAGAAACTAGCTCTCTCTCTCTCTCCAAATAGATTTGAGCAAGACTTTTCCTCCTTTTCTGTATAATAAGATAAATTATCCCTAGATTCCTAATAGAATAATCTAAAAGTCAGAAACCTTGTTGAGATTTATTTGGCTTGTGATAACCTCTCTCTCTCCATATATATATATATACACACACATATATATATATGTATATATTCACTCTTTGAATTTTTCATGTTTAGAAACAGAAGTTTCTAAAAGAATGTGAAAGTGTTTTTTAGGCCTGGCAAGATAGCTCATTTGATAGTGTAATACCTTATCATGTGCACAATCCAGGTTCAAATCCAGTCCCTGTGAGTTTTCTCCTTCTCTCTCTGTATCTCTGTCTTACTCTTTCTATCTTCAAAAAACAGTCCATAGCAGTGAAGCCCCAGAGATGACCACCCTCACCCCAAATCACAATATAAAAAGAATCCAATTTTCCTGGCCAAACCGGGGAAATGTAGTTGCAAGAAGGAAGTTCTGGTGCTATGGTGTCTCTCCTTTTCCTCTGTCTCTCTATCTGGATGAAAAACAAATCAGATCCATTAAGTAAGACGCAGGAGAAACTTTGTCTCTGAATGAGAGAGAGAGAGACTCCTAGACTCACAGTGCTAGATTTTAACTGAACATAAACATTAATAACTTTATCACAGTATCATTTCTTCCTGAGCTTTTGATACAGTCGCAACATCCTTCACTTTTGCACCAGAGAGTCACTTCAATCAACACCAGCAGGCAATGTATAAGGAGACAGATCAGTCATTTAACACGGTTTAACTGTGATAGAGAGAATTCAGTCACAAAACAAAATGCAAACTACTGATACTTTATACTGAGACACCCAAATAAAAATGTTTAAACCATAATAAATGCCAAATCAATGTATGAGGCCAGGGTGTACTTACCCTACACTTCTTCTCAACAGTGAGTCTTACTGAACTGACAATGTAGCTAGCATTCATTAATAATGTGATTCTGTTTATTGAGTTAAACTTCAATTGCAAAGGATAAAAGGGGTTTGGTAGACGTTGGTGGAGGAACTTTAACTCTTTTTATTTTTTGTTTCCACTCTTTTTGAAAAAAGAATACAAAAAAAGCCCTTCTTAAACATATACAGTAGTGTAAACCAATAACACCTCAATTAAAAAAAATACTATGAAATAATATATCTTGAAAAGCTTGTTAACAGAAGAATTTAAGAAAAAAAGATTTATGGGCTGGGGAGATAGAATAATGGTGATGTAACGGCTTTCATGCCTGAGCTTCTGAAGTCCCAGGTTCAACTAACACCACTACTATAAGCCAGAATTAGATGTGCGCTGGTCCTCTCTCTTTCTCTCCCCCTCTCTCTCCCCTCTATCATCCTCTCTCATTAAACTAAACAAATGAAATATTTTAAAACTATTCCTGTTGTTTATAATATCAGAGTTTTACATATGCACTATTTCACAGTCTTGTGCCATTTTTTTTGTTGTTGGTTTAAATTATTTTTGTTTCAGATCAAGAAATCAAGAGAAAGAGAAGACACCACAGCATCAAACCACTACCTCTGGTGCCTTCCATACTCACTTTATGTGGTGCCAGGGCTCAAACTTAGGCCTTTTTCTATTGGGTGAGCTATCTACCAGCCCAAAAAAGGTTGTTTTTTTTTTTTTTTTTTTTTTTTTTTTGGTCATTGTTGAAGCTTCCCTATTCCAAACTGACTTTCTCAGATACAAAGAGATAAAAAAAAAAAAGACTCCATAATACCAAAGCTACCTCAAATGTAGTGAGAGATGGCTTCAAACCTGGGTCCTGTCCAGGACAGAGAATGCACCCTTCTTAGTGAGCTTCCTCACTGACCAACAAAGGAATCTTTATAAATAACAACAACAACAACAACAACAAATTATATAGATCCCAAAACATCATTTTTACAGTGTTTCAGGGTTGTTTTGTATACATAAATATATTTTAAGAAAAGAATACATGATTAAATTTTGTTTAACTCACCATGCCATAAGTGAGTCTGGTTATAGATGTGTGGCTATATCATTGTCACTGTCACAGCTAAGTACTGCCCCTAGCTGTCTGGATCGTGTCATATTGAGAATAAATATGCTGGTTGTGGTCAAATTGATAAACTGTAAGATTAATTTAAGTGAATAAATGGCCTTGCCACTTTTCAGTTATTCTAATGGGGACTATCAGTGCCTTACTTTTGATTTTAAAATCAAGTTTCTAAAATAAAAACTCAGTTTCTATTCAAATTGATACCATACATCTATGTACATAAAATATACATCATACAAATATACATCATTATATAAAAAGGTTCCATCATCTTTGTGTAGATCCCTTTGAACTTCTGAAGATCAGATGAAATACTTACTGCCTTATCTTCAACACCCTCATTATTTCAGTCACTGAAGTAAAATTTTCTCTAACATCTAACAGCACTTAATAGTTGTAAGAGTAGTAGCAAATTTAAATATGCTAATTTGAAGTAATAAATTGTAACATTTTATGTGAGTTCTCATCTGTATCAAGATTTTGCCATTGTTATAGTTGATTTTACATTAGATTGCAACTATTACAAAAAAAGAATATAAGATTTTCCATGTCTTTTTTTGTTGGATCATGTAATCATCTAGTTATAAAAATATGAATAATTATTTACACATAAGACTATTTGGGATATTGACAGACAATAATGACATAATCACTTGGAATATCTACCAAGTAAGTTACATTCCTGAATAATAAAGGCATATTTTCTTTAAACTTGCTATGTAGCTTGTGAGGCACTAATGATGATTCCACTGAATAGAATAAAATGATCTTTTATCCTACTGTGAAATAAAGTTGGATATAAAGTATAATTTGTTGCCTAATGGAACGCATTGTCTTTAATACTATTGAAAGCCTCACCCACAAGTTTTTTTGGGTTCTAAAGTGAAATTTTCCTAAGGTAAAAATTACAAACTAGGTTTTTATATGACTCTGAGAAAAAACTTACCTTGATAAATTTTATCTATAAAATGAGTATCAGGTGATCTCAGTAAGGCCTTTACAAATAGACTACTCAGAACAGCTAGGCTTTTTAAGACTCAAGCATGAAAACCCTCTCAATCACTTCATATTCATGTAAATATCTATTCCAATGTAGAGTGTCAAAGCATACAACATATAAAAGTGAAAATACAGTATTAATACAAGTATAATTAGTAATAAATTTCATGCAGTATAAGTACAGGGAAGTAAGACATAAATATAAGTGTAATATAAAGGCCACTTATATACTTCTCTCAAAGAGTTTATTGCAACTTTTTTTTTACCACACAATAAGCCCTCTTTTAAAATAAAGCATATTAAGTACTTATTTGTATTTTCAAAAGTGAAATGTTGATTACTTTCTTGTCATGTGTACAGAGTTGTACTGATATCTTTGTCTCACTTTTAGAAGGTGAGTAATATTAAATTATCAACAATGAAGTGAGAGTGATTATATTTAAACTTTATTATTAATTTTAATATATAACTAGATTTGCCTTTTTTTAAATTTGGTTAGAGGCCAAGTCTTTGGGAAAATACAGATACACTTTGATCTGAAGGTTGGTATCTTTTGAGTATACATATAACACTCTTCAGCTATGAAATAACTCTATATTGGATAGAGAACCTGAGGGGAGATAGAGAGGGAGATAGAGAGGGAGAGAGAGAGACACCAGCAGCATCACTTCACTGATTAGGAAATTTATTCCCTGCAGCTGGGGACTGGGGGCTTAAACCCATATTCTTGAGCAAGATAATGTGTGCACTCAATCAGATGTGCCATTTGGTCCCTTAAGTCAGTTAAACTCTTTTGGCCTGAAAGAAAGATAAATGCTTCCCAACTGTATGAATGATTTCTGGGATTAGTTTGATGATTTTGCACATCCAGACTAAAAATAATAATAATTTTTGTAAGAATATTATTTGCTCCCTTGAGGGAGGTAGCAAAATGAAGACATGGTACTTGACTAATTTTCAGCACCTTCACTACAAAGACACAGCATAAGCTTTGCAAAACCAGGTGTAGGTTATTTTTAAAGGGAATCATTCCATGTTTAATTTAGAAAATCCTGAAGAGCACTTTATCAGGCCTCTTTATTCTAGGATCTCTCAAAATATCTAGTATGTTGGGGCTGGGGGGGGTGACAGGCTGGATAGAATGAACACATTATCATACACCAGGACCCATGTTCAAGCTTCTGGTCTACACCTGCTGTGAAGGGGGATAAAGCTTGAAGCAAACTTTGTGGTGGTGCAGCAATGATGAAGGTACCTTTTCTTTATTCTCCACTGCCCCTATTTCACTCTGTCTTAGCAGAATGTAAGGGGATGTGGGGAAGGCCATTAGGAGTGGTGAGTTATTCAGCAGGTGCTGAGCCCCAGTGATAACCCTGGAGGCAAAAATAAATGAATAAATAAATAAATAAATAAATAAATAAGTCTAGTGTGTTTGATGTATAACTTGAATCTTTTAGACAGTGACATAGTAAGTAGAATCTCTAAATCTCTCTGATCAGTGGAATCTCTTTGTCTCAAAATATGCTGCAAACCTCACCCAATACTTTGTTTCTCCTTTCTGTTAGGAGATGAGAGTGTTTTGCAGACACCTGTTATGGTGAAATGAGAATTTATCCATGTGAAAACAAATGAACTATAGTCCATTAACTCCCCCTCACTCCAATAAAATGAAAAAAAAAAGCTTCAAGTCTAGCATCTTGATTAAGTATATAAATTAAATCATTGTTGTTATAGCCCTTTGATTTACTACTATATATTGAATGCATTCCATGTGATTGCTCATCAGAGATGCAACCAGGAAAAAAAACGGATAGAGTTTAAATTCCAAGAGACCCAGAGATTTTCCAGGGAAATCCCAGACTTAAAGCATTATTTTGCTTATTGAGTCCATTATCAGTGATAAGATTTTGTAAAATAAATTATCTGATAAGAAGTGTCCTTCTGGTTGTTCTGAGATAAGACAAATCAAAGAAAGATATGTTGTTTTTTTAATTTTTCTACTGTCACAAAATATCAGCACTTATATATTTATTGAAATTATTAGTCAAGCAACAATATTAAATATATCAGATGTGAATAATCTTGTAGAATACACACATGGTAAGGCATATCTTTCTTCATTTATATCAAAAACTAAACTAACTAATGTCTGTATTAGAAGGAAAAACCAATTCAAATAGTGTATTCAATTTAAGGTTCCTATTACAGCATTTGTGGTAAAAGTATATTCTGTAACCAAAAGTAGAACTATTGTAAAAGTTGGGCTGATTGGAAATAAACTATGATGGAAATAAGATAAACTATGATGCTCCAGAAACTCCATAGTAACTTGTTTAATTAAAGTATCTTTATTATTCCTTATTCGCATACCAAAACTGATAATTTTTTTTTCCCCAGAACAGAATTATTTCTTCTCCTTCTATATGTTCAAATACATTAGGGTAACTAAACTTTTTCTTGTGCAATGTGAGAAGATAGTTGTAGAGTTGGGGAAGGATAGAGAACTTGGGTGAAGGGGTGTGTTGTGACTTACATGCATCAATTGTAGATATGAAAATACTCTGAATTATGATGATTATGTAAATAAGTTTTAGATAATTAGTAAAATATGTAAAAACTATTTAAAAACCTTAGTATGTCTTTTTTTTCTTATCTATATTTATTTATTGGATAGAGACAGCCAGAAATCGACAAGGGTGAGGGTAATAGGGAGAGAGACAGAGAAACACCTGCAGCCCAGCTTCATCACTTGCAAAGCTTTCCCCCTGCAGGTGGAGACTGGGGATTTGAACCTGGGTTCTTGCACATTGTAACAGGTGCACTCAACCAGGTGTGCCACCACCTGGCCCCAATAAGTATGTCTTTCTACCTTCATTTTAATAGAAAAAAAGAAAAAAAACTGAGGTTTTTATTTTGGGGGAGCGAGGAAGTTAAATAGCCTTTTTGAGGTTAGGCAGCTAGTAAACTATAAAGCCAGGTTCAAACTGAGACTTTAGGCTGCGTATTTTGATACTGTGTTTCTAGGATGAAATTGGTATAAATTAATTTTAAAGAATAAGATGATAACATGCACCTGAGAACATATGTATGGGTCTTTTTTTTGTTGCTGTTTGTTTTTGAAAGTGATACTGGGAAATAAACCCAGGGTTTCATACATGTGAAATATCAATTCTGTATTTTTTTTTTCTTGAGAAAGAGAGAGAAAGATAAAGAGAGAAGAGAAATCATTGCACTACTTTACCATCCATGGAATCCCCATATGATATCTCTGTATGTTTCTGTGTGTTGCTGGGGATTGAATACAGGGTCTCATATACGGTAGTTTGGGCTTTAGTCACTGAGAATGCTCCTAGCCATGGGACCTGGTAGTTTTTAAAATGTTGTTGGTATGCTTCTAGTTCTGCTTCTGGGATCCCTTCTGTTACATTGCTTGACATTGTGGTCTATTTACATGGTCATTCTGTTACATTGGTTTGTTCTCATTCCCCCTGCCTCCGAGAGATTTTAGTTTAGTCCTTGCTAGTAGGTGCTCTTTCCTTCTCCCTGCCCCCTATCCTATGTACTTCCTGGATTCCTGATGCTGCCCCCTGAGGAGAAAGACGCAGGACAAATCTGAGTTGTGATTAGATTAGTTTTTTGAAATGTTTGCTCATGAATAAAGAAATATTGCTTCTCCGCTCAGCCATGTGTCCCTGATCATCTGTCTCCTGCCATGAAGCTAGCCCGGCATACTGAACTCTGAACTTTGACTGACATATGGTGCCCAGTGTGGGGCATGAACCCACAACCCTGAGATTAAGAGTCTCATGCTCTACCGACTGAGCTAGCAGGGCCTAATGGTGCCCTGAACAGGGACAAGAATCTTGGCTCCACACACGTGCAACAGACCAAAAAAGATCAGATAAGTAAAGCCACAATGGCCTGCCTTTCTACTTATGGAGAGGTTTCTAAAAGCCTCTACTCTTTCTTCATGAGACAGTTTCTCCGTCTCTAGAACATTTTGCTATAGGCTACACTTCGGTTTCTGCCCACTGCCAGCCTGCCAGAGCCTACTCGCTGCCACGGGATGCGGAGCTTTGGCCCCGGGCTCCCTCCACGCTGCTCGGCCACCGGGAGCAGGGCAGCAGACATGGCGGGCAGAGCTACAGCCCATCCTGGCTGCCGCTCAGTGGCACCTTGGCCCACGCCTTCTGCACTGCCGGCCCGCCTGCCCTCCTGCTATGAAGTCTGGGCAGATCCCGGACCACCCGGAGACCGTGGGCTCCCTGCCGAGACTGGACCCCCTGGCCAAGATCCCCAGCTCAGCTCTGAAGGCAGAGGAGCTAGAATATGCAGCTGCTGGACAATGCACCCCCCCCCCCCCCGAAAAACTAAGACAGTACAGATCTAAACTCGTGTTTAAAATGACATGTCTTCGTAACAAAAGTTTTTCTCCTTGTGTATTGAAGACCATGTTTATGTGTGTGTATGAAGTTTGGTAAACATTAACTTTAATGTTACAAATGTAAATTTAAGGCTACATTCTTACCAGGCAAAGTTAAATGAAAAAGGTTTTCAACATAATTCTCATAAAGGTAAAATTAACTTACATTTAAAGTCTGAGGTAAAAATGAGTTAAAAATATATTTTGGCTAAGTTCATCCGGCATACTGAACTCTGAACTTTGACTGACAAAATGTCCTCATTATTAACTGCACATTAGAATAACATTAAGGGTTATCATAAAAATTAAATGGTTAGTGGGGGTTGTATAGTTATATGGAAAACTGGGAAATGTTTTGCATTTATAAACCATTGTATTTACTGTTGAATGTAAAACATTAATTCCCCAATAAATAAATTAAAAATTAATTAATTAATTAAATGGCAAAATTTTCAAATTCTCATAGAATTTGGGTCCTCAAGAATGTGGGTGAGAACTACAGATGAGTAGCTGAATTCATTCTTATGATGACAGGCTTTGAACACAGTGACTTTTCACTTAATAGCTCTCTCAGCTTCAGTTTCTTCTGGAAATTGGGATGAAGCTATTCACTGTTAGGGTTGTCATGAAGGTTAACTAGGATAATGTATTTAAAATTATTTAACACCATGTCCTCCACAGAGTAATTGCTTAATAAATGGTAATGACTGTGATTTGTATTTCCACCCCAATGCTATTCACTAAGACATGCTGACCTCCCTCCTGGTTATCATAATGCCCCTCATTAAGCTTGGAATCAGATTCACCCCCAAGCATCCATTTCTCCCGACCAGTATGACTCAGTTGCATTTATCTCTCAGAGAAATCTCGTAAGGACAAGGGCTTAGAGCGACAATAGTTGGTCTCATTTCAAAGATTTCTTTGGCAGGCTATTAATTCACACCCTACAATCTCTAATTAGATACTTTAAGATTGGTAAACACAAAGCAATCAAAGGCCTAGAACTTTTTGTTCTTAATTCAAAGTAGTGTGTATGCTTAGTGTTTTTCTCTTAGGAGGCAAACACATTTTCAGAATATTTTAAAGGGTCTTTTAATTTTTACTGATGTAAGATAGATAAATAGGTAGGTAGGTAGGTAGATAATGAATCAGATCATCACTCTGACACATGTAATGCAAAGAATTAAACTTAAAACCTCATGCTTTTTAAGTCCAATGCCCTACATAATGCTCTACCCCAGGAACTTTGAAGTTCTTAATGTAGCAATTGATTTTGGTTCCTGTGTATGACCTAATATGAAAAACACAATTTATATATAAAACCACTAACCCATAGCTCTCCTCTAGTGTCGTTAGATATGACAAATACAGGGAAATGCAACAGGGTGGATAGAGAAAACTGATTTTTTTTTCAAATTTTCATTAAGAAGGTACAAGTTCTTATTATCCAATCTAAGTACGGCATTCTCACAGGAGTGATGTGGTATCTCATCTGGTCTTTATTTGCATTAGAAGAGCTTGCATAGAAGTGGTGGGGGAACCTCTCTATACTGCTGATATGAATGTAATTTGGTCCAACCACTGTGAAAGCAGTCAGAAGAACTCCCAAAATGCTAGAGATGGACCTGTCTTATGATAGGTCCTGCAATTCCTCCCCTGGGCTTATATCCTAAGGAAACAAACACTTTTAAAAAAATATTTATTTATTTATTCCCTTTTGTTGCCCTTGTTGTTTTTTTGTTGTAGTTATTATTGATGTCATTGTTGGATAGGACAGAGAGAAATGAAGAGAGGAGGAGGGGAATACAGAGAGGGGGAGAGAAAGATAGACACCTGCAGACCTGCTTCACCACCTGTGAAGTGACTCCCCTGTAGGTGGGGAGCTGGGGGCTCGAAACCCGCCTGTCCTTGGGCTTTGCGCCCCTTGCGCTTAACCCGTTGTGCTACCTCCCGACTCCAAGGAAACAAACACTTATCTAAAGAGGTTCATGTACACCTATCTTCATGGCAGCACAATTTTTAATAGCTCAAATGTGGAAGCAACTTAGGTGTCCAACAGATGAATGGTTAAGAAAGTTATGGTGTATATACACAATGGAATACTACTTGATTGTTAATGATGAAGTCAGTGTCTTCACCTCATCTTTAATAATTTTAAATGAGATGAGCCCAAAAGAGAAGGATGAATATAGGATAATCTTATAACTGAAGAAACAGTAGGAAGAACTGAGGAAACAGAGGGCTGTGGAAACAGCATGATGGTTATGCAAAAGACTTTCATGTCTGAGGATTAGATGTCCAAGATTCAATCCCAGCACCACTGTAAATTGTAACTGAGCAGTGCTCTGGTCTTTCATTCTGTATTTCTCCCTCATTAAAATAAAATTAAAAAATAAAGAAATATTTAAAACAATGAGTTTATGGGAAAGATTATCAGAGTCAATTATCTCCCTTGGTATACTAAATGGGAGACTATTTAAAAACAAAAAGAAACATGAACAGAAAGAGGAAACACAAAGTAAAACTTGAACTGAGTTTGATGTATTGCACCAAAGCAAAGGACAATGGGAAAGGAAAGTAGGGAGGGGACTTAGGGTGGGCTGGGGATGCTTTGGAGTTCTGATGCATGTTGATTGAAAAGGATCTAAGTTTGGTGAGAGTGTTTTACAGACGCCTATAGGATAAGAAGAGAAATTTTACCCATGTGTCAACAACTGTACTGTAAGTCATTAACCTCCCCCAAATAAACTGATAAAAGAAGGCATAAATTAATCTGTTTTTATTCTCTACTAGGAGTTATTATTATAATTATAATTATTATTATTCATCCCTATCTCACAGAATTTGAAGGATTCATTGACCTATGGCTAGATTAACTCACTGGGAAATTTTTCTTTTCTCTTCACTTATGTGTAGTTCCAGAGTCTCTGGGCTGGAGTAGAGATTTATGTATGAGTTGAGTTTCCTCTTTCAAAATTTTGGAATTCAGTATTCTGTACAGAAATTTCAGAATAAACTGTTCACAAATCTACAATATGCCCATCTGACCAGGGAAAAGTCCATTTCACTAAGTTCATAAGGAACACCAAAACAATTTCACAGCTGATTTAGATTCATGTATCTTTTAAACTTTTCCTACAGAAAAATCAGACAATTTGAAAGTTGAAGGCAAACTTTAGGATCATCTAACCCATTCAGTCTATTATATAGATGATATATTCCCAGAGGAATGAGAGTTTCTTGAGAAAATAGACCACATCTCATTTATTAATGTCCTTGAATGAATTGGAATATGCCCAAAACTTCAAATGACTAACTACACTGGATTCAGTTATTTTGAATAACTAACAATGTCCTGGTCACTGCATGATATTACCTAAACAGAGCATTCAGATACACTTAATTCCAAACAAATGAAATAAAATTGAAATAGATGCTGTGACACGTTGATTGTCAATAGCCAGGCAACTAGAGTGGGTTATTTACTTATTTTTTTAGTAGTTTTAATATGCTACTATTAAGTAACACATGTTACTATTAAGTCTTTGCTTGAGGACTTAGTGTCAAGGACTTGGTGTAAATCACACTCTAAATGAATTGCACTGTAGTAGAGAAGATTTTTAAAAAAATATTTATTTATTCCTTTTTATTGTCATCATTGTTTTGTTGTAGTTATTATTGTTGTAGTCATTGTTGGATAGGACAGAGAGAAATGGAGAGAGGAAGGGAAGACAGAAGAGAAGAGAAGAGAAGAGAAGAGAAGGGAAGAGAAGAGAAGAGAAGAGAGAGATGAGATGAGAAGAGAAAACTAGAAACCTGCAGACCTGCTTCACCACTTGTGAAGCGACTCCCCTGCAGGTGAAGAGCCGGAGGCTCGAATCAGGAGCCTTGTGCCGGTCCTTGGATTTTGTGCCACCTGCGCTTAACCCGTGGCACTAATGCCGGACTCCCAGTAGAGAAAATTTTACATGATTCCTGTATATGTGCAAAACCACTCCTGAGTCCTCGGTAGAGAATATGGCACAGAAGTGCCACTTAGTGAGTGCACTCCTCTGGCTGTGAAAAACACATGTGTTAGGCTAGAGAATAAGATTTGTAAATACTTCATATTAAATACATAATTAAACAGAATGTCTAGTTATAATTTGTTATTCCAGTCAAATTTAAAAGATAAACTGAGCAGTACACTGAAGCCGTTCAAGGCTACAAACTGGTGAATGATATTCAACTACACACTTTGTTTCCGATGGGTACATGTATCCTCTTTTCTAAATAAATCCATCCAATAAAAAGAATTTCTCGCATATGGTATGACAAAAAGGATAGAACGTATTTCTTCCTTCAAGATTATATTTCGAGGTTAGATTCTAGGATGTGTTTCCTGTTTAACTCAGTTTGTAGCACATAGTAGATATTCGATAAAGTATGTTAACTGAGAGACTGCATTAATGATGGGGTAACTGCATGAGTCTTTAGCCATGAGGATTCTAATAGAAATAACAATTTCTGGGAGAGTAAACAAACTTTAGGGAGTCAGATGGTGGCGCACTCACTTGTGCGCACATGTTATAGTGCACAAAGTCTTGTGTTCAAGCTGATGGTTCGCAACTGCAGGGGGCAAATTTCGCAAGTGGTGAAATGGTGCTACAGCTGTCAATTTCTCTCTGTCTCTATACAATTAATTTATTAATTAATTAAAATGCTAAAAAATAAGGAAAGTAGGGTGGCCAGGTGGTGGTGTACCTGACTAAACACTGATGTTACAGTGAACAAAGATCTGGGTTCAAGCCCCTGGTTCCCACCTGCAGGGGACAAGCTTTATGAATGGTGAAGTAGTGTTGCAGGTGTCTGTCTTTTTTCCTCATTATCACCCCCCTCCCTCTCTATTTCTGACTGTCTCTATCCAGTAATTAAATAAAGAGAATAAAAAAAGAAAGTAGAAAAACTTAACATGTTCTGACTACCTGGATGACCAGTAGCAAGAAAGCCATTAGAGCATCTGGGAATAGTCTTATTTTGAAAACTAGAAGAAATCCCGAGATTTAGAGACTTTTTTGTGTCCCTGAAAAGGCTAATAAATGTGTCATGAATAATATTTGGTTAGATAGATGACTGTTTCTAACAAAAAGTGAAGGGGCTGGGTAGTGGTGCACCTGGTTGAATGCACATGTTACAGTGTGCAAGGACCTGGGTTCGAGCCCCTGGTCCCCACCTGAAGGGGGAAAGCTTCACAAGTGGTGAAGCAGTGCTGCAGGTGTTTGTCTCCTTTTCTCTCTGTCTCCCCCTTCCTCTCAATATCTGGCTGTCTCTATCAAATAAAAAAAGATTAAAAAAAACGAAAAAACCTTGTAATAGAATATACTTATTCATAGGTTGGTCCAACTTATGTTATAATTATCATTTATAATGCCACTGCTTATTTTTTTAATTTTTAAATTATATTTATTAGGCAGAGACATCCATAAATTTTGAGGAAGGGGAGATATAGAGGTAGAGAGACCGAGAGATACCTGCAACACTGCTTCACCACGCTTGAAGCTTCTCCCCTGCAGGTGGGGACTGGGGACTTAAACTCAGGTCCTTGCACATGGCAATATAAGTGCTCAACCAGGTGTGCCACCACCTGGCCCCTACTCGTTATCCCTCTCATCTCTTATAGTTTCCTCCTCTTCTTCTCCCACTGACCCCCACATGTCAACAACCAATTTATTAGTCGAATTTGTGGAATTTTTGTTGTCATTGTTATGTGTGTGTGTGTGTGTGTGTGTGTGTGTGTGTTTAGTTTCCTCATAAAAGAGAGATCCTATGTGATATTTGTCTTTTCTTTGCTTGACTTGTTTCACTTAGCATAATGCTCTTGAGTTGCATTTATGTTGTCATAAATCAGAAAGGTTCTTCAGTCTATTAATATCCTCTCAGTGCACATAGATAACTGCAGTTTCCACCACTACAATATATTATTTAAGGCTAGATAGGTGGATTCCTTTAATATAAAAGCACACATCAAATTACACATATCTGAGGTTGCTTTTGTTAGTACTATCTATAAGCATTTACTGGTTTAATAACTGATCTACTAACAACAACTGGCTACTAATAACAACTTGTTCAATTTGGACCATTAGATACTGATTTGGAGTTCTAGCACCATTAGAAGCCATGTTTAGGTGGTCTGACTGAGAATAGTATAGTATAGGAAACACAATGCTAGGAGATATGTATTCTCAAAAGGTGGCTGAGACAATCAAATTGAAGTGTTTATTCTGTAAGTCATTTTACTTTATTCTTCCCAATGAAAAATTCACATTATACAAATTTTCCTTTAAGTTTGTTACTAGTATTTTAAAATTAAAGTAAATTCCTAAATCATTCCTCTTTGAAATTATTACAAACAAGCATTTGCTTGTTGGCTTAAAAAAAAAACCCACTTATTATAGAATTCAATGTTCAAATACCTTCTATACTGAAAAACTCATTATCTCAATTTTGAAAGTTTGGCAGATTCTGAGGGAAAATATTAGATTTAGATAGAAGTTATTATTTGATAAGTTGATATAATAAGCAGAATAACCATTTCCCAAGTATATATGCATCTTAATTCATAGAACCTGTGAATTTACTGTATTTCATGGCAAAGGTTAATTAAGTTAGCAAAAAATAAATGATATATGCTAATCAAATAAACAAGGAGATTATCTTGATTTATTTTGGTGGGCCCCTAATAAACATAAAAGTCCTTAAAAGTGGAAGTATGACATAGAGGGATTAGTGCCATAGTGATGTGATGGGAGAAAAATTTGAAAGTTCATCGATTGCGTTGAATATACAAGTGATAAAATGTGGACAATCTCTACAAGTTGGAAAAATAGATGTTTTTACTTAAAACCTCTATGTAGGAATACAGTCATGGTGATAATGTTGTTTTTAGACTAATGAGATTCACTTTCAAATTCAGACCTTCAAAACTACAAAACAAAGTGTACATTTGTATTATTTTAAGCCAGTATATTTTGGTGATTTGTTATGAAAGCAATCAGATACTAATATACATAGGAAATAATTCATTTAAAAATCTTCCATGTCTCTTAAAAGTAAAATACTGGCAAGTTCATCTAATCTGAGCCCAGCAAGTAGGAGTTTTTTTTTTTTTTCCACTAACTTTTATTTCTTTCCATTGAGAAGCCAGAAATATTTAGATGAGTAAGAAATAGGTAAAACTTTTCCTCTTTCATGTATATTTTGGAAAGAAATCATATCACCTTCTTTGCTTTTTTTGTGAGGGAATTTACTGAGGAATCTCTTTCCCAGTGTAGTTCTGTACTTTTTTTCTGAATTTGGAAAAATGCATGTTTACTTATTTCAAAATATAAAGATACTCATTTTAATTCTAATTTTTTATCCCACTGAAATCCTCCCTATATTAACTCACTCATCCATTTATGTAGTCATATAGAGTTTGACTATTCCACTCATTCTTTGAGACACTGTAAATAAGAAAAATTAACAAAAAAGAATGTTCAAAACATGTGCTTCCTTTATAATAGCTCGAAGTATGAGAGGCATATACTTCCAAACAAAATGTCAGATAGGAAGTGCATTGATGATTTATGATGTAAGTTCATAATTTCTTAAGTAGGATAATCAACTAATATGCATTGGTCTAATAGTGGGAATTGCATTCATATGTATATGTTATTCATATATAAAAGCACAGAGCTGTGGTAAGCATTTGTAACCCTAATACTTCTGTGATCTACCATTTATTCAATTTAATAGATTAAAGATTTGTTATTAGTAGGTATGGGGCTTTATTCAGCAGTATTGATCCATCTGTTTGATAAGACTTTACTCTGAGGCCAAAGTAAACGTAAAGACCAAAGTAAACGTAAAGACCAAAGTCTGAAATGGTATTTTGGGAGAGAGCTAAAAATGTGTCAAGGGAAAAGGAATTGAATAAACGGTGAGAGCAGAGTAGAAAGCACCCTACTTTTTATTTTTAAGAAAAGAGATTATCATTTTCTAAATTACATCACAGATTTTTCTGCCATACTTTTATCTTGAAATTAATCAAGTAATTATGTATAATTATAATTAATATTTGAATTCATTATATTCAGGCATATTAATTAGAATTTGAAATATATTTGGAGATGTCTTAAATTCTATGTACTTAAACAATCAGAAAACAATGGAAGCTTGATTGTTTCAAATTAGAGAAAAAAAATCAAATCTTAAATTTTGAAATAATATTACAAGCTTGACACTTATATGATACACATAATATATATTATATTTTTATTATAGTTTTTTGTTCTTTTACCTCTAGGGTTATTGTTGGGGGTCTCGGTGCCTACACCATGAATCCGCTGCTCCTGGAGGCTATTTTTTTTTCCCTTTTATTGCCTTTGTTGTTTTATCGTTGTTGTGGTTATTATTGTTGTTGTTGTTATTGATGTCGTTGCTGTTGGATAGGACAGAGAGAAATGGAGAGAGGAGGGAAAGACAGACATTTGCAGATGTGCTTCACCTCCTGTGAAGCAACTTCCACTCCTCTGCATGTGGGGAGCTTGGGGCTCCAACCGGGATCCTTGTGAGCTTAACCTGCTATGCTACCGCCCAACCCCCTTGTGTTTCACTGTTTCTGTCAGCTGCCAGATAGAATGTGAGACTGAAAAACCAAGTAGTGGACTAGTAAATTTTGAATCTCTAAGACATGGCACAGTGTCTGGCATTCAGTTCAGTATGGAACACATAATTACTGGAGATTGATAGAAGCTTCATAAGTTGACTTTTCAATGTCTGCCTGTTTCTTCATTTTTATTATGCCACAGTTCAATAAACCACAGATAAATTTGTCATCAGTTTATCCCTCACCCAGTCAATTAGCCAGCCAGCCAGTATTCAGACTCTGAAACATTTGTTATACAATAAATGTTTACAAAATTAAATCCTTCAGAGAAAGACAGGGGATGAGATATCTTGGGGTTAATTGAATAAAGACATTTTTCATCAAAGGAAAGAAAATTTAGAAAGTCATAAAATTAAAAAAAAACATTACAAGGCATATAAAATGTATTTCTTTAGATAATGTGATTTCTGGTGAAATAAAAAGTTTTAGTTTACAAATATCACAATCTGTCTTTCTTACAATAATTTCTCTTGTTTAAAGTAAGACATATACAACTGATGATCAAGTACTAGCATTTTAATTTTGGTTTTCTCAAATAGTTGCTGAGTGTTGTTGAGAAAATGAGAGTTTTATATCTTTCTACTAAATCTTTCTTTGACTGTACAACTGAACTAGGGATGTTGCAGGAGGATAAAAATTATTTTAAAATACAAATATGTGATGATTAACAAATCATCTTAAAATCATTTCAATCATTAAACTATGTCTGACTGAGGTGTCTTTATCAAGTTCTTGTATGCTTTCAGTTACAGAAAAATTTATTTTTAAGATATAGTTCCATTGTTCTAGATTAAGTTATATATTTTACAATGATAACACATACAATTAGAAATTAAGTTATTTACAAAGTAATAACTTTTTTCAATGATGACTCTTTAAGATTATTTCAAGGAACAAAAACAAATATTAAACGTGTGCAAGGACCTGGGTTCAAGCCCCTAATTCTCTTCTACAGGAAGGAGGATTCACAATTGGTGAAGTAGTGCTGCAGGTATCTCTCTTTCTCTTTCCCTCTCTTTCCCATTTCCTCTTGGTCTCTCTCTGTCCTATCAGACTAAGCAAACAAACAATAAAAAGGGCTGCTGTAAGCAGTGGTTTTATCATACAGTCCCACTGCTAACTCTGATGGAAACAAAAACAAATTCACCAAACAAAAACAAATATCCTCTGTGTACAGATTAAGAAATTGTTGACTGCATTTACAACTGTTATTTATCACTATTATTACTACTACTATTTCAGTATACATGAAACCAGGTGAATTTTTATTGGATTGAGCTTCTCGCTTTTATTTACTTTTTCATTTATTATTATTATTTTACAAAATTATAACACTTCAGAGGTATAATATCAAATCCACACATTTTGTGTGTTTGTTACCCCACCCTCCACCAAAATTCACTTTATGGATGATCATTTCGATGTCATGTGGATAGTTGCAATCCAGGAATACCACACCAGATTAGCACTAGAGGAATTTTGTTTCTGTACTATGGGTTTCAGCCCTGATTTGTTAGCTCTAGGTCATAGTAGAGAATGCTTATGAAATCAGACAGATGGCTTACACTAGAGTTTTAGCAATACTACATAGTTTGTCTATAAGCTCTTTTCCACCTTTCCTTTTTTTATCTAGAGAGAGGAAGTGAGAATGAGAGACCATAGCACTGACAGCACTGAAGCCGTCTTTAATATGATGAGGCTTGGTAGACTACAGCGTGGGTCTAACACATGGCAAAGCAGCACACTATACAAGTAAACTATTTTGCTGGTCCTTTTACCCCACATCTTTTAAGACATAAAGGTAAAATATTACTCCTAAAATAGAATTTAAAACTCATTATACAATTATAAATTAAGTGGAGCTGGTTTAGATGTCTTCATAGTGTGCTGCTGTTACTTGGCCTAATGAAAGGAGTTTTCAGTTTGATGACCATTATTCAGAATAGCAAAGGGTCTAACATGGCAATTAAAGTAAAAGTCATCTAGGTTTTCAAATTCACCACATATTTTATTCATTGTGAAAAATGTCCCTTACCTTATTCAAACTCTGAACTCTGAGACTGATCAAAGAATCATTTCTTTTGTTCCTATTTCTTACTATATTTCATGGCCTTTTCTTGAATAATGATGTTAATAATTCAATTTTCACTCACTTCAATTGAAACAGATGGTGACTTGTCAAGAATAAATAAAAACATAAATTATGACTTCAGGACCTTTATTTCCTCAGAATTTATGGACATAATTGATATAAATCTGCTTTCTTCAAATATATTTTTCATGTGTCCAATATTTTCATAAACATACCCACTTTATCTCTGCTTCAACTTTTTGGCAGTAATATTGCAAAATATCAGCCGTCTTGTGTTATTTTACATTCTCTTTTTCCATTTACACAAAGCAGTAAATGAAATAGCTTGAAAATCAGATCTACTTCATTCTCTGAATAGTTTTTGACAGAATTTTTGTTACTCTTATTTGAAGAAAATGTTTTTAAGGTTGTTTTTTAAGTAGCTGACACTTTTAAAAAAATATTTATTCCCTTTTGTTGCCCTTGTTGTTTTATTGTTGTAGTTATTATTGATGTTGTTGTTTGATAGGACAAAGAGAAATGGAGAGAGGAGGGGAACACAGAGAGGGGGAGAGAAAGAGAGACATCTGCAAACCTGCTTCACCACTTGTGAAGTGACTCCCCTGCAGGTGGGGAGCCGGGAGTTTGAACTGGTATCCTTACACCAGTCCTTGCTTTGTGTCACCTGCACTTAACCCGTTGGGCTACCTACCGCCCGACTCCTGTAGCTGGCACTTTTAGCAGTTTAGTTTTATTCATTCAGAGGATACATTATTTTCCATTTATAGTTAATGCTTTTTTTTTGCTTAGAATTATATATTGACACATCTTTCTCTCTTGCATCTTGTGCAATAGATTGCATGCATTTTTTATAAGCTTTTGTTTATTAGCATTTATATAGTCCTTTAAATCTTTCTATAATCACATGCTCTTTAAATCTCTGACTAACCAAACATCACTGGAGAACTTAAAAAAAAAACACTAGTAATGGGAAGGTGAGTCTCACTTAACTCTATTTTTCCATCCTTAACTCAGAACATTTCACCACTCTGTGATGACTATATAAATTGGAATCCGACTTTGTGAGTCTTTTTGGAAGCTGAGAAAAATCAGAACTCATTGATCTTTCTATAATAATTATATTTTTAAAAAAGCTAACATAAATTTTCCCAAAGATTGCAGAACTAAGAGTTCAATTTTAAACTACTTTTTGTTGTGTTAATATATTGGATAATAGCTCTTATCAATGAATTAACCAGTTAGAGATCAAGTAAATAACTATTCTAGTCACTGTGTAATAGTAGCAACTACTACAGAGTCTAAGAGGGTATGGTGAGACTGACAATACAGTCTAATTTACATATAACCCAATATATCTTTATGTATGTACATATGTATATATATCATATTTGCATTTTCTAAAAGATTAACTTGAATTTTTATCATAATTATAATGTACTAGGTGTTCTACTATGTGCTTTACCTGTATTGATTTAATCAATTTTCACAATAATACTATGTGGAATTATTATTACTTCACCTCTATGACATTTTTATAAATAACAAATCTGAGGCATTATAGAAGTAAGTAACTTGATCAAGTTTACAAAGTGGAAAAATGGCAGAACCTGAACTCAGATAAAGATAGTTGGTTCAAAATTCCTATTCTTAACAATGCTAAACACTATTTGAAGAAGTTAAAATTTCTGTAGAAAGAAACACAATTTCTGTGCTTTACAATACACATTTTTTTCTAAGACTCTACTATTGAGGCTATTTTTGAAAAGAATGGCTTATTGAAAAGTTTTTATATACATTAATCTTCAAGAAAGCTTCACTAACACCACAGCTATATTACCAAATGTCCCCAGGTACCACTTCTTAATATATTTTGCAGTCTACTTTTTATTTAAATAGATAAACAACCTACTATCTTAACTTATAAAGATTTCATCCAATAATTAGGATAATTGCCTAAGAAGAAAACTAAAGACTTACTCTCTGCAAATCACTAGGTAACAGAGTAATACAGAAATTAATTGATATCCTCTTTAACATTGATGGAGAAAGAAACTAAAAGTTACCAGAAAGATGAATAACTACAATGAAGTAATTTAACTCTGTGATGACTATAGGAATTAGTCAGATGGCCTTTCCAAGTATTTTTAGAATTTAAGGGAAAAATGAGATTCAAATAACTAATAACTCTAACTACTGGGTTATTGGAAAAATCATGATGTATTTTTCTTTGCAAAAATGCATCATGACTTTTCCAGCAGCCCAATATACTAACACTCAAATGTCAGATACTACCATCTCTCACTGTAACTCTAACAGTATCTGTATTATAACTTCAACTAGAAATTAATTTAAAATAGACTATTGAAATAGAGTTCAGATTGGGAGATTATGACAATGTGTTCTATAATTTGACTAGAAAGTGTTATAAAGCTCCTTAAATACATCAGCATAGATTTTCTAAAACTTGTTTTATTTAAAAGGTGGGGGGCAATTCATAATCATCTAAAGCAATTTTAAGCATTTTTGGTTGAATACAATTTGAGATAGTTTTTTTTTTTTAATTTCTAAAACACTCTTTCTCAGATCAGCAAATCCTGTTTTAGACTAAAATTTAGAGCCATTTCTGGAATGAGAGCAGAAAACCATTTAACCAACTTATACCTCTTTATGGGTTAGCAACATCAACAAATCCTTTTACTCAGCAGTTAGAACTCCCTATGAACTTTTCAAAGCTAAATAACTTTAGCAGTTCTACTTTCTTCTTTAAATAGCCAGCAGTCAACATTCAAAATAAAATGCTGAGTTCCTATATAACAAGATGAAAGTTGTTTCTAATATCAATAGCTTTTATCTTGATTTCATGTCACCCAGAAATGTTCACAGTTAAACAATACTTAAAACATACACTTATAGAAATGTCCTATCTTTTCAGACCAAGTAGTTGTAGATGAATTAGAAATTCTTTGAAAATAAAACACAACAGCAATAAGTCCTTTGGCTTGACAGTTTCAAGAGACCAAATATCCACTATGCTATCTTTAGAGTGGAAGTATAGATTTTCTGCCTGACTGTTGTTTCATTTAGAAGCATTAATGTTATTTTGTTTTATAATGTTTTTATAATAACTAAGTATAAAATCAAAGTAAATAGCTACTCAGAAAACCTTGTAAACTCTCTACAGCTGTGTCTGCAAAGATACTACAAGCAAATCACCCTGCAATTATTCCACAATGTGACACAGATCTACTGCACAAGCTAAAGAATGGAGTAAAAGGTGTTAGTCTCAACCACAGCTAGATAACAAAATTCAAAGGGAGGACAAGTCACAAACAGACGAGGACAAATAACAAATATTGGAGCAGCTCTGTGATCATGTGGCCTATATTCAATTCATATTATATCTATGGTGATAACAGAGGTCTTAATGGAAAAAGTACCCAAACATACTTTGTGAATGTATGTGGATACTGACCTGGACTTGTGACAGGACTAGAGGTAGTAGGCTCAATAATTTCTACAAAAAGGGAAAAGGAAAGAAAAGAAAAAACATTTTGTGTATTAATCATACATAAAAGACAAACACTCATGAGACAATCAACAATAATGCAACATATACACAGGTGATCTTTTATTTGAAAGCTTCTCTGATCATGTAAAACACTGAACAAAACTGCTTCTCTAAGGCTTACACAATACCCCATCATGTCTTTGATATTAAACCATCTTTTATTCTTCTCCAAAACTTAAAAATCCTTTTCGCATTTTAGTCTGTAGCTTCAAATGATTCTATGCTAAGGTTAAGGAACTGCTCTTAGTTTCTAAGGCTTCCCTCTGGTAATATATTAAAAGCTGTATGTAGAATAACTTCTTTGGAGAGTGTTACTTCTTAAAATGTAGAAAAATAAAAGCCATGTGTAAAGTGAAAGTGCTCTCAAAATTCTTTTTGAACGTAAATCTCATCTTTTATAAACATAACTACAGGGTTAATAGAAAATTAACTATGCCTACATTTATGGCTCCATATAAAATATAAACACACACAAACACAAAGATTAACATATTTTTAGAATATGTATGCATTTTAATGACTTGGGTTATATTTGTGTGTCTACACAGCATTCATGATTATAGTCTAGGCATAACTAAAGGGTAACTATGTCCTTTAACTATGTGTATAAACAAAATTCCCCAATATGTAGCTAACAGATAATAAAATCTCTAACAGTTAAAATTATGTCTATGTTTTTATTTATGCTTTAATTTTTAAGTTATCTTTTAATAGGACTATTCCTTTTCAAGTGTTAAATAGTGGAAATCATGATTGTCTTAAAGGATATAAACAATTATAATGAGGGTGAATGAAGATATCAGAAAAAAAACACTTTTTTTTTTTGAGCTGTAGGCAGTATCTCTTTATTCATGCAGGACGCAGCACAATCTAAGACGAGCTAAGCTAAACTCAAGTACAGTACTCAGAAAAAAAACACTTTGAGGAACTCTATACTGAGAGGTTTATTTCAGTTTACTAGTTACTAAAGATAATCTATTCTTTTTTAACCTAGTAGATGAGCATGCTCATAGCTGCTTTTTAAAAGTCTCGATTCGAGAGAGACAGGATGGGAGTATGGATCGACCTGTCAGCACCTATGTTCAGCAAGGAAGCAATTACAGAAGCCAGACCTTCCACCTTCTGCATCCCACAATGATATTGGGTTCATACTCCCAGAGGGTTAAAGAGTAGGAAAGCTATCAGGGGAGGGATTGGTATACGGAGGTCTGGTGGTGGGAATTGTGCAAAGCTGTACCCCTCTTATCCTATGGTTTTGTCAATGTTTCCTTTTTATAAATAAAAAATTTTTAAAAAGTCTAGATTCTTAGGGTAAAACGGTAAGTGTGACTGTATGAGGCAACAACAGGCTTTCTCTGTTTTTCTCAGAACAAGAATTATCTCCTTATACCATCTATCTTCCTATGGACTGCTAGAAATGCTGAAGAGCCAAACAAACAAATAAAACAATTTTGTCTTGTTTTTGTTATCTGTTCTCAGGGTTTTTGTTATCTTTCACTATTCTCCCACTGATAAGCCTTCTTCATTAGTTTAGTTCAGCTACTAACTTCAAAAATAAAACCCTACTCTAGTCAGAGTTATACAATGAAGCTAAAAAAAAAAAAAAGACTTGTGGGTATTAGTTATCTAAGAGACTAAAATCTGTTTATTTTCTGAATTTCAAGGTCTTTGTAATGACTACTTTAAGTCAGTGGTCCATGCAAAATGCTCAGGACAGTTGACAGAGGACCATGGCATAAGTGGGGGAACTGAAGAGAGGTATTCTCAAATGCCAAAATAAATAATCAGTTAACAAGTTACAATTAAAAATTCAAAAGCTCTATCTGGCAGTATTTTGGTGTTTTATTATTTACAGAAACAAAATTTAAAGTAAAAAAAGTATATCAGTAAAACATTATTATGCTCTAGAAACCTATTCTTGTCCTCAACTATTTTCATACTACTATACTCTGACATTTTAAAAAAGTTTTCTTCAAACATGTGAAAATTCATATTAAGTAGTTTATATGATTCAAAGGAGAAATAAAGGCATAAAATACAATGATGGTAGAAACCTAACCAAAATATTTACTCAAGATAAAACTAAATTCAGTAGGAAAGTGAACAGTTTTCCATGTTCAGTGACTTGGACATTTGAATGTCAATTTCTTCAACTATTTGGCTCCCATTGTTTTGAATTTCTGATGCTGATGTGAGAGCTTATTGAATAAGATGGCATGAGATACAAGTACAACTTCATCTCAATGCAAGGATGTAGAAACAAACAGCTATCCCACTGAACCAGGATCTTCATTGTGCTTGCTTATATAGAGCTAATTGCTTATGTAAAGCAATATTGTCTTATAGAAATAGTCTTCAAAAGAACACATGAAAAATTATGTAACTCACAGGATCCACTCTGTAATTTTAATGTCACACTTTAAGCAAGACCCCCCCAATTTCTTCCATATAGACCAAGATATAGTAGAATCCCTGGTGAATTAATTTTGTGTGAAATTAAAACTGTGATAAGAGAAGCTGCAGATTCAGATTATCAAAAGTAAGGTCACATTTAGGATTGAATTTGCATGAAGCAGAAGATAAAACACAAGAAGCAAGGTCAAAGCACTTGAGAAATGCTGGTGCTGAGGGTTGTGGATGATGAGAGTTCCATGCTGTGAGACATTTGGTGAATTAGAAAAGACCCAGATAAAATTTGGATTAAATCTCACCTGCTATTACTCAGCTGCATGATGATGAGCAAGTTAATTAACCTTTCCAATCCCCCCAGAGTCCTCATTTATTGAAATTAGACAATGGTTCCTACTATATAAGGTTTTGGAAGGATTTAAGATATTTTTCATAGACAAGCATAGTGAAAGATCAGTAATAGCATGCTATTTATTACATATAGAAATGAATGAAAGAAATAGTATCCAAATCAATGTAACACTGAGCAGAGTGTTAGGATTTACAGATGTTTAACTTTACCAAGTAAAGATACAATGATATAGAAGCAAAGATGGAGAACACTGTGAGCAGCTGAATTTATCTAAACCACAACATTCTACCTAGGTTGTGAACATTGCTTTTTTTTTTTTCCATCTTACAATGTTAAAATATTATGCACTGTGGTCAATGAACGATGTGTTAGCATCATATTGGCTTTTGGAAGATAATTATTAAATTCAGGATATTCTTACTGAGTCTTAGGCAAGAGGAAAAATCAAGATCTCATAATTTTTATGAAAGACAAGTGTGTTGTCATTTTGAAATGGTAGCATTTGTGTCAAATTGTTGGTATATATTTTAATGTATATGGAGGTTTTAAAAATTAAATACTTCTCCTTATATGTCTAAAGAAAGTGGAGTCACACTATCTCAACACTGTCAAGTTCTTTTTCTATAAATGATGATATTGGAATGTTAAGAAAGCATAAACTAGATAAAAGTTGAAAGTGACTAGACCCAATATATCTGCTATAGTTCATTACTTTCTTTAGATATGGATTAAATTTGTCATAAATTACTTTTTGAATATCTATTATTACTACATCAATTATTATTGTTGAATTAATTATAATTGCTGACATTATTGAACTCTTACTGTATGCCAGGCACAGTTAAATATATGAATTCATTTTCCTTTCTCCCAATAAGTCTATGAGTTACATGATATTTTTAATCCCTTCTTTACAGATAAAGTAATGGAGCATAGAGGTTAAATGTCTTGTTCATAGTTACACAGTTAATAAGGAATAAAAATGACATCTGTGGTTATTATTTTACTTTCTCACCATTCAGAAAAACTACCTACTTATTTTCATTGTATCTATAATTACATAAATGAGATCTTTTTACTAACACTAACTTTACCAGCAAAAGTCTATTAGAGGTAGTTTCTGTCACAAAAAAATGAAAGTGAGGCATTTTCATGTTATTTCCTATAAGTAATTTTAATAGAGAGATTTAATGGAGAAAGGGGAGTTATACACATTACTTTTCCATTTTTCTTTGCATATTGTAGTCCAACACCAAATATAGTTGTTGGCTTCTGTATAGTTTTTAGATGGGATATTCTAAATAGTTCAGAAGATGTTATCATGTATGACACTTTTAGGAATGAAGGTGATGGCAGGGCACACACATTACTATTTGTGAGGGCCACAGTTCAAGCCCTTATTTCCCACCTGCAGGGGTGGAGGAAGCTTTGTGAATGGTGAAGCTGATCTGAAGGTCTCTCTCTTCTCTCTCTAAATACCCCTCCCCTCTCAATTTTTTCCTATCCTATCAAATAAAAAGAAAGGTAAAATGATGATGGTTATGGATTAAATTGTACAGTCATATCAGCCATTAGATACTAAGTGGTGTAATGTGCTTAGAAGGTGCCAAGTGGACTCTTTTGATAAACAACAGCAAATGCTCTCATGTGCCATTCTTATGTGTCTCATTATCTTATTACATGAAGAATCAACAAATGCTCCAGGGTTAATGGCAGAGTATTTTATTGTGGGCAATAGGGTTATTGTAGAGAATAGTCTTAGCAAAGGGGTGGTTTTAATTGTACATACAACAGAGGTAGAAAAAAGGTCAGTAAGACAGCCATTTACAGCAGTTATGCAGGAAAAAAAGTATCATGCAAAACAAATTTTTACTTTGTTAATAAATCTGATTTTTTCCCAAGATAGGAAGGAAAGTTTTCAAAATAAGGTGTGGAGGAAATAAGCAGAATAATTTGTAATTATTTTTACATAGAACTCACTAGTTACTATTATAATTCTGCACAGAATATAATATAGAATTGTCCAGTATTAACCCTCTTTATTTCTCTGTTTTGAAAAGTCACATTTGATTTCTAGATTTTTATTTTAACTTCATGTTATTAGATAGCTATGAAGTAGGTGAGTTACCTTTCAGACTGCTGAGAGATAACATGATTGTATGTTCTACCAGAAGAATTAGTCCCTTTGGTTGCCATGGTTTCTTCTTAATACTCTGACTCTCAATCACTGTGAAGTAGAAGCAATGTCATTTTCACAATAGCCTGAAGATGTTGTCCTGGAATGATCAAGGTTAGTGCAGATAAAAGCCATAAAAGACAGATTGTGACTAGGTTGGGTATAGGTGTCAGAAAATGTGACTATTCCTTTATTAAATTCATGGGGAGACTCGTAAAGTGTATGTCAGACATTTTAGGATACTGGAGTAGCATAGACTTTTTAGAAGAAGAACAATTTAGGAATAATAGTTTTGTTCTGGAAAAGAAACAAGATCTGTGAACATTCTCATGGTTGTAGCTGATATCGGAGATGTCCCCACAATACTGTCTAATACAGACAACACTGTCCTACAAATGAGAAGGATCTGGTTCCACCCAATCTGCTAATCTGAACTGTGTGAATGATCCATCCTCTGAGTTTCTTCTTTCCAATATTTAATTTAAAACATTAAAACAGCTGTCCCACACAAGTCATTGGAATCTACTTATTTTTATCATAGTTAATTGTAGAGGTTCTGGGGAAAATCTGTCTAGACCCTAATCTTGAGTATGACATTCATATGCTATAAGATTCAGCATAGTTTTTTACTTTAAATAATTAAGGTAGCAATAATCTGCTGTTCAACATTGTAGTGAATGCCACTGAGCTCAAACATGCAAATTACTTTGCACTGGAATGCCTAGCAAATAACTATGCATCTACAAAAGTTAACTTATTTTTAAACTCAAATTATAGTAAATGACATAAAGATAAGCATTACCATGACTTCATATTATTCAAAGTGACTTATAGTATTTGACCTTAAAAGTAAAACTTTTTTTTCCCCTTCGTGAAAGTGAATTCTAACAATGAAAACAACTAGGAAGTACTTTCATGCTTAGAAGAAAAAGCCTACAGACAATTTTTGTTGTATATAACCAGCAGAAATTCACTGTAACTTTACTAATAAACAAAATTATTCTGGATTTATTTTTGAGAAGACGCTTCTGTATAAGGAATATACAGTATACACTGCTGTTGTTCGAAGATGTTTGTGTAGGATAAAGGAGGATTTACCAGGGCATAAAAAAAATTGAGGGCCAAAGTAAATATTTATCTATCTGCGTGTTCCTGAAGTAACCATTTAAAGACAAACCTCCTATGACAAAACTAAGCCAAAGATGCATGTGTGTTTCATATTGGTAAATATCCAAAGGCAGTATAAATATTGTTATATATAATCTTGGTCAGAACTACTTAGGAGAAGACATTTTTTTCTCTCCTTGTCTCTATTTCTTCTTGTCAGGATTTTCACTGGGGTTCATGCATGCATAATTTTAGCACTCCAGGCTGACTATTTTTCTTTAATTTCTTTTGTCAAATGTAAAGTGAGGGAGTGAGAAGGGGAGAAAGACAGAAATAGGAGAGACAACACAGCATTTGTAGACTACTTGTAGACTGCTACTTGTAGACTGTCTATCCCCTTTTGCATGATACTCCAGTGTGTTAGTCAGAGATGCAACTCCATTTCTCTCTCTCTCTCTCTCTCTTTCTTTTCCTTTTTTTCCCTCCAGGGTTATCACTGGCGGTTGGTGATAACACTATGAAACCACTGCTCCTGGTGTCCATTTTTTCCATTTTATTGGATAGGACAGAGAGAAATTGAGAGAGGAGGTGGAGATAGGGAGAGAGAAAAACAGACACCTGCAGACTTGTTTCACTGCTTGTGAAATATCTCCCTCCCTCCTGTAGGTGGGCACTTGGGGGCTCAGACCTACATCCTTGTGCTTAATAATATGTGAGCTTAACCATGTGTGCCTGGTCCCCAACCCCACGTTCTTGCATATGACAAAGTTGTATTCTCTTTGATGAGCTATTTTCTGACCCCCATGAAAGACATTATCTAAAGTTACACAGAGGGTGCTCATAATAAGTGGTGCATTTATCTGTTTAGTAATAATAATGAAATAATTTTCTTTAATTAATTTGATAGGACAGAGAGAAATTGAGAGGGGAGGGGGTAAATAGAGAGGGTGAGAGAAAGAGAGACACCTGTAACCCTGCCTCATTGCTTGTGGATCTTCTCCCTTGTATATGAAGAACTGGTGTCTGAGGAACCTGGATTCAAGACAAATAAAGAAAGACAAATAAAGAAAGTTGTATGTTGGCCTCTGTCGAGTCAAAAGCTAACTCTAGATTTTTGATTCATGGAGATTGCCAAGGATTTGCCAAAAAGCCAGATGTTTTGAGATACATATTTCACTGAATTAGCATATTACTCATCAGTTTGACACACTGGAGCTAAAAAGGAGTTTGATTAACTCAAATCAATAGTAGTATTGTGAAATATGCATTTAATAGGACTCAAAACTTTAGCATATAGTAATATGTGAACTCTTTCACAAGTTACTAGTTAAGGTAGGATGATTTTCTCAGCATGAATAAACAAGACAGAACTAGCATAGAGGCTGGGATATATTATGAAAACATCAAATCTTTGTATCATTCCTTTTTTGAATGAGATCCAAAATTTCTGATTTTATGAAAGAAAGCTTTTAATCTCTAGCTGTTCCTATACGTTATTTTAGACAAGCTGTTTGTACCTGGATGTGGGTGGTGGCGCATCCTGTAGAGTGTGCATGTTACAGTGTGCAAGGACTCAGGTTCAAGTCTTTGGTCTCTACCTGCAGTGGGTGAAGCTTCACTGGACGTGAAACAGTGCTTCAGGTTTTTTTCTCTACCTTTTCTCCCTTCCTTCTTTCCTTCCTTCTTTCCTTCCTGCCTGCCTCACTTCTTTCCTTCCTTCCTTCCTTCCTTCCTTCCTTCCTTCCTTCCTTCCTTCCTTTTCCTTCCTTCCTTCCTTTTCCTTCCTTCCTCCCTCGCTCCTTCTTTTTTCTTTCTTTCTTTCTTTCTTTCTTTCTTTCTTTCTTTCTTTCTTTCTTTTTTCTTTCTTTCTTTCTTCCTTTCCTTCCTTCACTCTTTATCTACCCTTTCTTCAATGTCTTCATCCAAAATAAGCATTTTCAAAAAGACATTTGTATATGACTAGTTCAGAAAGAAACTGTAAATGAAAAGTAAAAGTTAATAAGGCAGCTTGAGGATGGTGAAAAATAATTCGAAAGTACTGAAGATATATTAAATGTGTTCACCTGTAGGCTAGTGTGAGTTATCCTGCAATGGTAAACTCTTTGATATATGGCTCACTTATTACAGTTACTGTAAAAACAAAAACAAAAACTCACATTCACCGTAGCTTCTATGAGCCAAGTGAGGAAAGCCAAGTTCAATATGGAACAGCAGGGCTAGAACAGGCTGGTAGAATATGTGGTAATGCAGTCTTCTCAATGCTCTATTTGAAGCCATGTGGCAACAATACAGCTTTCTAGGATACCAAGACTAGCAGAAAACCTGGCCTGCCAAGGAACAGCTATACTATTGGATCAACTAAGGAATCACACCAAAGACCAAAAGCAAAGCCTCAAGGGGTGATCACACAGGTTTTCCTATAAGAGATTTATCTCATCAGTGCCATCCAGACAAATCACATTATTTGAGAGGTATAAATTCCATTTCAAGCACACCCTTCAAGTGTATTCATATAGCACATCTTATAAAGAGGGAAATTAATCAGAGGTTGGCAACAAATAAATGTAACAAAACAATCATATACTTTGTATAGTGGTAAGAATATGGAAATACAGGGTAATTAAGGGACAGGTGGCAGCAAAAATTTGCAACTGTGATACATGGTTAGAGGAAACCTCTCTGAGATCTGACATACTAAACTTTATAGTTTTCACATTTTGAATTTTGTACTTTGCCTAGGATGGTGAGAGACAACAACAGAAGGCGATGTCAGATGGGTTTATTGCTAGTGTGAGACTGCTAACAGCAAATGTAGCTACAACATAGTCTGCACTGGGCAATGCTCCTGAGAATAGGAAATGTTGAGAGGGCATAGTATGAATAGCAGGGCACCAGGATAAACATTCCCAAATAAAAGCAGAGAATGTTATAGTCTGCAAAAATCACAGGCTATTTTGATTCTACCAGTTTATCTATTAGACAAGGGAAATGAAGCCAGGAAGAAACACTATTGTGCTCACATCACACAGCCTGAATGAATTACTGTGAGGGAATGAAGGTGCCATTTTTTTTCCCATTTCCAATTCACTAACAGCAAAGAGGAGAGAAAAATTTTTAGAGTTCTACTCAATATTATTATGCTTATATTAGTGAATCAGAACCATATCTCTTTTGTAATATGTTAAGGTAGGTGGTACCATGATTTCACTACAGTAATAATATTTGGTCCTCACAGCTCCACGAGACAGAACAAGTAACTGAAGATCAAGAACTCCACAAGTCAATATTGAGTAGAATTCTAAAAGTTCATATTGACTCTCAGAATTTGACAGTATCCGTTCAGGAGCACAAATTTAGAAAAATTCTGTGGGGACCAGGTGGTGGCACATAGTTAAGCTCACACATGACAGTGTATATGGATACAGTTCCAGACCCTGGTCCCCATATGCAGGGGGAAAGCTTTGCAAGTGGTGAAGCAGTGTTGCAGGTGACTCTTGTCTCTTTCCCTCTCTTTCTCCCCCTCCCTTTTCAATTTTTCTCTTCTGTCTAATAATAAATACATAAAAATTAAAAAGAGAACAATTCTGCTATTTTGACTTAATATTACTTGAAAAGGTATATGTAGATGCATATACAATAGAGTTAAAGGTAAATATCCATACATAAAAACACATAAGTGCACACAGGTACAGCTATATGTACATACATATACGCTATTTTATATGAACACACATAACCTGTTAAAAATTTATTTTCTGTCTTTCTCATTAGAAAATAAGCTCCACAGTCCTAGGTCAAGCTCCTGGACCCCACCTACAGTGGGAAGCTTCTCGAGTAGTGAAGCAAGGCAGCAGGTATCTCTCTGTCTCTTCCCTCTCTATCTTCCCTTCCCTCTCAATTTCTCTCTGTTTCTATTCAATAGTAATAATAGTAATATAAGAATATAAGAAAAAGGGAAATAAGCTCCACAGAGGTAGAATTGTATATGCTTTGCTATTATATTTTCGATGTAGGAGAGCTTCCTGGCACGCAATGCATAACCAATAAATATTAACTAGAGAAATAAAAGAACACCAGTACAATTGCATACACCTCTGTGAAAGTACTTTCCTCTTTGGAGAAGTTTGGGCGTGAACATTAGAAAATTCATCAATGCCATGCACATGTGACAACTCCACAACTTCTGCTGGAACAGGAAAATTCCTGGAGAATTTTGGTAACACATTGGAAGTTACAGTTTAAGTATATTTACAAGAGAAGAGGTGTTCTGCTACTGAGTCAAAATGGAAATTTTTAGCCATTTCCACATTAAAAAGAGTTTCCTTAAAAATCTATTTGAAAAATAAGGCTGACAACTGGAGGATGTCTAAAACACAGGAGTTGCAAGTCTGAGTCTCCCAGTTTGATCCTATTACTGCATCAACTAGAGTAGTGTCCTGACTCCTCTCTCTCTCTCTCTCTCTCTCCTGTAAACTGTACATCATATAAAATGAATCCTTTAAAAAAGTATGGATGGATTAAACCAGTTACTATTATACAAACTGAAATATCAAGGTATTAATAGGACATATACGCTGCCCTAGTTAGATCTTTTATTTTTAGATTTTATTCTTTCTATTCTTATAAATGGAAGATTCATTATTACAAAGAAAAAAGTTCAGGTCCTTGTGAGTTGACCATAGTTGTGCTCTAATTATACAATCTACTTTATATACATGAAAGGAATGTACTTTTTTATAGAGCACTGCTTAGCTCTGACTATGGTGGTAGTGCTGGGATTTGAACATGGGACTTTGGAACTTCAGGCATGACACTTTTTTTTTGCATATCCATTATGCTATTTCCCCAGACCTATCAAAGAAATTTATATGATTTCCACCAAGTCTTGTTTTATAGAATTGCTTTCAATTTTAACATACCAAAAATTTGCTTGGTTTGAATCTTCTAGTATATTATTAATACTGAGACTTTGTTTTGTTATCACTCTCCAGGGTGGCTTTTTCAAATAAAGAGATAAAGAAACAGAGGAGAGAGGGGGTAAACCAGTGCAGCACTGAAACGTCCCCTAGCACAGTGGGGATCAGATTTGAATGCAGCACTGAAACGTCCCCTAGCACAGTGGGGATCAGATTTGAACTTGGGATACAGTGTGGCAAAGCAGGTATCCTCTTGTTGGCCCATTTAATAATCTCAGTTCAGTGGTTGCTCAGGGTAGAAGTTTTTGGGGAGATGAGTGAAAGGCAGTCTTTGTAGCTATGATTGGTGTGAATGTGTAAAGTTTATAATTCCAGTGAAAGTCCATCTACTTTATAAACAAAGAAAGATATAGTAGATAGACTTGGGAATTTATCCTGGCTCTTGGTGATGATTAACTCTGCAACATTGGGTGAGATATCTCATTTTTCTAGGACTCACAAAGTGGAACAGAGTATTAAGAGAGGGAAAATACATGTCAGTGACCACAATACTGGCTGTGGTAAAAACAGAGTCAGAACAACGGAGTCAGAACTCAGGTATTCTAACTGACAAGTCCCTATTTTGGTAGCAGGTGAGATGCTGGCTTCACCTGAAGCTCTTAATTCATTTGCTCGTACTGTAAAGATAATTATTATATGCCAGAGGCTATGTTATGTGCCAGACCTATATCAGCACGCCGAAAGACTCAGAAAGCTTACACCAGGACAGAAATGGTTGCAAATATCCCATCTGGATTTAGAGATCCTGGACTGAACTCAAAAGTCATATATCAAGATCTATGTGTCTACTTTTGTCTTGTCCATAGAAAGAAAAGGCAGGCTCTACAACTCTCACTTTGTAGAAATTTATTTTGAATTTGCTGACTTTCATGGCAACAGCCAAACAGGTTTTTTTAAAAAAAGAGAAAGATCTCAGCTAAATTATCCTATCTTGGATGATTAGATATCTTTGGATGTCAACGTCTTTTGCTTATTTCAGTGTGCTGATCCCATTTTTGTTATGTTTATTTTAAGATTCATTTGTTCACTTTACAAGAGAGAAAAAAGAGTCCAGAGCTCTAGCATATGTGATGCTGGAAATCAAATGCAGGACCTGAGGCATGCCATTTTTTTTTTTTTTGTTTGCTTTATTGGCTAGTTCAACTCCCCAGTCATATGATCCAATTTGAGACATAATTTTTATGAATAGTACACTGCCTTCGTTATGTCCTTTCATTCTTTTCTGATTTTATATTCATTTTCTTCTTTCTGCCATGGCTACTTGCTTATATAACACCCATGATGTAATCTGATTTGAAAAATCTGGGACTAATAAGTATAAAATAGATGAAATACAAAAAGGAAACATTGCTTTTAAATTTAAGGTTAAAAATAAATACTAAACACAACAACTCTTAATTAACTTTTAAATTATTTTATTATTTAAATATTATTTTGCTTAGCAAGATTATCATTGGGGCTCAGTGCCCACACTACTCTATTGCTGCTACCAGTGACTACTTTTTTCTTTCTGTTCTGAAAGACCTGGCTGGGGAATGGAGAGGAAGAGAATGAAAGAGGGAGAAAGTGGGGGGGGGGGAGAAAGGGAGATGAGAATAAGGTAAGGGAGGAGAGGAGAGAAGAGGAGGGGGGGGGGAAGGAGGGAAGGGAAGGGAAGGGAAGGGAAGGGAAGGGAAGGGAAGGGAAGGGAAGGGAAGGGAAGGGAAGGAAAGGGGAGAAGGGAAGGGAAGGGAAGGGAAGGGAAGGGAAGGGAAGAAGGGAAGGGAAGAAGGGAAGGGAAGGGAAGGGAAGGGAAGGGAAGGGAAGGGAAGGGAAGGGAAGAAGGGAAGGGAAGAAGGGAAGGGAAGGGAAGGGAAGGGAAGGGAAGGGAAGGGAAGGGAAGGGAAGGGAAGAAGGGAAAGGAAGAGAAGGGAAGAAGGGAAAGGAAGAGAAGGGAAGGGGGAAGGGAAGGGAAGGGAAGGGAAGGGAAGGGAAGGGAAGAAAGGAAAGGAAGAGAAGGGAAGAAGGGAAAGGAAGAGAAGGGAAGGGGGGAAGGGAAGGGAAGGGAAGGGAAGGGAAGGGAAGGGAAGGGAAGGGAAGGGAAGGGAAGGGAAGGGAAGGGAAGGGAAGGGAAGAAGGGAAAGGAAGAGAAGGGAAGAAGGGAAAGGAAGAGAAGGGAAGGGAAGGGAAGGCCAGAAACACTGCTCCTATGACACTGCTTCCCCCTACAGGTGGGAACCTGGGATTAAAACTGTTCTTCATGCATGGTAATGTGTACTCTACTGGGTGTACCACCACCTGACCCCTGTTAGGTTATTTCTAGCTATTTTGGATACATTGGGTTGTCAGAAAAGTCATGACACATTTTTTTTTTTGCACAGAAAAAAAATAAAGGAAAATACGTCATGACCTTTTCAGCAACCTAATAGTTATGGTAAAGGTGAATTGGTCATCTTTTCTTTTAATTTAAATTTAAATAAATATGATTTTTATTGCAAGTGCAACTTGCAAACCATGTTCCTTCATTAAATAGAAGAAAAAATAAATTTTGGCACTTGGTTCAGCTATTACTTTATTAATTATACTATTAAAAGTTGACTCATGTCAGAACTATCTTAGGAGGTATAGAGTAAAAATAATCCCTCAGTGGAACTGGGTAAGAATTATAGCCTGCAAGACTCAAAAGTATCATACTATGTTTTGAGAGTACAGTGATAAATAAGACAGCATTCACTTACAAATGAGAAAATTAATATAACAAATTATTACAAAATAAGAAAATATGTTTTTGAAAGTGGTGATATTTGTAACATATGCATTGAGTAAATGCCGGCCACTATTCTAAAACGTTAAACACATTCATGTTTTATTCTTCAAAACAAACTAAAACTGAATGTTTTATCTTCATTATGAAAGATGAGAAAAATATATATCGTAGGGCTGAGTTACCTGTACAGGAAAATAAAGAAACTATCATATTCTGGGCACTACAGTTTGTATATTTAACACTTAGACTCTATATAGTAGATGATTCACAGAAGATAATATGTAAAGATAGTTCTAACTAGAACTGAGTCAAAAGGACTTAAAGACAAAGTGCAATAGAAGTTACAACCTACATTCCCAATGAAAACATTCTAAAAAATGTTCCCTATTGATTGATGGCTCTATAATCCATTTCAAGTCACTAGTCATCAGATCAAATATTTAAATGAATTAAAATGAAATAAAACACACACACACAAACACACACTCCAAATTAGAGAAAGGTTGGAATATTGATTTGACACCTTAATCATTATTAATTCTGCTTTTATTTTACTTTTAAGACAAAATTTCTATTATGGCCAAAGACTATATCTACCATCTCCCTTTTCTTCCAAAGTGGTTTCATATTTTTTATGTTTTCATATAGTTAATGTAAAAGCTGTAAACTCCTTTCAAAATAGCTCTCCTTTTCATCTGAGTGTCTTTGTTTAAATCCTCATTTCACTGCCAATTTGAAGTAACAGTTCTTTCCCTTATGGTCTGATACTGTCCATCTAGCTCATTCATTTGTTAAGAGACAGAGACAATAGACTGGAAAATATTTGTTTGGGGATAATTAATTGGAAATGAGAGCATGTGTATTTTGCGATTTAGCAGACTCAGTGGAGTGGAAAAGGGATCTTGTGTTTCTGCCACTCACAGTTATTGTTGCTTCCTGGTTACTTGAAAAGAGGTCTTCTAAAAACTGGATTCAATATCATGCAGATTTAGTACCTTTTGAAGAAGAATCAAAATAAGGACTCTTTATTACAAAGACTACAAAGTGAGGAAATGAGTTGTACAAAATATTTTAGAATAAACATGAGAGATTAATAAATACGGCATACTTCCATATCAATGTGTTTCTTAAATCAGCAGGGAACTGCATACACATCAGAGAAAACTGATCCAGTAGAATGAAAGAATGGAGCAGGGAGAAAGACTGACTTTTCTAGTTCTGCTATAGCCATGAGTACAGTCAGAGGCAGCTATCAAGATAGCCTGTAATGATTTTAGCTTTCTATTCACTTTGTTGTACCAGAGTTGGTATGTTTGCCCAATAACATGTGACAGAAAGATGGTATGTCACTTTGTTCTCACCAGAAGTGTCACTGCAGCTTCTGTCATGAGTACTTCACCCACTTTCCGTCTTCTTTTATTAATAGCTTGGGGAATTGGATGCTATGAGAAGTTCTAAGGAAAATCTCAGATATTAAGTGATCGGAATCTATTAACAGTATTCACCTTGATTAGTCCTGGAATGAGGCAAACCCTTAAAACTCATCAAACAACAGTTAATACTATTATTGAAGTTTCATGAGAGATCTGACCTTGAACCATTTTGCTAAATCACCCTTTGAGTTCTGATCCACAGAAACTGAAATAATGAGTCTTCTGTTCTAAATTAAATTTTTGGTGAGACTTTGTTATGTGGCAAAACATAAGAGTAGTCCTCCTTCTCCTTTTGTGATAGAGCTAGATCTGTGATGATGCTGAATCTTTTCCTTGCTGGTGACTTTTTTAAGGGGTGGCATTCCTATTGCACTGAGATACCTTCATACTAACTGAAGCACATTCTCTATTGTCATCAAATACAAGGGATTATAATAATAAACTTCAAAGATCTTTAGTCTCCTAAGCCAAACCATGTCCTAGAAAAATTTCCAACTTTCAGAAAAAGGATGTAAGATCCTTCCAGGCACTGGGCTCCAATTTAGATTTGACTTCAGCTTCTTGTCACTGTTTCAAAGACATCTTATATTCGTGGATATTCTTGACGTTTGAATCATGTGTCAAGATGTTGTTGATTCTAGTGATGGCAACGTTTCATCTCATATGCACAGCAGATTGTTAAAAACATGCCGAGGATGTGGTGCTCCTTTCCATTCTGCTGTTCCCAATTTTATTGTCACTTTAGAAATAAACTACAACATATAAAGGAGCACTGAGAAGGCGGTTTTAAGAGCCTTGGGGTAAAGCTAAAAGCAGCTCCCTTGATTTTATGTTTGAGCCATCTGGTGCTTACATCAGCTACCACTTGTTTTCAAATATATATTATTTGCGACTTTGTAGAGCTGAATAACATGAGCCCCTTTGGTACAGCAAATATTGTCAACGTACAGTGATTTAAATAAAAGAAAAAGCTAGTCATTTCATATGAGTCTGTGTGGATAGATGTTGATAATTTCCTTGTACTGAGAAGAGAGTTTTTGTACTAAAAAAAATATACCCAAAACGTCATTCTTCTAGACATTAGGAGAAGAAACTAGATTTTTCAAAGTCCATCTGTGTAAGAGTAAAGACAGCATTTATTGAATACCTACTGCATCCTAGGAATTGTGCTAAGCACTTCAGATGATTTTTTTTATGGAGAGAGGAAGGGAAGACAGAGACAGGGAGAGAAAGATAGACATCTGTAGATCTGCTTCACCGCCTGTGAAGTGAGTCCCCTGCAGGTAGTGAGCTGGAGGCTTGAACCAGGATCCTTATACCAGTCCTTGTGCTTCGCGCCACATGCACTTACCCCACTGAGCTACCACACGACTCCCAGCACTTCAGATGTTTTATTTAATCCAGCATAAATTAGATAGCGTTGCATTTCCAAGTTACTTTAACATTTTTGAGGAATTAATAAAACAAATATTCAGGACATTCCTATATGAATATATTTTTCTCATAGATCAGGTTAGCTGTCATGTTGCCATGTGATTTCAAGAGAACAAATGCCCTCTTTATTCATCTTGGGTGGGAAAAAAGACAGTGTTACACACTAACTATTCTATGATTTGACATGAAAATATCTTGAATATGAAACATCCTATTCGTTGAAGTAAGTAACATGATCTTACATAAAACCTTTCCTTAAGCTTGGAAGGATAGAATCACATCCAGGCTTTTTTAACTGAAACTTCTAAAATATTTTAAGAGCTTCTTAGTATACCTGCATATGCAAAATAAACATGTAGAATTCAGGTAATTTTTCAAGGACATTTACCTGATAAATGGTGAGATGGGTAAGTTTAAAAGGTAGTTCACTACATAGAATGCTTTGTTTTGCTTTGTATGGATGAGACTCAAGTTAGAATTCCTGAATCTCATGGGAGTGCAGTGACTCCAGGGAAGGCTTTGATGTCCTCTCTCCTATTCTCTCTTTCTCTCATTCCCCCCCCCCCACCTCCATTGTCGAGTCTTTCTGTCTCTATCTGAGTGAGAAAACAACCTAGGAGTGGAAAAATTGATTCGCGTCTCAACTCTGCAAATTTAATTATTTAAATAATTATTAATAGGTAGCCCCAGGCCTGTTAAAGCTCAAACTCCATGCTTTTAAGCATTGTCATTGTAGGATAAAATTACTGACTTATAAGAGCATTGATTGGAGAGAAGAAGAGGGATATCTACATTTATTCTGTCTGCATGGCATTGTTAAATAGAATCTTTCAGATACTTACTTCATATCCCCTAAGTGAACGTAAGTAGGGACCAAATTAGTATTTGAACATCACTGAAAGTTCATGTTCCCTCTATAGTGCCAGTAACATTGCGTTAGTAAATTTTGCTAAAATGGAATGGATGCCCATTTTGTATGCATGACAATATAAAGATTATATAGTATATGATCATATATATGATCTTCAAGTGCACAAATAAAATGGAAAAATTAGACTACATCATGAAATATTTACTCCTCCATTAACACAGCAGCAAAAAATGGTAGCATTTTCAGTCTCTGAGTTTTGTTGGTTTTGTCATCCTTTGCCCAAGGTCAGTACTTTTTAATTTCTCCATTTATAATAATTTTTATGCTCATTGCCATATTACCTCCCAGATTTCCACAGAAACATTTTTGGCATATGATAAGGGACTAAGTGGTGGCATAACTGGTTGAGCACACATGTTACAATGCATAAGGACCCGGGTTCAAGCCTCCAACCTCCACCAACAGGGGGAAAGCTTCACAAGTAGTGAAGCACGGCTGCAGGTGTCTCTCTGTCTTTCTCCTTCTCTATAGCCCCCTTTTCTCTCGCTATCTGGCTGTCCCTACCCAATAAATAAATAGAGATAATTAAAAAATTAAAAAGACATATGGTAATATAGTGGTGGCAAAACTTTTTTTTTTTATGCTGAAGTTATCCAATCTTACTGTGCTATTTCCTTAGGAGCTATTTTCTCTAAAGTCTTGGAGTTGGCTTTTCTTGGAAGCACTGTTACTTCAAGAAGTATTTTTGGTTCTCAGCCCAAGTCAGGATGTTAGAGCTAATATTTTTATTCTGACCCAATTTCTTTGTTTGCTCCTGTAGATACAGCTTTTCTTTTTCTTTTAAAAAAATATTTATTTATTTTCCCTTTTCGTTGCCCTTGTTGTTATTGTTGTTGTAGTTATTATTGTTAGATAGGACAGAGAGAAATGGGAAGAGGAGGGGAAGATAGAGAGGGGGAGAGAAATATAGACACCTGCCGACCTGCTTCACTGCCTGTGAAGCGACAACCCTGCAGGTGGGGAGCCGGGGGCTCAAACCGGGATCCTTATGCCAGTCCTTGTGCTTTGTGCCACGTGCGTTTAACACACTGCACCTCCACCTGACACCCATAACTTTTCTTAAACGTAGCCTTTCACACAGGAATGTCAGCAATCTGTGGTATACATCTGTATTCTCATTCAAACCTGAGACACTAGGATCCAAAATTTAACTCCATATGTACATTACCAATTGTCTCTGGTCAGTTCCTGCTGCACCTCCTAAGGCCACATTATTATGCAGATCACTGCTAGTGAGATCACACTTTTCCATAGTTTAGGAAAATCTTGTAGTACTTATAGCAGCAGGTAGTTTGAGGTAAGGCTTTTGAGAATTTTGTTCCCTTTCTAAGATTCTGACACACCATCTAGGCAAGCACTGAAACCAGTTCTACCAGTGTCTTCACTCTGTTAAGTGTACAGTGCAAATTTCTGAGTGAAACTTAAGAGCATGTATATACTATGGGTATTACATTGTCACAGATACAAACATTATAAAAAGAATTTACTACATCATAGTGTGGTGCTCTACATTGTATGACCTTAAAATATTTTTATGTATATTGTTTATGTTATTAATTAAATTAAGTGATGTTGCCTACTCTATTTGTATTGCCAATGGAATTTCTTCTAACTTAACACAAGCTACAAGAATCACATTTTTTCTTTTACAATGACCATTACTTTTTCAAAAATTTAAATAACAATAACTCCTCATAAAAGGTCAAACTTCTTTACAAACAATTATAAGGGGAAAAGTCAATCACACTTTGAGATAATTTTATTCATACTTCCTCCTATTTTCAAATAAATAATTAGACAAATTGAAAAATACATTGATGGATATCAAGTACATTTGCAGATTTCAAAGGCATATTTAGACAGCTGTCTGCATGCATACTCAGAGATGTCTATAACATAGTTTTGTACACAAAGAATAAATTCAATGTGATATATAGAAGACTAGGAATCAAGAGGCTTAAGGTTTTACCCTTCCCTGCACTTATTCACGTTTAAGATATTCAGCAAATCAACTACATTTGTTCAGTCAGATACTGAATAAAAAACTTAAAAAAAAAACTTAAGCAGGTTCAAAAAAATGCGTGTGTTAGTATCTTTTCTTCCATAAATAAATTTTGCTACTAGATCACAGCATTCATTGCTGCTGGGAAGGAGGGCATTTTCAGTGTCCTCTTCAGTATTGGGCTCTACCAGCAACTCTAACTGATTTGATTATATAAACTATATAAAAATTCCGTTGGTCATCCCAGGTAGATAGCCTTTAACATTCCCACAGTAAGTTAATTTAAAAGGTATAGCTTCTTTCATATTGAAAGGATTTAGAGACTGAAAACATTCACCTACATTTTTGTGTATAATAGCAAAACAAGTGCTGTATAGATGAAATCTGTTATGTCTATATTTTGTTTTTGTCACTGGAGGTTAACAGCTCTGGGACAACTTGTACAGGTGATAGAGAGAGAGGGTGAGGGAGAGGGAGAAAGACAGAAGAGTGTGTGTGTCTCTCTCTCTCTCTCTGTGTGTGTGTGTGTGTGTGTGTGTGTGTGTGTGTGTGTGTGTGTTGGGGGGTGGAGAAGGGCCTACAGCTCCAAAACATTCCCCAATGACATAGTACTTCTATGCAGTGTCCAGGGCTCAAACCTGAATCCTATGAATGGCAATGCAGGCACCCTCTTAGATGAGCTATCTCGACAACCCCAACACTATCACCATCTTCTTTATTCTTCTTGCTCCTTCTATTTAACTCCCTCCCCCTTACACCTCTTCCCTCCTTTAGAATACATTGCGCATAAACAGGCAAAAGTCATTTTACTTTATAGCACATTCTTAGGAAAAAACAGCAATTGAAGCTCCCCATATTCATGACAATATAGAACTGATGTTCTCAGAAAAAAGATGTTTCTTTCCATTTTGACCTAATTGTAGGAATTGCTATTTTTCTATTGCTTAGTCAGTTAATAGGCTTTTTGAAGCACAGGTTTGATTTATTTCCCATGCCCCTCTGCAAAAGAAGCGAGCCAGTTTAGGAACATGACAAATGCATAGGAACAGCTTTCTGTTTCCTTTACCTCCTGTTATTAAATCTTCTGAGCATTACTCTTCAGAAATAAAATTACATTTTGACCTATATTCTTTTCATCAGATATGTTTATTATTTTAACTTATATTCTATACTTAATATCTTTTTAGTGACCAGTCTCATCTTCAAACTTTCCTATGTCTTTAGATAATGAGGTTATTTCAAGCATTTCAGAATGTGTAATTAATGGCTTAGCCTCGAATCTGTCTGGTACCAAAGTATTAATGTCTGAATTAATTTTCAACTTATAACTGTTTTCATTTACACCTACTTCCTTGGTAGTTATTTAAGGCAATTTCATCTTCCATGTCTGTGGCTTATATGTTAATGCATTTCATTTTAATGAACACTCATTCTTTAAGCCATAGAAGTAGGCCAGACGCTATCAGTATGTGTCATAAGTGGAAAATATGACTCAGAGATAAATCTTTCAGTTAAAAAGGTTTAAAAGGGATGGAATAATGGATATATTTTAAGTCATAGTTGAGACATAATTCACTTGAAATATTTTGCTTTAAGTTTCATTCTTTCCTAGGAATTAAATACAGACGATGATTCACAACTGTTTATGCATAGTTTATTATTATTATTATTATTATTATTATTATTATTATTATTATTATTATTATTATTTAATGGATAGATACATTCAGAAATTGAGAGGGTAGGGAAGACAGAGAGGGAGGAGGCAGCTGCAACACTGCTTCACAACTTGCAAAGCTTTTACTCTGCTGGTGGGGCCTAGGGGCTCAAACCTGGGTCCTAGAGCACTGTAACATGTGTGCTCAACCAGGTGGGCCACAGCACCAGCCCTTTTTATGCAAAGTTTTAAAATGACCTGATAGACTGAAAACACAAGACAATTAAAAAAATCAAGAGTGAATAACTTTCAACATAACTGGTTATTTTAATGAACTCCAAATAGGGTGAGTAGATAAAACCTAGTGTCTTTACAGTATTAGCCGAGCCCTATTCATTACATTTTATTAGGAATGTAATTTCTTTCCTTAGTGAAGCTCTGTTAGTACCAAATAAGTTTATCGTTTTCAAAGTAAGATTTAATAGCTAATTGATTTTGCAGAAGATATATTATTGCAGTAACCAAGTCAGCATCCTAAATGAAGATTTATTGCTTTAATTAATACTTTTGAGAATTAATAAAAATAATTTTGTTGTTTGGCTTTCATCTTTTTGCCTTTCAGATACACTAGTTGCTAAAGTCAGCAAATTAATATGGTTTAATATGGTTTATCAGTATATAAATAAGTGTAACATTTTAACCCTAAAATCATTTCATTAGACTATTTTACTATTTTTTCTCTTATTACTGAAAAACTGGACATTAGTCAAATATAAATGAGGCAAGTGTCAGTCAAATGCTAATTGTAGATCACATTCTTTTGCTAATTAGATTATATTTTGTTGCTAATTAGAAACAATATTTATAGGTTGGGGATTTATGTCAAAATCAAACAACTGTCAGATTCTCAATATGTCAAGAAAAAGAGGTAACTTAATTATTGATGAGAAAGCAAACTAACCTTTCCTTGAGATTTTTCCATATATAATAATAATAATAGTAATTAGACTTACCAGTTGGCTACTGCTTCTCTGCACCTCTCCCTCAATCACAACTTGAAGACTGTGTATTTTTTACATCATACACCAGTTTAAACAGGTCATCATTTTCAAAAATCTCTTAATTAAAATGGCACTTATTGCATGTTATTTCTGAGTGAATGGAATCAACTAATTAGTGAAGGAGGATAAGTTTCATTAGCAGTGTCAACCTGGGTAAAAGAGAGGGGAAAAGCTGTGCATATTCCTTGCTACTTTTCTTATTTTTGAGAGAGAGCATTTCTTTACAGAACCCTGACTCAAGATATTATCAAATACACAAAAAAAGACATTTTCAACAACATTAGCAACTTACAAAGGAAATACAGATAATGATGCTATAACCCTTCCCCCCACAATGATACAACAGTACAGATAATTTTATACTTGATCTGACTGGTACATAAAAGATGGCATAAATTTTTTCCATTATTATTATCTTTTTATTTATTGGATAGAGACAGCCATAACTTGAGAGGAAAGGGGAGATAGAAAGGGAAAGAGACAGAGAGATGTCTGCAACACTGCCTCACCACTTGTGAAGCTTTCCCCCTGCAGGTGGGTTCAGGGGCTTGAACCTTTGTCCTTGTACTTTGTAACATATGTGCTCTGCCAGGTGTGCCACCACCCGGTTCCAGATGGCATAACTTTGTGAACTTGACATATGTAGAGAGTATGATTTTATGTGCTTTAAGCTATTATTTAGTAAGTATTTTTAAATGTAAAATAAAATCTTTTTAGTTAACTTGTAATTCATCACAGTCCTTAAATTCAACATTAAGATACAATAACAGTCTTTATATTGCATTGAAACCACAGCTTTCTTACTGATTTTTAACATCTGATGCATGGAACTCATATTTCATTATAATATACTTGAAAATTGTTTACCTTTTATGTCTGTTTATAACTATTCCAAAAAAATTTGCCAAAGAGAAGAAAGGACGTTTTTGCTGAGAACAGAGGTGTATAGAGCTCTACTAGCTCATGAGAGAAAATTTCTTGACTTTTTTATGAAAATTAGCAAGATGCGGTTATTATGTTAAATGCTTTGGTTTAGTTAGCAATTCCAGAAACATTCACTATAATAATGTGTGAGTTTTGATGCATACATTTTCTTGTATATACACAAAAGTCTAAAAAAATGTCAATATTCAACAGTTTATCTTCAATGGGCTATGGGTTAAAATAAAACTTAAACACTTTCATAAACTATACAAATAAAAGTGATTAGACACACAGAAATTCACATTCACAGAACAAAAGTCCATGAAATAAAACACACAGAAAAGGGAGAGGCATATACTCAATATATAAACATGGAAGGGAGGCATACATGTTTTGTTGTTTAATTAACCCATTTTTATGTGTTTTTTATTACTACAGATGGTGACAAACCTTCCTAATAAGGATCACAGAATAACATATATGTGAAATAGTTCAATAAACATACCCAACAGACAAAAAATATATATATATACATATATACATATATAACTATCTATCTATCTATATATATGAATATAGAAAGAATATTTTGAAAAACATGAGAAGATTTTGAGTTAGACTTCCTTGGGCAGAGGACATCACCATGTGTCTTGGATCCCTGACTCCCCAGAGCCCTGCTCCACTAGGGAAAGAGAAAGACAGGCTGGGAATATGAACTGATCTGTCAACGCCCATGTTCAGAGAAGAAGCAGTTACAGAAGCCAGACCTTCCACCTTCTGCATCCCACAATGATACATACTCCCAAGGGATAAAGAATAGGAAAGTTAGGGAGTCAGGCGGTGGCACAAAACGCAAGGACCAGCTTAAGGATCCCAGTTTGAGCCCCCTGCTCCCTCCCCACCTGCAGGGGAGTCACTTCACAGGCAGTGAAGCAGGTCTGTAGCAGTCTACCTCTCTCTCCCCCTCTCTGTGTTCCCCTCCTCTCTCCATTTCTCTCTGTCCTATACAACAACAATGACATCAATAACAACAACAAAAATAACTACAACAATAAAAAAACAACAAGGGCCTCAAAAAGGAAATAAATAAATATTTTTTAAAAAAGAATAGGAAAGCTATCAAGGGAGGGGATTGGATATGGAGTTCTGGGGGTGGGCAATGTGTGAAAATGTACCCCTCTTATCCTATGGCCTTGTCAATGTTTCCATTTTATATATAAAAAAAAATTTAAAAGAATGGTTTTAGAAACATTCTACTGAGTGATCTGAGGAAATGTAGAAAAAAAAAAAAATCCCAGCTAGGCATTCAGTTATTGCAAAGCCTTATAGATTGTGATTAAATATTTAGCCTTTGAGGTAGAATTTATCTCCCACATAATTATGTTTAGCAAAACAAATTGGGGGTCAGGTAGTGACACACCTGGTTGGGCGCATATGTTACAATGCACAAGAATCCCCACCAGCGGGGGAGTGTGGGGGGAAGCTTTTCAAATTGCACCAAACACTTAAGAGAGAAAATACATCAGAATAAAGAAAAGACTAAATGCTAATAAATTATTTCTAGTAATTTTAATAGTTTAATATTGGTATGCTTCTAAAAACCCCTTCTGTTTCATTGGTTTAATCCCCCCTGCTTAACACTGTATTCTATTTACATAAACACTGTTAACTAAGCACCACCCTGCCTGCAGGGCATTGGTTTAATCCCCACTGGTTCATGATGTCTTTTTGCTCTGCCCCCTCTCCTAGTACACCCTGATTTCCATCAGTCTTTTTTTCGCTCCACCCTCTCTATGTCACATCCTGTTTCCACCCTACTTGGTGAGTATGTATAAGGACAGGATTGTGATTAGTTTAGCATAGATTGTGCTGCGTTCCACATGAATAAAGAGATACTGCTTCCCAGCTCAGCCATGAGTCCCTGGTCATCTGTTTCCTGCCCGTGAAGCTAGCCCAGCAGTTTAATTACTGTTAGGTTTTTTAAGTCACTTTAATAAGGCTATTTTTTAATTTTGACATGCCTCTTTATTATTAGTTTTGTAATCATTGAGGCTTGACCACTGCAGACTGATTTTCAGACAGAGAGGGTAGGAGGCAAGGGAGGTGGTGGGCAGATGCCAATGAGCTAAAGTTCAGACTGGACTCGAGCCTGGGTCGCATGCACGGCAGTGTGTATATATCCAGGTGAGTAAGGTGAACCTTATTAAGTTTCTTAGACAAATAGAGTTGCAATGATAGACAGCATCCACATATATCATTCACCCTGTTTTTTCTACAAATAAATCTTATGTAATTATGAGACAGTTATCAAATTATCAACTATGAATAATCCATATAATTATCAATACTACTAGTTCCCTGGTGGTCTAGATGTTAAGATTTGGTGCTTTCCCAGTGATAAATACTAGGGAATTTCCACTGCCACCATATCATTGATTAAATTAAATATTTTATTCACATTTCCCCAGTCCTGACATTTTAGAAAAGATCAAGAAATGATTCCTTAGTTACGACCTTTTCCTATTCCAGCCAATTCACTATCATCACACATTTAGTTCTCCTAGCTCTTTAGTCTCATAGTGAGTGATATTTCTTTAATTTCTTTCAAGACCTTGATGTGTTGAAGAAAACTGGTTGATATTTTGCAGAATGTCCCTCAATTAATTTTTTCTGAAGTTTCTTTCATTAGATTGAATTATTGTATTTGTTGAACAAATACCACATGGCTGATGTGTTTACCTAGCATATAAACAGTTCATTAAGTTCAGACATCTTATTACTAGTGATATTAACATTTGTTAGGTATTTATGGTAGTTTTTGTCATGACTCTCAACTATAAAAATACCAGTTTTTCTTTTTCACACTCTATTCATTTGCAGTTAGTTACTATGCCCAGTTCCTACTGAAAGGGAGAGGAACTAAACCACCTCAGTGAAGGAAGTGTCAGAGAATATGCGGATCTATGCTAACATCACCACCATCATTAACACACAGAATGAGGAATATAGCTTTTGAAAATATTCACATACCTAGTCTTCATTTAAAAATTTCACTAGCTTTAATATACCTTAGTGGATTTTACCTATCACAATTATTATTGTGATCGTTTCTTATTTCTCACATTTATACATTCATGAGAATTCTTCTGTAATGATGCAGCATTCCCTCATTTTATAAATATAGGAAGCATATACTTATATCAACACAATTCACACATATCTATTTTACTCTTTGATTTACAATCTGCACTTCCTTCTGGTTTAGATGACATTTTGTAGCTCAAATTGCTTCTGTTTTGATCACTAAGGACTTCTGTCCTGTACTTTAATTTTTGCAAACAGGGTTTTTTCTGAGATTTTATGCCTGACTAATTCCATTTATTTATTTATTTATTTATCTATTTTAGATAGAGGCTGAGAGAGACAGAGAGAGGAAGAGAGATACCAGAACACTCTGCCACATCTCATGAATCTTCTTTGCATGGTTCTCCCAGTTGGTGGCTAGGGCATTGCACTCAAGTCCTCTCAAGTGATAAAGTGTGCTCAATGAAGTCAGCTATCTCATGGCTCTGCCTCCTCTATTTTTTCTAAACACTTCCTTACATCATAGCACTGCACAATGTATTTTTTATTCCCATGATAGCAATTTCTCCAAGGATACCTGACTTAATATTGAAGAACAGTAAGTTAGGAGGCGTGGCCATGGAGAAAAGGACAGTCAGGACACTCACAGAAAAAAACAGTATCTCCAACTACCAATCTTAAACCTCACCAACTATAGCTGAGACATCCACAGAAGCACTGCAGCCTCAAAGATGCCAAGCCTGAGGTGTCAACTTCCCAACTCCTCTAATTTGCAAACGAATTGCACATGCTACTGATTTCATCCTGACCTCCCTGGGCAGATGACCTCACCAATGCTTCCTGGAACCTCAGCTCTCCAGAGCCCTACCCCACTAGGGAAAGATAGAAACAGGTTGGGAGTATGGATCCACCTGCCAATGCCTGTGTCCATCGGAGAAGCAATTACAGAAGCCAGAACTCCTACCTTCTGCACCCCCAGAAGAATTTTGGTCCATACTCCCAGAGGGAAAAACAATAGGAAAGTTTTCAAAGGAGGGGGTGAGATGCAGAACTCTGATGGTCAGAACTACCACACCCTTATTGCAATTATACCTTTTACAATCTTGTAAATCAATATTAAACTGCTAATAAAAATAAGACATGAAAAAAGAAAAAAAAAGAATGCTATTAAGAGCTAAGATCTGGTGGTTGAAAGTTGCTGTTGTGTCAGTTCCTCTATGCTTTCTAGCATAGTGTCAGGAATATGTGCATGCATATAGGTGCTAGCTACACATTTCTAATTTTATTTATCTATGTATATGCAAATAAATATGAATTTTAATTATATTTTAATCTTAACCAAACCTTGCATGATTAATTCTAGTATTTTTGTCTTAACTTATTTGTAATTTCTTTTTCTTTACATTTTATTTATTTATTATTGGATAGAGACAGAGATAAATTGAGAGGGGAGGGGACATAGAGGAGAGAGTCAGAAAGACACTTGCAGTTCTATTTCAACACTTGTGAAGCTTTCCCCCCTGCAGGTGAGGACCAGGGGCTTGAACTCAGGTCTGTGTGCACTGTGATGTGTGTGCTTAACCAGGTGTGCCACCTGACCCCAGTAATTTTTTTTTTAATCATCTGGAATACAGTTTCATTTCCTATAACAAAACTTCTTAATTATCCAGTCCTAGAATAGTTATAACAGTTTTGGAATTGTCAACAAATATTTCTTGTGAAATTGATTACTGGGGCCGGTGGTGGCGTCCCGGTTAAGCACACATAGTACAAAACGCAAGGACCTGCTCAAGGATCCTGGTTTGAGCCCCTGGAACCCCACCTGTGGGGGATGGGGTCACTTCACAAGTGATGAAGGAGATCTGCAGGTGTCTGTCTTTCTCCCTCTCTATCTTTCCCTCCCCTCTCAATTTCTTTCTGTCCTATCATATATATATATATATAAAACAAATATATATATATATATATATATTTGTTCATTAGATATGTACAGAGAGAAATTGAAAGGAAGGGGGAGACAGAGAGGGAAAGAGACAGCAAGACACTTGCAGCCCTGCTTAACCACTTGTTAAATAACTAGATTCCTTTGTCAGTACTGCTATCCATCTTGGGTTTCCTACTATGTGCGCTTAACCTAGTGCCACCACCACCCAGGCCTCCTCCCAGGTTTCCTAAGCCTGTGTTTTCTTAACTTGCATACACTAAAGTTCACTCTTTTTAGTATACATACTATGGATTTTGACAAATGCATAAAATTGTATATCCACTACCATATTTCCATGCATTATCCCCCATCAAAATATTTTAAAATGAGTAATAACACTTTCTGTTTTTAATCAAATGTCTAACAACACATGTGAAATTTCTGTTATGTCAAACTGTGATAGGTTTGGAATAGATTCTACTACTTATAGATAAACTAATATTCAGCAAAATACCACTATATATATTTTTTCTACTTTAATGTCTCTTAAACCATAACATAGCTCAATATATTACTATTCTGGACAAATAAATAATTTTTATCATTTCAAATATTGTATATAACACTTGGTCTTCACACTGCTCTGAAGATATCAGCTTAAACCCACTTTTCCAAATTTAGATTCTGCTATTCTCCTTTTGTCTATGGTATTCTTTACTTCTCTAAGTGTTGTCCAAAGTCCTGCTGTAGCACTTTTGCTTGAAGTTCTGTGTCTATGGTTGTTCCTTAAATAAAGAGTACACTTGCAACACAGAGGCTGTGATTATGGTGATGGTATATATATATATGTTTTTAAAAAGAGATATTGAACCTGTGATTTCTGGGACCTAATGAGGCAAATTAGTGTTCTAATAGGCTGAACACTAACAGACCCATTATAACCACTTTTGTGAAGAACATTTTGATATGAATATATATATATATATTTTTTCTTTTTTACCACAGCACTACTCAGCTCTGGTTTATGGTGGTGTGGGGGATTGACCCAGAGACTTTGGAGCCTCAGGCATGAGAGTCTCTTTGCATAATGATTATGCTATCTATGCCTACCCTTAAATGCACTTTTATAATGAACCTTCCTGTGCAACTTATAGTGATCCTGAGAAGTAGCAAGGACATCTATTTTCACAACTTGGTCTAAAGATGAGCAAATTGAGAATTTGAGGTTATATAGAGGTTAAAATGTTAATAAGTAGCAAGAACTTTAAACAAATCATCCCCGTGTTCTAATATTTGTTTTTTTCTCTTTTCAACAATCTTATTACCAGTATTTTAATATTAGTTTATAGAATTCTAAGATTCCAAGATTTACAGAATTCTAAGATTCCCACGTGTGTGTGTGTGTGTGTGTGTGTGTGTGTGTGTGTGTGTGTGTGTGTGTGTATAAGCCACTGCACCCACCACCAGTCCTGTGTCCCCTCCTAGTAACTCCTTTAGTTCTACAAAGTCTGAGCTGTAGCAGCTCAGTTTATCCTTCCCAAAGACTATCATGGGGGTAGCAGTAATACAATGAATACTTATTGCATATACTCTTACTATGTTTCAGGTGTTGTATTCTTTTCTGTCATGTCTTACACAATTTACTGTCAGTCTTTCCTTTCTGTAAAGGAAATACTAGTACATGTGTATAATGGGACTCTGAAAAAACAACTTTCCCCAAATCATCCAGCAGAGTTCAGTCTTAAATTATTTGAGTACAAATTCATTTTCTTTGCACCAGATCACTGTTTTCTTTCTTTTTCTTTTCTTTTCTTTTCTTTCTTTCTTTTTTTATCTTTACACTGAGTCTTTATCACTGTGAACTGACTGGATAGGAGAAGCAAGATAAAGAGAGGGAAAGACACAGTATGAACACTTCCTCCAATATGGTGGAGGGTTAAGCTCAAACTTCGTTCAGGGACATGGCATAGCAGGCGTACAGTACAGGTGTGTTTTTCCAGCTTCTGAAGGTATTGATAGTATGGTGATTAGAATCACCTTTTGTGCCTTTTGAATGTGAAAGTTTTGAGATTCATAAAGGATGAGTCAAACATCAAACAGACAGAAAATGAAAAGGATTTGATGCTATGTAAAAGAGTAACCCAATGCTCATTTCCTTCACTGAGAAGGAAATTTTTCTGACTGAACCTCTGAAGACTGAAACTATGGGAAATAACACTCAAGCATTTTAAGGAAGAATATTATTTTTATTAGATAAATAGAACAATGTTTGAATCAAGTTCCATCTTGCAATAACTATATATATATTTGGACAAATTATTTAGTGTCTATGAGAGTCAATCTCCTATAAAAGTAGGAAATTGTGTCATAATATTTCAGTAGAAGTTAAATAACATTATACACATAAAGTTCTTAGCATATCCTGAGCATGATGATGAGAACAGATTTGAAGGCAGACAACTCTTATTTTTACTAAACTTCTACACAGCCTCACCTTCCACTTAGTCAATAATATGACTGAGTGAATTTAACATGTTTATAATAAACATAATTAAGCAAGCTACTAACAGAGATCAATTACCCTATTAATTTGATTTCGCATTTATATTCTAAATATGGATATTTAGAATATTTATGTGTAGCCAGTGTGATTCTATACATAGTTTGCTAAGTAAGTACATTTTTTAAAAATATATATATATATATATATATATATATATATATATGTATATCTTACCTTTTGGATAGAGACAGTGAGAAATTCAGAAAGGGGAGGGAGAGAAAGACAGAGAGATGCCTGTAACACTGCTTGAGAACTTGTGAAGCTTCTCTCCTGCAGGTAGGGTCCAGGGGCTTGATTCCAGGTCCTTGAGCATTGTAACCAGCCAGATGTGAAACCACCTGTCCCTCTTAGTACAGTCTTTATGTAATTCTCAATAGGATTCATTTTCCTATTCTCAAAATTTACCAGTAAAATATATGATCACATTACTTAAGAGTTTTGGGAGGATGGGTGGTAGTGCACCTGGTTGAGCATACATGTGACAATGCGTAAGGAGCCTGGTTCAAGACTCTGGTACCCCTGGCAAAGGGAAAGTTTTGTGAGTGGTGAAGCAAGGCTTCAGGTCTGTCTCTGTGTCTCTACTCTCTATCACCTTGTTTCCTCTTGATTTCCTTCTGTCTCTAACTAATAAATAATTAATTTTTTTTAAAAAAGAATAGTTTTTGTTTTTTAATCAAAAGCTTAGACCAGGTAGTCCAGCAGTAGCACAACGGGTTAAGTGCACATGTCGCAAAGCGCAAGCCCCTGGCTCCCCACATGCAGGGAAAGTTGCTTCACAGAGGGTGAATCAGGTCTGCAAGTGTCTATCTTTCTCTCCCCCTCTCTGTCTTCCTCTCCTCTCTCCATTTCTCTCTGTCCTAATCAACAATGACGACATCAACAACAACAACAAAACAACAAGGGCAACAAAAGGGAAAATAAATAATAATAATTTTTTAAATTAAAAAAAAAAAAAGCTTAGACCAGGGAGAACAGCAGCAACTGGTGGCATTACTCTGTAAAACACAGATATATACAAATAATGTCAAAGGACATAAATTATGGTGATGTTATGTATGATACAGATAATCCTAACAAAAGGATTTTCAAATTTAACCCAATAGCCAAATAATTTGATTATAGCAATAACTATCTATTGCCTTCTTAAACCCTAAGACTGCAGGAACCTCCCACTTCCTCTATAAAGCCTATAGTACCCACAGTCCTGGACATCTAGGGTGGGGCTCAATTTCCTGCATACTTCTCTCAATTCATACCAAATGATATATATTTTTTAATATTTTTATTTATTGATTGTTGGATAGAGACAGAGAGAAATTGAGGGGGGGAGACAGAGCAGGATACAGACAGAGAGACACCTGCAACCCTACTTCACCACTTGTGAAGCTTTTCCCCAGTAGGTGGGGAACCAAATGATATTTCATCTGCTGATCCCAGCCTAATCAATGCAATGAGTATCACCTTGGCATGCTTCACTTCAGACTGTGTGTGTCCAGAGATGTCAGGCATGGAATGTCAACCTTTCAGCCTCATTACTCAGGAGACACCTTTCCTTTCATAGGATTCTCTAATTTCATTTCAGATGGTTCACTTCCTAACAAAGTCCCAAAACCTAGATATAGACCAGGTCCCATGAGATAGGGCATATGTTCACATGTATCCATAAATTAGGGTGAAACATATATTTGAAAGCAAAACTGAATGTGAACAATAGTCTGCAGTGAGTCAATCAATATATGCAGCAAGCAAGTAAAAAGACCTAGAAAGACACAAGAAAGTTCCTAATGAAATAGTGTCTACTTACACTTAGACACCCTCCTCACCTACTTCCTATTACACTTCTCTCAGTCACTCCAAAGCTAACCTTATCAAAGGAAGGACTGCAAAAGCTGAATAAGGGCAAGAGACTGGCATACTCTAACGATCACTCTTTAATCACTATCAGGCCACCCCATCAGCTGGGGCCCTACTTAGGGAGTCCTGAGATTCCCAAACAGACATGATGGGCCTAGACCTCCTCGAATAGATCTTCTCTCCATTGTTACTGGTCATCTATATCAGGAACAACGCAATAGACCTCTTTGTGGGCCCCCAGAGGACCTTGCCCTCAATGTGGATCAACAACAGTAAAGAATGTTCCATCCTCCGAAGGGAGGCTAGACAACATACTCTATGTTCCACCTGAGAAAAATAGGTCCTGAAATTGGGGCATCTTGGAACACTCCTACTCATGACCACAGAATGTGAACTCAGATCTACAGGGATATATAGGCTCCTAAGCTGAATATGGGCCCCAAATCAGATCAAATAGATGGGATTTACAGTCAACAAAATTTATACACCTTTCCCATATTTGGGAGCTACTCTCTTCCCTGATCCAGCTTTCTGGTCCTTTTTCCAGTCATGATATCATCTCCCCAGACAATAAATTAGATTCACCTGCATACTAGATGTCAGGCTCAGAGAAAAAGAAAAAAAAAACTAGTATAGTCATGGAACCTTTGGAATATAACTAAAATAGGTCTACTAACTATCTACAAAAGGGAACCGCCCAGCTGAACTAATCTGAACTATTGTAACCGTTAGGTTCATGATTAGTCAACAGTTTGTTTGGCTTTATATGTTAACTCTTTTTTTTTTTTAGCCACCAGGGTCCAGATACCAACCAGACTTCCCTGGATGGACAACCCCACAGATGTGTCCTGGAGCCCTGCTTCCCCAGAGCCCTGTCCCACTAGGGAAAGAGAGAGAGAGGCTGGGAGTATGGATCCACCTGTCAATGCCCATGTTCAGCAGGAAAGCAATTAAAGCCAAACCTTTCACCGTCTTTACTCCATAATGACTTTGGGTCCATACTCCCAGAGGGATAAAGAATAGGAAAGTTATCAGGGGAGGGGATGGGATACTGAGCTCTGCTGGTGGGATTTGTACCTTTCTTATTCTATGGTTTTTGTCAGTATTTCCTTTTTATAAATAAATTTCAAAAAAGTTTTTGTAAAAAAATAGTTTTTGTTTCTTAATTCAATAATTTCATCTTTAAGTCCTTAAAGATAAAGAGATTTACTGAGCTTAGCAAAATTATATGCTCACATGAATTGATAAAATATCAGCTTCAGGTGAACTTTATATAATCGTAAGGATTTGTCTAGCAAAAAGAAAGCAGCTAATAAAACAGCTATCTAAAATAGAAATGTCTAACATTTAAGTGTTTGGTATTATTTTCTGATACAAAATTTGTCACCCAATTTGCTAAAAATGATCATGAACCCTGAAAATAAAAACAAAGTCTTTTATGGACAATCATGCCTACTTCTAGAGTTTTCAAAACTGAACAGATGGCATAGGTGTCATTTTAGTATTCTGTCTACACCAGAAAGTGAAAAAAAGTGACAAAGTATTCATTTTAGGCTAGTTTTCATGAATATGCATAAATATAGTGTTCATGAATCACTGAGATTTAGGAGACTGCTAAATTGCATTTTGCTTGAGTTTAAAAAACATATGATTAACCATACTTTTGACTCTGAGTAATTACACTTCTTTATTTAGAGGTCATTTTTGAATCTGTTCCATTGCTTGCTTGTGGGTTGGAGTGAAGTGAAATTACAAAGATAAACTAATGATGAATTTTTAAAGCTTGTTTTTATTCCCTTTGCCTAAACTGCTTTCTAGCTACAACGCAGAAGTCTGAGTTAGTTTACTAGAAGTAACTCATGTAGATTGTTTAGCAAAATTATATTACAATGATAGAAAATAATGAGAAATAATGAGAAAGTGAAAAGTAAGAACATAATTAGAATATTCCCTGCTTTAATTTTTTTTAGTTATCCAGGCATCCATGTAAAAATATGAAATTTTCCCTGCAACTCAAACAAATGATATTTTTTTCTTTAAAATATTATATACAGTGTCCAAAGAGATAGATCCCTAGTTAAGGTGCATGGCTTTCGATGTGTATGACCCAGATTTGAACCCCAGCACCACATGAGAGATAGTATGAAATAAGAACTGTAGTCAGTCTCTCTTTTCCTTGCTGTCTGTCTATTTGTATAAAAATCAGCCTAGGGCAGTAAAATCACACATGCATGAGAAATAGCAGAAAAATAAATACAGATTCATAAAAATAGTGCATATAAACTTTATTTTCATATTTTTCCTGGTTCTAGACTACAGATAGCAAATATATTATAATGGCTGCTATTATTGGCACAACATACCAGTAAATATTATGAATATGGGCCTTACCCATACACATGCCATATGAATTTATGTTCATCCTGGAATTTAAAGTAGTTAGTTTCAAGTATGCAGAAGTAGAATCCACATAAAATTTACATACCTTCCTGAATATACATTTATAAGGCACAAGGAAGAATGTATCATTTAAGTTCTAAAATTTAAAAAATACTATAGGAAATTCCTTGAATATTTAGTCTCCATTTTACTCTACAATTGAGAGCCCTTCATTCTCTATTTAAATTATTTACATAGATGTCAATAGACAATATTGAAGACCAATTTTAATCTAATAAGATATTAATAAAAATATTTATATTGGTGATCACCACAAATTTGATCACCACTTATTAGATAATGCTGTGGTTAATACTTTTAAACTCTCAGTGATTTCAACAAAATTTATTTCTTGTCCATATAACTTGTTGACTACAAATAAACAGTAAATCTACTCCATTTCAAAGTGAGTTCTTCATTCAGGAGTCAGCCTCAAGATAACTCTTCTTACTCGATTCATCTCATGTCCAAGGGAATGTCTGAGTGACATATTTCTTTTCTTTTTTATTTATAAAAAGGAAACACTGACAAAACAATAGGGTAAGAGGAGTACAACTCCAAATAATTCCCACCATCAGACAACCGTATCCCATCCCCTCCCTTGATAGCTTTCCTATTCTTTATCCTTCTGGGAGTATGGACCCAAGGTCATTATGTGATGCAGAAAGTGGAAGGTTTGGTTTCTCTAATTGCTTCCCCGCTGAGCAGGGGCATTGAAAGATCTATCCATACTCCCAGCCTGTCTCTCTCTTTCCCTAGTGGGGCATGCCATACCTCTTTCTTTGGTTAACACAAGTTGTGTAGTCACTGATACCTATAAGTGGAGGACCTTGCACATCATTTTGAAATTACTAGAGACATATAGTCTCCTTATGAACTGAGAGGTAAATCTTGTATAGCACATATTTTGAAAAAGGGCATGTATGATATTGCTATTTGTTTTCCAGAGAGTTATAGTTCCATGCCATATATAGAACAGAAAGAAATAGTTCCTTCTACTAAAGTGTAACATGAGATTTCAGGTTTCCTACTGACTTAAAATGATAATCTCCTAGGAAAATGTATCTGTAGATTTTTCCTGGGAACTGGTAGCTACATGACTAATGCATAAATTCAAGATATGGTTGATTTTTTCCCTTGATATTTTTGTGTGGCTTTGCACCTGGACTCTATGAGCCAGATCAGAGAAAGTCCTCAGAGAATTTTGGTATAATAATGTCCTAAATGCCCACATAATTTTAATTACAGACCAAGCTTAAATGTATAATTTAAAATATGTTCCAATCACAACAGAGGGAGAGTAAATTATGTTCATTCATTTACTGGAAAAAATACTTAAAAAGAAAGTAAATATTGCTAGCCTTCTGCTTCTACTTGGAGAAGTAAAAGAATCTCAAATTTGGAAAACTATGAGCCTAGGGAAATGTAAAAATGATTCTGGTTTATTTTTCTCTACAAAGGGAAGTCTGTAGCAAGCAGGAGATCAGAACTTTACTAGGAAAAATGTCTTTTTAGTATAAAGAATTGTGATGATTTGAATAAGTAATTTGAGATTTGGCAATGGTGGTTGAAAGTGTCACCATGCTGAGTGAAAGTTTGGGGAACTTGTCCCAGCAGGTTGACTAAGACAACTTGAAAATGATACACTGTTGGTATCCTTTGTCCTAACTATAGGTGATAGATGACTCTGATACAAAACAGGCATACTAATCAGAAAATAAAACAAGAACTTCAGCCTTCCTGTCTATCATTTCAAAGTAAATACATACTTATTCTTGGAGGGGAAAAGATGAAAGAAAACAGTACTACGTATTTATTAAGTACTTCTGTCTTCGCTACTGAAACCTTTGGCATTACCTGGGAGATTTTTTAGCAATGCAGAAACTTGACCGAAGTCAGACCTGATATATCATAATTTTTATTTTACAGACTCCAGTGTGATTTTGCACACACTTTAAAATGTGAGAAGCAATGCTCTAGGAAATCTACCTCCAAGCTTGGGATTGTGTATATATCATGTTAGGTAGTCATCATCACACACTCATGACCTTTCTTTACAAAATTTATGAATTAGACAACAAGATAGTACTTTTTTTTTTTGCCTCCAAGGTTATCATTGCCCTACAAGGTTATGCCTGCACTACAAATCCACTGCTCCTGGAGGCATTTTTTTCCATTTTGTTGCTCTTGTTGTTATTGTTGTTGCTGTTGCTGTTGTTATTGTTATTGTTGAATAGGACATAGAGAAATCAAGAGAGGAAGGGAAGACAGAGAGGGGGAGAAAGATAGATAACTGCAGACCTGTTTCACTACCTGTGATGCAACCCCTGCAGGTGGGGAGCCAGGGGCTCGAACCAGAATCCTTAACCTGCTACACTACCACCTGATCCCTAAGATAGTATTTTTACCATGTGTAAGGATCCCAGTTTGAGCTCCTGGCCACCATAACATAGTATCATAAAAAGAGAACTCTTCACTAGTGGTAGAGCAATGCAGTGGTGTCTCTCACCTTTCTCCCTCTCCCTGTTTTTCTCTCATTGTCTCTTCCACTCTACCTTTCTATCTTTAGCTTCTACCTGAAATGTATATACCCACTAAGTGCAGTAGAATCATAGACACAAAACCCCTAGTGGAAAAAAAATTACCCTTTGTTCTTTTATCTCATACTTTACTCTTCTCTAGTACTTGCAAGTGTAAAGTTGTACTCTAGAAACTAAAGTCAAGTGAGAACAAAAGAAAGCATCTGGTCACAGTTCTCGGTGTTTCAAAGAAATATGTGAACATTTTTATTAGCATCTGTGCTTTATCAATTAAGGATACCTGAAGATTTCACTAAGTTTCCATAATAAAAAACAATAATATATGGATATGATAGAAAACTTTTATGTTCAACAAGGATAAATTATTCCTGAGACATTAGCTAGTCATACACTCAGAGTTAGAAAGGGACCTATGATCTTGGCCCATGAGCTAATGTCATAGGTGTCTTCCTAAGGTTTTTATTACAGAGATGTACTTAAATTCCAGGTTTCTGATTTCCAATTGGGCTTCATTCATTTCTGTTGCATATTACATTATTGCTAAGGGAAAAAAAAAGTATTTGTCAATTAGGTGACATTAGGGACACAATAATTCTGACTGGTATTTTCAAGTGAAGAACCAGTACTGAGATCCTTTTCTTAAATAAATCAACATGCCACTGATCTAGAGGTTACCAAGCAGAGTAAAATGGTAGTAAAGAAAACACACTCTGCTCACTCCTGGGAGGAAATTGTGTTTCCACTGCTTGGAGACTTTCTATGAATTCTATCAGAAGAAAGGGTTAGATCAGATTCCCACTGAGATCCTTCTTGGCTTAATCCTTGGCATGGGGTTACTAGAGAATTAAGGCATACTGAAAGGAAAGGGAGAAAAAATAAAACCAAACAGCTGGAGTTTATATGCTTGAGCATGTTTTTCTGTGTATATACAGAACAGCTTAAGCTGGACTAAAACTTGCGTGATTCAAAACATCTCATGTATACAGATTTCAACTCAGCTCTTCATGGCTTTCAGTAATAAGCTATTTGCTTAGCAGGGAAAATGAGCACCTCCTGCTACAACTGCCAACATTGTACTGATCTCTGTTCAGAGTCTATTTCTTCATGAAGAACTTAGGGACTCTAAATCTGACAGAGCAATAAGTATTGGCAAGTAGACAGGAACATGCAGAGTTTCTTCAAGAGAGACAGAGAGAGAGAGAGAGATATGAAAAAAGAAACATGATTGAGGGAAAGAAAGGAACATACATAAATAAAACGGATGAATTGGGAATCAGATCTTGAAAAGGAAACAAAACAAAACACTGTTGGTCAGTTAGCAGACCAACATTCTAAGATGATTTAGGTAGAACTGAGAAAAATATACTGGAACTATCTTCTTGCCAATAGTGAGCTCTGATTTTAAAATGCTAAGCCTAAGCTGGTGCTGCTTGCTGGAGAGACTTCATACATCTTCCCTAAGACATATTAGTTGACCTCACAACAAACTGCCCTTAGATGCAGTAGAAGATGTATTTATTCCTTTTTGTCTCCTTTCTCTCCACGTAGATAATTGTAACACTATTCTGAAAACCTGATAAGATCATGGGTGGATATGGCTGCAGCCTCTTGTATTTGATGCTTTATAAGTGGATCCACCTGCATATCAGATGGCAGGCCCAGAAAAAAAAAGAGAAAAAGAAAAAAAAAAGCTAGTCTCGTCATGGGCTCTTTGTAATATAACTAAAATAGGACTACAAAACGGAGACCCCCTAACTCTTCTTCTGAACTATTCCAGCCTTTAGGTTCATGGTTAATCAACAATTTGTTCAGTTTTATATGTTAATGCTTTTTTCAGCTACCAGGTTCCAGATGTTACCATGATGCCAACCAGACTTCCCTTGGCAGATGACCCCACCCCACCAATGTGTCCTGGAGCACCGCTTTCTCAGAGCCCCTCCCCCTTAGGAAAGAGAGAGACAAGCTGGGAGTATGGATCAATCTGTCAACGCCCATGTTCAATAGGGAAGCAATTACAGAAGCCAGACCTTCCACCTTCTGCACCCCATAATGACCGTGGGTCCACTCTTGCAGAGGGTTAAAGAGTAGGGGAGAGGCTCTTCCCTGATCCAGCTTTCTGGTCCTTTTTCCAACCATGACCTCATCTCCCCAGACAGTAACTTGGACCCACCTGCATATCAGATTTCAGGCTTAGGGGAAAGAAAAAAAAAAAAAAAAACTAGTATAGTCACGGGCCCTTTGGAATATAACTAAAATATGCCTACTAGTTACATACAAAACAGAGACCCCACCCAACTCTTCATCAGCACTATCCCAGCCTAGTCATCAATTTGTTTGGCTTTATATGTTAACTCTCTTTTCAGTCACCAGGTTACAGATGCTAGCATGATGCCAACCAAACTTCCCTGGACAGACAACCCCACCAGTGTGTCCTGGAGCTCCAATTTCCCAGAGCCCTTTCCCTCTAGGGAAAGAGAGACGCAGGGTGGGAGTATGGATCAACCTGTCAATGCCTGTGTTCATCGGGGAAGCAATCGCAGAAGCTAGACCTTCCACCTTCTGCATCCCACAGTGACTTTGGGTCCATATTCCTAGAGGGTTAAAGAATAGGAAAGCTCTCAAGGGAGGGGATAGGATATGGAGTTCTGGTGGTGGGAATTTTGTGGAGTTGCACCTCTTTCATCCTATGGCTTTCTCAGTGTTTCCTTTTTATAAATAAAATAATAATAAAAAAGAATAGGGGAGAGGAATGATATGGAGTTCTGATGAGTTGTACCTCTCTTATCCTATGTTTTTTTTTTTTTTGTCAATGTTTCAGTTTTATAAATATAAATTAAAAAATAAGAAGTGGAATACATAAATATGACATCTCTGAGTGAGGAAATGTTTTTTGTTTGTTTGTTTGTTTTTTACCAGAGCTACTCAGCTCTGGCTTATGGTGGTGTGGGGGATTGAACCTGGAACTTGAGAAAGCCTCAGGCATGAGAGTCTGTTTGCATAACCATTATGCTATCTACCCCATGAGGAAATGTTTTGTGATATCCTCTTGTTAATATTCAAAACCTATGGTTTAGTCTATCTCTGTTCTTAAATTACATTTGAAGTTTTAAGGTCAGGCACTGGTGTACACAGTTGAGCATACCTGTTACCATGCACAAAGACCCAAGTTCAAGTCTGTAGTCCCCACATGCAGGGAAAAACTTCACAAGTAGTGAAGCAGTACTGTGGGTCTCTCTCTTGCTCTCTCTCTTCTTCCCCCTTCAATTTATTTCTGTTCTACAGAATAAATAAATAAATATTAAAATGTTAAAAAAGTACTTTTAAAATTATGCTTAAACTTATAAGTGTATTATAACCTAATATCACTTGACTTTTAAAAAGTAATAGTAATTTGGAAGTAGAGGATACAGGATAGGACAATGTCAAGGGACTAATTGTTAGGACTGTAGGAGATGCTTTCTTATTCCTTCAGGACAATTTAATGCTGATATGATCAGAAGATGTGTCTCAGTTTATTTAGCAAACCCTGGTCCACCAATATTATTTTCATATATTTTTGTGTTTCTCTTTCTACTATCTGTTTCCATAATATTCTAAAACTATCTGCTTGAGATAAAATTTATGAAGCATTGCACAATTTGGTGCAGTTTCAAAAATATTTTTTTCTATATACATTCTGTTATAAAAATAGTAGCTGAGAATAAGAAAAAATGACTCAAGAGAAGATTATCAGAAACTTTATATTTATAGCTAATATAGAAGTGATATAAATTTGATAAATACTTTGTTATCTACACTTTAATTCTGATTTGAAAAGTTATATACTTGTTAATTAGTGATTGCTTTATATATAGCTGCTTTGTTGCTTTTTTGATACCTAGAAAAAATTTGGGTAAACTGTGTAATTGTTTTACTTCTACATAATGGAAATATGTAGGAACTCAGGTTTCTGTTATTCATTTATATTTATTTTTATAATTTATTTCTATAATCAGGTCACAATAAACTATATGGCAGTTTATGTTCAAAGTATGTTCAAAGATTCACATAATGATAACATTTCCATGCTATCTATTCATTCCATTATACTGTATGTAAGGACAAGAGGCACTTCTTTTTATTGTCAACCATATTATTGATTTGTTTTAGTGAAGTCATTTGATTAACGGGTTTATGAAGATTGAGGATTCCTCAAAATGCATAGTCCACTCACATTAATACTGGTCTTTTATCCCCAAGAGAGACTGTCTACAGGATAAAGCCAGGGAAGGCCAGGACTAGGCTTAGAGGGGACCCCAAGGAGCTTTGAGGTCACCCATGTAATCCAAAGCAGCAAACTTAGAAAAATAAATAATTTATTCATTATTATTAAAATATTTGATGAAGTTACTCCAATGAGTCCTTTAATGAGAATTAGGTTTCCAGTGGTAAATAAAAACATATCAGTGGAGATATGAATAAGTACTTTAAAATAGTATAGGAATTTGTATATTGATGATGGCTCTTGCCCTCATCAGGAGTAGAGTTGTGATAAATTTCTGTTTGCACTTAATCTGAGTTGCCTGGAGAAAGATTAATATTGAATCTTCTTAGTAAAAGGAGACACAAAGCATTATTACATGTGAAGTCACTGAAGATTCTCTTCCCAGTTGAACTATGAGTTGGTAATTTGACTGTGCTTCTGATAACATTCAGTAAAGTTCAGACACAATAACAGCTCTTGAATGGAATCCTTTCATCTCCTTCCACCTCCCCTCCTACCTCACTCTTGCTTATTATCCAGTGATGGTTACACTGTAACATATTTCATATTTTACAGACCACATTTCTGATTTTATATTGCCACTAACAATTTTTTTGTGATTTTGAGCTACTTAGTATCTTGATGCCTCAGACTTCAGAAAAAATGGGGGAAAGCTCCTATGCAAAATTTTTGAGAGCTGATTAAAGTGTTTTTAATTCTTGTAATTTGTACAGTACTCTTTTCTTTCATAACTTGTTGACATAGTTTTCTGGGAGAATCCACTCTTAAAGGGGATTTTGAAGTGAATAGCTTAATACTTTTTATGACTTTTATAACAGAAAGAGGTTTTTAATTTATTATTATGAGGAAAGCTTACATATTTTAATGGAATATAGGAGAATGAATCCAGAGACCTGCATATGTGCCATAGAGCTAAGTGCCCCTCCAACTTAATTAAAAAAAAATTCTATCCAGAGCTAGGCAGATGTGCATGTGGTTAAGCACCCATATTACAATGTGCAAAGATCCAGGTTCAAGCCGCAGCCCCCACCTGCAGAGGGAAAGCTTCACAAGGAGTGCAGCTGTATTGCCCGTGTCTTTATGTCTCCCTCTCTCTCCCTACCTTCTCCTTCCCTCTCAGATTCTCTCTCTAAATAAATAAATAAATATATTAAAAGTTCTATCCATAGAGTAAAGAATAGGAGGAGGAGAAGCAAACAGGAGAAGGGACAGGGAGAGATATCAAAGCACAATTCCACTATCCATGAAATTTCTTTGATTGTTCATGATATTCCTTTATGGTAGTAAGGATTGAACTCAGGGATACACACATGATTAAGCATTTACTCTACCTGCTTAGCCATCCCTCAGTCCTCAAATATGCTTTTTTTAAACACATAATCTTTGCCTTAAGATTTTCATATAATTATATCTCTACCCTAGTGACACAGATCCTCTCACAGTTGAATACAGTATTTTTTCCCTCTCTGCCTAAGACTAAAACTAGCAAGAAGTTTAAATTTACTTTCTTTTCCACTGTATATGGTCCATTAACCTGAGTAATATTTTGAGTCTGTATGACTTTACAATAAAATTACCTACATTTATACATTAGAAAGTTACATATGACTATTACTCAGTAGTTAAATGCACCTTTCAGATATGTTTTATGAAATCTTTATATTACAAATACTTTTATTGCATACTTGTAGTAGTCAAATTATTTTATGCTACAAAGTAAAATTCTCCTATAATAATACTTATAAACTTTGTTTATATTGAGTAGTTATTATTTTCAAGAGAAAAATGTTCTGAAATATTACTGTAATTCCAGGCACATTTTTTTTTGTTTACTACATGGAAGCATAACAATTACATTTTATAGAACAAATCATCACAGTCCCTGGAGGAAGAATAACTGAAGTGTTTATAAGCTTTAACTTAATTGAAGGTTTGGGAGTTAATAAAGCATTATGTTTATAACAGATGCTTACCTAAAGCTTTTGTAATTGTTTCATGTCATGTTTGTATGTCTATTGCTTGGTTGGTTTAAATTCATGGGGAGTGACTGTTTACTAATGTCTATCTTTGATTATAAATGTGTTATCTAATTGCCAAATTAAGCTGATAATTCATCATGAAGGACAACAAGTTTTCATTTGGAATGTGGATTTAGCAAATGAAAACATTAATGGGCAAAGAGCACATACACCATGTGAAAATTCAGGAGAATGTAAGCAATATGTTAGCTAAGATTAATACTTCCTAGTCATGAATCCATCTATGGATTGATCTGTCTAAAGTTTTCTGGTGGCTGCAAAGGAAGCACAACAGGTAGGTTACAGGACTTGTCTGCAAGAAGCTCCAAGTTCTATCCCCTCTCCTGAACCATGTCAGATCAAAGATCTCATGTCTCTATTTCTCTCATATAGTAAATAAACAACTTAATAAAAAAGAACGAGGGAAATAGCATAATGGTTATGTGAACGGACTCTCATGCCTGAGGGTCTGAGGTCCCAGGTTCACACCACCATAAACCAGAGCTGAGCAGTGCTCTGGTAAAAATGAATGAATGAATGAATGAATGAATGAATGAATGAATGAATGAATAAAAAGTATAGGGCTAGGGAGATAGCATAACAGCCATACAAAATGAACTTCATGACTGAGGCTCAGATGCTCAAGGTTTAATTCTCAGCATCACCATAAGCCAGAGTTGAGTGCTTTGGTGGAAAAGAAAAAAAAAATGGTCTCACAAAGAATATTTAGGAAAAATGCCATCAAATTATTTAATCAATATAGGAATATTTTCAGAGTTCCCCAGAAGCACAAATTCATTTATTACTGAACATAATCTGAGATGATATCATTAATTTGCTATTTTTAAAAAACAAGCAGTAGCTTTCTCTATGACTGACCAAGTAGGTTTTTTCCATGAGCCAAATCAAGGAAAATAATTGTCCATCCTCTGAAGGGAGGATGGACAACATACTCTATGCTACACCTGAGGAAGATGGGTCGATACTGGGGCAGCATGGAATGTTCCTACTCATAACCGCAGAATGTAAGCTCAGATCTAGAGGGATGTAGAGGTCACACAGGCTCCTAAGCTAATTATGGGCCCCAGATCACATCAAATCGACGTGGGTTACAGTAATATTTGTACCTTTTTCCCATATTAGAGAACTGTTCTCTTCCCTGATTCAGCTTTCTGGTCCTTTTCCCAGCCATGACCTCATCTCCCCAGAAAATTAGGATCCACCTGCATATCAGATTTCAGGCTCAGGCAAAAAACAAACAAACAAACAAAAACAACCAAACAAACAGACAAAACAAACAAAAAACCAAAAAACAAATACTAGTATAGCTACAGGCCATCTGAAATATAACTAAAATATGCCCACTAGCTATCTACAAAATGGAGGACCCCCCAATGCTTCATCTGCACTATTCCAGCCTTTAGGTCCAGGATTGTTCAACAATTTGTTTGGCTTTGTATATTAACTCTCTTTTTCAGCCACCAGGTTCCAGATGATAGCAGGATGCGACCAGTCTTCCATGGACAGACAACCCCACCAATGTGCCTTGGAGCTCTGCTTCCCCATAGCCCTTCCCCACTGGGAAGGCTAGGAGTATGGATCGACCTGTTAATGCCCATGTTGAGCAGGGAAACAATTACAGAAGCCAGACCTTCAGCCTTCTGCATCCCACAATGATCTTGGGTCCATACTCCCAGAGGGTTAAAGAATAGGAAAGCTGGGGAGTCAGGCTGTAGCACAGCGGTTAAGAGCAGGTGGTACAAAGCACAAGGACCAGCTTATGGGTCCCTGTTGGAGCCCTGGTTCCCCACTTGCAGGGGAGTGGCTTCACAAGCAGTGAAGCAGGTCTGCACGTGTCTATCTTTCTCTTTCCCTCTCTGTCTTCCCCTCCTCTCTCCATTTCTCTCTTTCCTATCCAACAACAATGACAGCAATCATAACTACAACAATTAAACAACAAGGGCAACAAAAGGGAATAAATAAATAAAATAAATATTAAAAAAGAATTAAAAAAAGAATAGGAAAGCTATCAGTGGATGGGATGGTATACGGAGGTCTGGTGGTGGGAATTGTGCGAAGTTATACCCCTCTTATACTATGGTTTTGTCAATGTTTCCTTTTTATAAATACAAATAAAAAAAATAAAACTTAAAACAGAAAAAAAATAATTGGCCGAAACATACAAAACCAACATCAAGAGTTTTAAAATATGAAGTGTGTATATACAGAACTGGTATCTTCAAATTACAATTATTGGAACATAGAATTTTCAACAATTGAAGGTACAGAACTAGCACAAAATAATATCCCTTGCCTCCATCACAGATAATTATCATACATAGTAAGCCTGGAATGGAGGAGGGGTGGTAGATATTTCTTTATAGTGTCTATTTATACCATTGTTTAACCATAGTTATGATTAGACCATAGTTTGAAGGTTTAATTTTTAAAAAATTAACTCTGGGTATCAACCTTTGTCTCTTATACTAATCACTGATGATTTTTAGTTTTAAGCAGATTTTATTTAGCTCTATTGCAAGTTGTTCATTTACAATTCTAACAAGCAATCCACGCATTTGTGACCTCTCTGATTTCCATTCCTTACTCTTAATCGTAACTACTAAAAGTGCCCATTAGACTTGCAGCACATAGCAAGTGTAAACAAAGGCAAAAACCAGGCTGTTGCGATTCTGGAGAAGTCTAATAACTTTTAGGGAAGAGGACAAGTAAACAATTGAAAAGCATAGCACTGTTTAGAATATGACAACTTCATTGCTTCTCTGACAGGAGCATAAGCTCGTAACTTGTGCTTATTTCCTGTATTCTTAACGGGATATAATGAGTTCAATCCCAGTACTCTGCACATTAATTCCTCTATCACTACAAAGCATAGCAAAGCATCTGATGCTGCCAGGCCCCCCTTTATGCAGTCTCTGGCATAAGCATTGATTTCTAACTGAGGGGGCAGGCATTTATGCTTGAGGTCTGGAAGTATCATGTACCAGACTTGTGAGTATATGTTCACTTAAATGCATCTCTATGTGTCCGTTCCTTTTGCAAATGTAATAAGTGTATTAAACTACTTGAGGTTGAGTCATTGCTATGGAAACAATACTAGTTAATACATGTCTGATAGCACATGTCACTATGCTAGACACTAATAAATTAATAGACATGTCACTTTGGCTGCTGGCTTGTTATATCTTTAGAGTGGCCCTGGGAGTAGTAATCAATGAATACTTGAAAATGGATGGTCATTTTAGATTGGCTTGCTAATATCATCTTAAGGGAAAATTTCATTTCCTGAGAAAATTGCCAGAGAGTACTCTTGGAGGAGGTTATGGCTAAAGGAAATATCCATAGCCCTAATTCTTGAGGTGGATAGCTATTTTTGCAGAGAATCCTTGCTTTTTGTGGGATCTTCCTCTCATACAAATGAAGTCATGTGGTGAGACTGTCCCTGACTTGTAGGTTTGGATTATTTAAAATAGGTATGGATGTTGTATATTAGACTATAAGTAATTTAAAGTTGAAATTGTATAAGAAATAAAATATGAGCAATCTTTGTATACCCCCTAGGAGAGCTGTAAAGTGAGTTTTCTCTTTAAATAAACAACTTTTACTGAAGTTATACCCAAGTAGATCATGATAACAAGAACTGATAGAAATGCTGGTAGAGGGGGAAAGACTCTGACATCCGATATCCATGCTTCATATGTTCCTGATAGCAGATTGAAAGGTTAAGTGATCTTGTTGAAGCCTCTGTAGCTATCTGTTCACCCGCCAGTGACATCCAGAGTTATGAGATGTTTTGTGTAAACTAGTAAACTTTCAAGATCAGGTTGTTTTTTATCTGTCTCTGTGCTTCTACCCTATGCCTCACTGTCTCTCCTGGAAAAAGGTACACGAATTACAGAAAAGAACAAAATATTCACATAGGGGAACTGAAACCATACTTTTTACTTCCTATTCACCAGCTTGGGGGTAAAATTATCAGCTACAATATAAGGTCAAAGAAACACAATTATTAGATTAGAGTTTTCAAAACTAGGCATATGTATTTAATACCATTGCATTACATGAATGAAGGAAATGAATTTCACAGAAGTGGAATAACTTACTCAAAGTCACTGATCAAAGGAAAAATAAGACCAAGAAAAGAAGCAAGCTCTTTTGATTTCATGTGAGGTTTTTTAATTTAGTCATTAAGAATCGTTTGGGATAGCAATGAATCCTTACTAGAAGAAAATAAGCTGCATTTTATACCCTGATGTATAAATAAACCTGCTATGAAATAAATTTCAAACTAAGAAGTGCAAGTAGAAGTCAATGGGTGAATCTCCTGGGAATGGTCCTCAAAAGGTAACAAATTTATCCATCCCATGTCTTTCCCTTTTTACATAGTACTCGTGTGTAAAGTTGGTATGATACCTATTATTTTGTATTACTGAAACAGGAACATAATAAGGGTAAAAGGATAGAGTGGTCATTGATATGAATGTGGTATTATGCTGATGGACTTATCTCTAAACTTTTAATTATGAAAAACAAAACTGAGGGCTGGAGGTAGATAAAGTATTGGACTCGCAAAATGAGATCTTGAGGCTCAATCCTCAGGATTGCATCTGTCAGAGTAATATTCTGAGTCTCTCTCTCTCTCTCTCTCCTTCCTCTCTCTTTCATCAGTAAGCAAATAAACTTCTTAAGATACATTTTTTCTGATACCGTTTCCTCACTCATAATGAACTTAATCCTAACTGATACACAGAGATAAATCAGAATATATGTAATTAAGTTAAAAAAAATTTAAGTCTGAGTCTAGCATATATTACTAAGAAAGTATGGTCTCTAACAATAGTACTCTGAATAAAATTGTTTTTAGGTTGAGCCTAAAAACTTGGGCAAATTTCATTGTATAAGAAGTCCTAGGGAGTCGGGCGGTAGCGCAGTGGGTTAAGCGCAGGTGGCGCAAAGCGCAAGGACCGGCATAAGGATCCTGGTTCGCACCCCGGCTCCCCACCTGCAGGGGAGTCGCTTCACAGGCGGTGAAGCAGGTCTGCAGGTGTCTATCTTTCTCTCCTCCTCTCTGTCTTCCCCTCCTCTCTCCATTTCTCTCTGTCCTATCCAACAATGACAACAACAATAAAACAACAAGGGCAACAAAAGGGAATAAATAAAATAAATATTTAAAAAAAAAAAGAAGTCCTGAGAGGGTGGCATGCCTGACTGAGCTCACACATTACTGTGCACAAGGTTCTACATTTGAGTTCCCAGTCTCTACTTGCAGGAGAGAGGAGGTAGTTTCACAAGTAATGAAGTATAGTTGCAGGTGTCTCTCTTTCTCTCTCCCCTTCTAGCTACCCCTCTCTGTCCTATCAAACAAAGAAAAGGAAAAAAAAAAAGGGAGGAGTATTGGTGGTTGTGCACCTGGTTGAGTACACATATTACAGTGTGCAAGGACCCAGGTTTAGCAACTGGTCCCCACCTGCAGGGGGAAGCTTCATGAGTGGTGAAATAGTGTAGTATCTCTCTCTCTATCTCTTTCTCTCCATCTACTACTTTCCTCTCAACTTGTTTCTGTCTTGATCATAAATAAATAAATAAAGTATATTTAATGAAAAAAATTTTAAATGTCCACTGGAGCAGTGGATTCACTATGTAGGCACAGAGCCCTAGTGATAATCCTGATGAAAAAAAAAAAAAAAAAAGGAGGGAATCAGACAGTAGTGCAGCAGGTTAAGCACAAGTGGCCCAAAACTCAAGGACTGGTTAGGATCCCGGTTCAAGCTCCTGGCTCACCACCTGCAAGGGAGTCACTTCACAGGCGGTGAAGCAGGTCTGCAGGTGTCTTTCTATCTCTCTTCCTTTCTATCTCCCCCTTCTCTCTAAATTTCTCTCTGTCTCTCTCCAATAACAAATTTAAAAAAAAGGAAAAGAAAAAAAGGAGAAAAAAGAAAGAAAGGAAAGGGAGAGGAAGGGAAGGGAAAGGAGGGGAGGGGAGGGGAGGGGAGGGGAGGGGAGGGGAGGGAAGGGAAGGGAAGGTTAGGTTAGGTTAGGTTATGAAAGAAGGTACTGGAAGGGAGAATGAGATAACTTGACTTCTGGTCTGGGCTCTCTGATTAATTTTCAGGGATATATACTGGACTAGTTATTGGGCTCAGTTTTCTCCTCGAAATATTAAAAATTAGATAAGATGATCTCTTTAGAGCTCTTTAGCATTCAGATCAAAGTTTAATAATTAGATCTTTTCATTTCTTATCTCAGTATGTGTGTTATAGAGTCAATATTCACAAATGAAAGGATGAATGAATGTATGAGGTTTATTTTTTTCTACAGGGAAATGATATTCCAATTATCAAAGAGTGGGCTAGTAAACCAACAATCTACCTCAAAACACCACTTCTTTGTAGAGACATTATAGTGTTTCTGTGTGTATATATGGACACACATTTGTATTACATATGTATGTATAAGATATAATTTTTTCAAATTAAATTTCATATAAATTTGCTAAGTATAGAAGAATCTTGTTAGATTACTTATAGAAATTAAATATGACAATTAATGATGTTTTGAATATTTTGAATAGTTAAAATATAATTCATACATGTATCTGGCAGTGGGAACTTTGAAAAAGCATTTCAAAGAGAATAAATGTTGATTTTTATTTGAGATATTTACATCTTAGTGTTGTATGTAAGAGTAAAAATTTGAAAAAAAAACACGTGTCCAATGGCAGGTGAATTAATAAGGAAGTTGTAGTATATATACAAACTGGAATACTTCTCGGCCGGCCATAAGTAAAAGTGAGATCTTGCCTTTTGCTACCACATGAATGGAGGCTTTGCCTTTGCTACAAAGGAATGGTGTAATGTGTCAAAAGCCAGGAATAAAGGGATAAATACTAGATGATCTTACTCATGAATGGGATTCAAGAAACAAAACAAGGAAGGGAAATGCAGGGTGACACAATAATAGACCATTGTCTATTTCAGGAGCTCTAATGATTCAAAAGAAACAGAATAAGGTAACAGTGGTACTGAGGACCCAGTGTCCTGTGGGGGAAGAAGATAGCACTTTTGTGGTAGGTAAATCTTACTGACACCTGTTTTGGGGAGCTGTGAAATCACATCCCTTTGACAATAGTCTTGTAAACCAACTTTTACTTAAGAAAAGAGTGGATATTTTAAAATATGAAAGTATTTTCTATTTATTTTAACAGGGCAATTACATAAAGAGTTGAAGAAAAATCAACGATTCTTTGATCTTTAAATGAATTATCATTTGGATGGACTGTGCCCCCAATTCACTTTCAGCATTGAAAACTAGGGAAACTAGTTAGATCTCTGAGAGTAAAAATTATGACAACAACAGACTAGAACAAACACTTGAAAATTTATCTGTAAATGAAAAAAAGATGACACAGTAGACAGAACTTGACAGAAGCCTGATTGAATACATTAACACACGTGAATAAAGAATATGTTATTCCTAAGGGAATGGAAACATATATGGGATCTATGATCACAGAAAGGAAAATCACAGAGGTAAACTGAGATGGAGAAGGAATTTAGAGCTGGATGGGATTATGTATATCCCACTTAGAGAAAAAAGTAGCTCAGAAGAAAAAATAAACCTTATGTCTGTTTTATTCCAGTGGTAGAAAATTACTGTTTATATTTATTTATTTATTTTTATTTGATAGGACAGAGAGAAATTGAGAGGGAAGAAGACAGAGAAAGAGAGACACTGGCAGACCTGCTTCAGCTCTTATGAATTGTCCCCCTGCAGATGGGGATCTGGGGCCTCAAAACCAGTTTCTTGAACTTAGTACTAAGTGTGTCAGGCCCACTTTTTTGCTGTTTGTTTGTTTTGGTATCTTGTTTTGATTCCATACTTATCAAATTGCTGCCTATTATGATTTGGTGTATCACATTGTCTAGGTACAAGGAGAAACTAAAAGGTACTACAAGTATAAAGTTTTTTTCTGCCTTTCTTTTCTTCAAAGAATTCACAAAAGGACTTGTGTGATGTGAGTTCTCTTGCAGCCTTTATTTTTGGATGAGAATAAACTTACCACACAAATAAAAAAATTATAATCCAAGTAGACCTCTTATTATAAATTAGTGAATTAATATTTGGTGTCTCCTCAGATTGCATGTTGTGGGCACATTTACTTTTCAGTCAGTATGTTATAGTCTAATAAATCCTTAGTTGTGAACTAGAAAGACACACTAGAACTTCAAAATAAGTAGGTATCCAAAATCTAGAATATGTGTCCTAAATAAGTCAATCTGAGAACAAACTCAGATCCTTATCCTTGTTATTTTATGAAGTGTGATTCTTTTTTTTTATATATATATATATTATTTTTTTTTTACAAGAGCGCTGCTCAGCTCTGGCTAATGGCAGTGTGGGGGATTGAATCTGGGGCTTGAGAGCCTCAGGCATGAAAGTCTCTTTGTATAATCATTATGCTATACCCCCACCCAAGAAGTGTGATTCTTAAAATCACAATAGTACCACTTAAGTATTATCAACCCTAGAAAACTGAATAAATTTAAATCTCAAACCTTGCTCCCGAATCAACGAATAAGTCTCATTTCACCAAGTACTTCTACATATTTATATGCATACTACATTTTTTGGGAAGTGCTACCTTAGATGATAAATACACTGAATTTTTCTCTTACTGTATGTTTTTTTTGGGGGGGGCATCCTTTTTTTTTTTTTTAACATTGTAACACATTTCATTGTGAATTCTAAGGATAAAATGTCTTAGGAAATAAAAAAACAAAACTATAAATGTCCTTTAATCAGGCTGCTTCTTATCAGCACACTTTATCACCTGTTGTTATAAAATAATGGGTTCCCAAAACTTGGTGCTCTTCTCCATGTCAGAACTCATGACACATGTAAGCATCTTTTTGGACCACAAATGTTGAACCTAGGGGAATCGGTAGCTTAAGAAAAGGAAGCAAACATACTGATTCTTCAGCCACTGTTTTTACTGTGAGTAATAAAGTCTTATGACTCTGACACAAGATTATTGTATTTTCTGCCAGTATCCATAAAATGTGGTCAACTAGAGTTAGTTTTTAGGTAGTGGAAAATCTTAGATACTTCACAGTTATTGACAGATTTCTTCAGTCTCTGTTGGCATTTTCCAAAAAGCAACATGTGAGGAAAATGGAGCTCCTGTCTAGATTTAATCACTAACTATGTCAAAGAGCAATTACTACTTCTCCTTTCTAGAAATATTTTTTCATTATAAAGTGAGAGATGGGGGAGGATGAGGTAGTTGATGAGATTTTATAAAAGCTGTGTTGTTTAAATGTAGGATCCATGTGATAAGAATTATAGTACTGTTTTCCCCTCTGAGATTCAATACATTTCTCCAAATACTGGCAATATCAATACATACATGATCTATTTTAGCCTAAGAAACTTGAGAGTTTCCTAGAAATCACTTGAATCATCTTACTTAGGGGTTGAGGAGTTAGCACAGTAATTTATGCAGCTGAATATTATATTTGATGCTAAAAGGTCCAATGTCCAAACTGTATAAGCTACAGCCAAGTGATGCTTTGATCAAAAGAAACACAAAAATATCATTTAAGTTTCTTGCTTACATAAATAATTTATTATTGAATTATTTCCCTTATATTCTAATTCTATACTAAGATATGCACATATGTTGTTATATATGTGGTACTTATTTGGCAGAGATAATTAATTTTTATTGAACACAAAATACAAAAATTGATTATCTATGGTTGTATTTAATTTTGATTACTCTCCAGTTTGTACTCATTTAGGGTATTCTGTAATGCAGGTCTCTCTGGAAGAACAAAAATTTGCTCAATAATCAATACAATTTTTTTCTGAGAGACATGTGCAAATATGAAGATTTTCAAAGAATAGAAAACTAAATAGAATCTAGAAGGTTAATGTAGAGTTCCCATGTTATTACACCTTCAGTGATAAAAGTCAGAATAGTGCTAGCTATATGGTAAGGAATGCACCACTGATAAAAGCGGAAATGCCTGTATTCTACAACCTAAAGGGATGGAAAGTTTGGAAACTTGTGTCTTGTATCATGTCGGCCCCCCCCCCCCCAATCTTTGGAGCTTCACTCCAGGTTGACTTTCAGATTGAAAGAGAGTCCACTACAGACAAGCAGAGAGGGGGAAAGAAATAAGAGCACAAAAACTTTCTTTAGTAAGTTCTGGGCCCAAGCTTGTATTGAACATATGACAAAGCAGTGCATTCAGTGAGCTATTTTGTTGTGCCTGACCTGCACTGTCTAATAAGTCACTTCTGTCTTCAATTAAAATTTCACTTCAAGAAAAAAAAATATCCATCTCAACATTAAAGAATACTAATTCTTGTCCTGGAGTCTGTGAGTTTTGAGGGAGCAGACATTTCTGAAGTTATTGCCTATACAATCAAAGCTACTTTTTATGGCATCCTCATTATAGTTGATGTTTTAAAAAACTGTTTATTTACTAGTGAGAAAGAGAGAATGAAAACAATAGCAGGAGCAGGGGCCAGGTAGTGGCGCACCCGGTTGAGTGCACACATTACAGTGTACAAGGACGGGGGTTCAAGCCCCTGGTCCCCACCTACAGGGGGAGAGGTTTGCACGTGGTGAATCAGGGCTGAAGGTGTCTCTCTGTCTTTCTTCGTCTCTACCTCCCCCTTTCCTCTCAATTTCTGTATGTTTCTATACAATAAATAAATGAAGATAATTAAAAAAATAAAAGCAATAGCAAGAGCTAGAGCTAGAGCAAGAGAGCAAGGACAGCAGAGAATCACTGCTTCAAATGTAGTATTTGAGATCAAATTCAGGACCTCATGCTTGAGAGTCTCATGTTTTATCTTCTGTGCCGCCTCCCAGGCCCACAATGTACTTCAAAAGGGAAAATAAATTTTTAAAAAGAGAGAATAAAAAAGTAAGTAAAATAATAGAAATTCAGTTTTCTAAATCCTATAAACCAAGAAATCTTCCCAAGTTTACTTACACACAAAAAAATTACTAATCTGTAAAAAAGTGGAGGTGGAGAGGTAAAGCAGCGGGGCGGTAGCACAGCGGGTTAAGCGAACATGGCATGAAGCACAAAGACCTGCTTAAGGATCCCTGTTCAAGCTGCTGGCTCCCCACCTACAGGGGAGTCGCTTCACAAGCAGTGAAGCAGGTCTGCAGGTGTCTCTCTTTCTCTCCTTCTCTCTGTCTTCTCCATCTCTCTCCATTTCTTTCTGTCCTGTCCAACAATGACGACATCAACAATGACAACAATAATAACTACAACAACAATAAAACAAGGACAACAAAAGGGAAAATAAATTTAAAAAAAGAGAGAATAAAAAAGTAAGTAAAATAATAGAAATTCAGTTTTCTAAATCCTATAAACCAAGAAATCTTCCCAAGTTTACTTACACACAAAAAATTACTAGTCTGTAAGTTTAATAAAGTTTTGAGCTAAATGTTTTGGCCAATAAATCACAAACCTGTTCTTCTATTGCAATCATTAATATTTCAACAGTGCTATGTCCCAAATCTCACTAGCATAGAGTGGGCCAGCTCCCAAGGCACTCTTCAGTTATAGCCATGGAGCTTAATGCTCAGTTTCAAAGAGGGAAATACTGGGATCATAGAGGACAATGGACTTGGGCATTCATCCCAGACCACAGATAAGTAGTTACCCTCTGATATAAGGAAGCTACTAAATTACCAGACTAATATTTAATCTTCAAATTGAAATATATTATCATTGGTATAGGTAAGTGGCTGTGTGGGTTTCCATTCATTTCCTTCTCACAATGAAAGTGATGCTATGCTTTGCATGATTATATTCTACCACAGTGTTTTGGCATTATATGAAGCAGAAAATATTACTTTCCATTGCAAGGCTCAAGTTCAAGTTGATAGAAAAGACTGAAGCTCCTAAAGATCTTGAACCTTGGTTAAATCCAGCATGTGTTGAAGCAAACACTATGGTCTTCTGCATCTGATAGGAATGAGTGTGCTCCATATGTAAAAAAAGAAGGGCATGCCTGAATATACGGATCATAAAGTGATGGACTGTGGGAAATATGGTTAGTTGACATTCATATAGCCATTGTAACTGTTTCGTATATTAAAATTATCCCAAGTTTCTCATGAGATTCACTTGTCACTAGAAAAGAAAACTATGCTAAGAGAAAACAGAAAACACAGAAAAAGAAAACATGACATGATCTGATTTATATATGGGATTTTAAAAACCTCAATAAAGGGGGCCAGGCGGTGGCACATGGGTTAAGCACACATAGTACAAAGTGCAAGGAGCCCCCAGCTTGTCACCTGTGGTAGGGGGGATGCGGGGGGAGGTTGCTTCACAAAGCAGTGAAGCAGATCTGCAAAGTGTCTCTCTGTCCCTCTCTTCCTCTATCTCCCCATCACTCTCACTTTCTCAATTTCTGTCCTATCCAATAAACAATGGGGGTGAAGGAGGCCTCCGGGAGCAGTGGATTCATGTGCCAGCACTGAGCTCCAGGAAAAAAAACCCTGGAGGCAAAAACAAAATAAATAAAAATAATGATTAAAAAAACCCCTCAAAACATTAAAAAAAAAGAGTAGAATAGTGGTTATTAGAGGCAGAGAAAAACGCAAAGATGTTGGTCAAAGGGAACATAACTGCAATTGTCTAGCATGAGTAAGTCAAGAAATCTAATGTACAGGATGATATGAGTACGTGAATACTACTGTGTGAATATTAGAAATTCACTGTGAGGCTGGGAGTTGGTCACTCCACTAAATAAAGGCATTACAGTGCACTTTTGGCTCTCTAAGAACTTTAGCTCAGTGGAGTTTTAATGGTAAAATTAGAATGTGGAAAGTTGGTGAGATAGCTCACCTAGGAGGGCAGCTGTGTTGTTATGTATCTGAACCAGATTCGGGCCCTTGGTATATCATATGGGAGTACCATGGCACTGGAAAAATCTGCCGTATTATTCTCTTATTCTGCCTCTCTCTCTCTCCTCACCCTTTCTCTTCCAGTCTTTCTACCTGAAAATGTCAGCCTGGAACAGTGAAGTCTGTTGTTGGAAATAAACAAATGAAGGTAGATAAAGTAAATATTTTCCTTTGTATCTAAAGATTTGCTTTGATATTTATTTTTTCTCCCCTCTTTCCTTCCCCTGCATTAATATTTAATTATCAAAGTTTTTTTGATAAACTGAGAGACAGTTCACCTTACCAAGACAATTCTGTACAGGCATAATGTTCTGGATTCGAGTTCCCCAATCCCACATGGAAGCATCATGGAAGACACCACAGAGGTCACTGGATGTTCTAGTGAGTGTGCTGATGTGTTTCCCTGCCTCTCCATTTTCTTGTCCCTCCTTCTCAAATACAAATAATGAAAACATTGGCTTAAGAGGCCCCTTAGTATCAAAATCATGCTAACACACTCAGTTTATATTTTTAAAGTTCATTTTAAATAAGACAAATGTTATAACTTTTTTAGCTTTAGAGAGTCACCTAAGAAAAATCCTATAATGTGATTGTAACAGTCAACAAGTTAACAATACTGGGGAATAATTAGACTCCTGTGAAGTGATAAACACATAGTAAAATGGTCGTTTAGTCCAGATAAGTTATAAACAATGCACATAATGATAGACAATAACTAAAATCAATAGTAGGTAATTTTTATCTAACTTTAAACACATACATGTGGTTAAGAGAGTCATTTCCAGGCATTATAATGGGTTCCAGACTTTTTCTGTTTCCCATTTATGTGGTAATCAACCCCATTTCCCATCTGAAATTGTCCTCAAAGTATGCCACTTTGCTGTACTTTCCTTTATAAACAATGACAATAACAACAACATAACACAGTAGTTTCTCAAAACTAAAAAAAAGTTAGGCCCATCTCACACTGAATTCGACTGTTGTAAATCACAAAGGATAATAATGTTGTCCTTTCTTTTTGAAGATAATGATTCTGAATCACCATCAGCAGAATACTGGCTTGGAGCTATTTTTTTCCCCCAATACCAATACATACACTCAGCTCCCTAAGCCATGATTATCTTATCTAGATAGAGCATTGAATTACTGCATTACATTTTGCCTCCCCACATTCTCTAATTGAGCTTAGATAACAAATCTGATTGCACAACCAGTCATACTAAACAGAGGCTGCTGTGCTTTTCTCCAATTACTTCTCTCTCCATATATCTTTACCATCCAGCTTTTAGTAGGGCAGCACACATAAACATATACATGCATCTGCTAATTAACTGTGGGGCTAGATTAATGATACATCATTTCAGCCCTCTCTCCTGATTCCTATAGTTATCAATTGCATAATCAGTTTGTCCACTGTTACTGTTACTAGAGATAGAGGTTACTAAAGCAAAAGAAAACGAAAAACAAAAACATGTCACAAATAAAAGAGGATACATTTTTCTAGAGAACTAAACTGTCCCTTGCCCTGGAAGTGAAGAAAATACATACTATGCCAGATACTTCATTACAAAGTATAGGCTCTAACTACATTAAGAGAACATCTCGGATGTGAGAGTGATCTGGCTGCGACACCTGTCACCCCATTGATTGCCAGGGTTGATTCGGCTGATCTGGCTGGCTAGGCGGGTGTCCCCTTCCTCCCTCACCACTCCATGTGCGTCCCCCCCAAAGCTGCCACTTGGTTGAAGAGGATGGCCTTCCCATAATAGAGACAGACCGATCTTCGGTTGAGGGTATATGAGTAGCTGCGCTCCCCTCCTAGAACCTCCAAACAAGCTCTCAAGAGAACATCTTAGTGGATTGTATTCCAGAATATGGAAATACTTTATATTGTTTAGCTGTCAGTTGTTAATGTGTTAGTGCTAACCAGATGATTTTCTGATCAACAGCAAATGTGAGAAATCTCCATAGAAAAGTTCCCATAGGTTCATCCAGAAGCAAGATTATTTAAGAAGTTAATTGAAGATTTGTTTCATTTCTTTCTTTTTTTAAGTTTATTTATTTATTCCCTTTTGTTGCCCTTGTTGTTTTATTGTTGTAGTTATTATTGATGTTGTTGTTGTTGGAAAGGTCAGAGAGAAATAGAGAAAGGAGGGGAAGACAGAGAGAGGGAGAGAAAGACAGACACCTGCAGACCTGCTTCACCACCTATGAAGTGACTCCCCTGCAGGCGGGGAGCCGGGGGCTCAAACCAGGATCCTCATGCCGGTCCTTGTGCTTTGCACCACCTGCGTTTAGCCCGTTGCACTACCGCCCTGCTCCCTGTTCATTTATTTCAAGAGATTTTTCACTAGAGTGCATGATTTCAAAACATGTGTTTACCAAGACAAAATTGTGAACCTCAGGCAAGTGAGACCTGTTCTCTGCCAATAGACCAATTTCCCCTGCTGTTAGTATTTAAGCTTTCTACAATTCTCAGAGGTGAAAAATTTTGATCTAGAGTATCTTTTTAAAAATATATTTTATTTATTTTAATGAAAAAGAGATACATGAGATAGCTGGAGAGAGAAAGAGAAAGGGAGATGGACAGAGAAAGAGGAGAGATATCACAGTACTGAAAAATTCTGGCATATAGTGTGATGCTGTGAATTGAATCTACTACATGAGACTGAGACTGAGACTGAGACTGAGGCATGAAAGTCTTTCTGCATAACCATTACACTATCTCCTCAGCCTGGTCCAGATTATCTTTGTAACAGTTTGCATACACTGAAAGAAGATAGGGTTCAGACATCTTGTATCCCTCCAAATTTAACAGTTTTACATTCACTTAGTGATTCTGGCTAATGAAAATGCATACAGCATAATTTATGCCTACTTTAAAAAAATTATTTATAAAAAGGAAACATTGACCTACTTTTTGACCTTACACATTTGAAATTTTGCCTGATGTCTAGGATCCTTCACTCTTAGTACCCACACTAGTGTGTAGCTCTCCTCCACATTATACCAGGGTTTGGTAGGAATGATCAATAAAATAGAGGATAGTGACAGTATGTTACTTTGAGGTTAGGTTATGAAAGACTAAAGCTTCTGTTTTGGGGCCCCCCTTTTCTCAGATCATTTACTCTGGATATGTAAGCTCCGTGTTATGGGGAAACTCAAGTATCCTGAAGAGGTTAATGTTGTGAGGAACTGTGTTCTTTGTGCAATAGCCATATGAAAGATATCAGAGTAAATTCACAAACTCCAAGTGAATGCAATTCTCCATCGACTACAAACAATATAGACTTGAAACTTGAACCACAGAGGCATCCCACCCTCAGCTTTCAGACCTATAGAAACAATCAAATAATAACTATTTATTGTTTTAAAAATAGAAGCCTTCAAAAAGCTAGGAATAAAGCTTCATTAGCTCACCTTTGTGTGCTCAGCATAGTGTGGAATTCATCAATTAGATGGTCAGTAAATTTGAATAAGTGAATGAATATGTGCATTTAAAAATTATGGCATTACTAATTAATTGCATGTCTTAAATTATGCAGTATATAAACTATGGATTAATTAATTAATTAGTTATTTTACCAGAGCACTGCTCATCTCTGGCTTATGGTGGTGCAAAGGATCAAACCTGGGACTTTGGATCCTTAAGCATGAGTGTCTCTTTGTATAATGATTATGCTATCTACTCCCACCCTATGGCTTTCTTTAAGGAGGTAAAATATTCTTATCTATTTATAACTAGGCAATATGTTTTTATCTTTGACTTTATAATATATTACAGGATACACAGTCTTCGATACCTCCCTACTTTAGTCTAAATTTTTTACTTAGAAACTAGTCTATGAGCTGGGCAATAGTATATCTGATAAAGAATGTATGTTACCATATGCGAGAATTTGGGGTTCAAATCCCTGGTCACCACCTGCAGAAGGGGAAGCTTCATGAGAGGTAAAGAGAAGTACTTTATGTGTCTCTCTTTATCTGTCCCCTTCACAATGTTTTGTCCCTCTCACAATTCCAAAACAAACAACAACAACAAAAGGCTATTGGGAATGAAAAATTCATCATGCAGTTACCAAGCCTCAGTGATAACCTAATGGGTAATTAATTAAAAATGAAGATAGAGACACACAGTTATAGTTCCTGGAACAGTAACTCACTAGGAATGGTGTATACCTTGCATACATCTGCAGAAGCACCGCAACCTTAGGTGAGTGTTCGAGTGCATGACTGAGGTGAGAAGGGGTTAAAAACTCTGGCACATGTTGGAATATACCTAAAACAGACTTCCTAGCTTCTTTCAACATGAAGACCCTAAATCTCATCTATTCTTACCTTTTTGTTCCTGACAATTAAACAATTGTATCTTAATGCTTTCAGCCACCAAGTTGAAATACTACCATGACACCAACCTGACTTCCCTGGGCAGATAACCTCACCAATGTGTCTTGGAACCCTACCTTCACAGAACCCAACTTCACTAGGGTAAGATAGAAACAGGATGAGAGTATGGATCAACCTGTTAATGCCCCTGTCCAGCTAAGAAGCAATTACAGAAGCCAGATCTCCTACCTTCTGCACCCTATAAAGATCTTTGGTCCATGCTCCTACAAGGATAAAGAATAGGGAAGCTTCCAATGGACTGGATAGGATGCAAAACTCTGGTGCCATTTTCCTTCTATGCACCGCAAAGAAGTGCTGGCTGAGAGAGGATAATCTATGAGCTTTAAATCCATGGCTTCAGGTGTTAGCCAGCTGAACAAGGACACAGAACATTTCTGACTAAAAGAAGTCTGTACTGTTGCCAAACTAAGGTAGACATATGTAAAGGAAATTCACAACAGCTGACAGCTAAATGGTAAACTGAGCACCACTTTTCTGAACACAGTAGCAACCAAATAGAAAACCCCAGGAGGTTGGTTTCAGACAAAAATCATAAAGAAACCATATATATATATATATATATACCACACAATTTAAGGAAATAACAAAAAACATAATCCTAGCCCCCACCTCACGCCCACCCAGCATATAAACAAAGGAAAGCTCAAAAATAGCAACTATAGCACCACCTGCTGGCCATTGTTAACTAGCACAATAAATGCATAAACAGAAATATTGTAAAAATAAACTTACAGATATTAAAAACGAAAAAACAACAGACAGAAATTAAATAAAAGGACTCCAAGAAATTATAGACATAGAGGAACTATCAGAGAAAGACCACAGAAAGTTCATTATGAGTACTCTCCAAGGATCTAAACATAATATGGAGACGAATATTCAAGAATTTAAAGAACATTTCACTAAGGAGATAAGAAACACAAAAGAAGAGCTTCTAACAGAGCTCTCTAAGAAACTAGAAAACCAGAAAATAATGTCAATCAGAGTTTTCTAAGAAATTAGAAAACACGAAAGAAGAACTTCAATCAGAATAAACTATGCAGTTAGGAAGCATGAAAGAAAAACTCCAAACAGAATTGCAGGGAGTGAAACACAGTTTGATTGCAGTACAAGATAGAAGACTAAGGAAGTAGTCTCGCTTATTCAGAAAGAATGCAGTGACTCTATGAAGTTGCAGACTCCATCAAAAGGTTGAATGTAAGAATGATAGGAATTCCTGAAGAAGAGGACAGAATGAAAGGAACAGAAACCATATTCAGAGAAATTTTAGCTGAGAATTTCCCTCACTTAGGGAATATTCATAATATACATAAATAAACAACATATATCAATAATCACCCCAAATGTGAATGGCCTAAACTCACCTGTCTAAAGACTCAGAGAAGCTACATGGATTAAAGAACAGGATCCATCTATAATATGTCTTCAGGAAACACACATTCAATGAAAAGACAAATGGAAGCTTAATTAAGTGGTTGGAGCAGCATGCTCCAAGCTAATAATTCAGAAAAAAAAGGGGGGTCAGTAACAGCTATTATGTTCTCAGACAAAATAAACTTCAGGTAAAGAAAGTAAACAGAGACAGAGATGGACACTAAATTTTGGTGAAAGGATCAATCCAACAAGAAGACAATACCATTATGAGTATATATGCTGAATATGGTCCCCAGATCAAATCAATGGGGCTTATAGTCAACAATATTTATACACCTTTTCCATATTCATATGGGAGCTATTCTCTTCTCTGATCTAGCTCTCTTGCCCCTTTTCCAGCCAGGGCATCATCTCCCTAGACAATAACTTCGGTCTACCTGCATATCAGATGTCAGGTTCTGTCAAAAACTAGTATAGTCATGGGCCCTTTGGAATATAACTAAAATAGACCTACTAGCCGTTTCCAAATTGGAGACCCCAAATCTTCATCTGCAATATTCCAACCTTTAGGTTAATGATTTGTTTGGTTTTATATGTTAACTCTTTTTTCAGCAACCAGGTTCCAGATGCTACCATGATGCCAGCCAGACTTCCCTGAGCAGAGGACCCCACCAATATGTCCTGGAGCCCTGCTTCCCCAGAGTCCTGCCCCACTAGGGAAAGAGAGAGACAGGCTAGGAGTATGGGTAGACTTGTCAATGCCCATGTTCAGCAGGGAAACAATTACAGAATCCAGACCTCCCATCTCCTGCACCCCATAGTGACCCTGGGTCCATACTCTCAGAGGGTTAAAGAATAGGAAAGCTATCAGGGGAGGGGATGGGATATGGAGTTCTGGTGGTGGGAATTGTGTTGAGTTGTATCTATGGTCTTGTCAGTGTTTCCACTTTATAAATAAAAAATAATCTATACCTATACCTAAACCTATATCTATCTATATACCTCAAACTCAGGTGCATCCAAATATGTAAAACAAATACTGAACTAAAGGGAGACATTGCCAGCAACACAATAACAGTAGGATCTGTCTTAGCAAGTTACTGATCATCTCAACAAAAAATTAATAGGGAAACATTGGTCTTAAATTAAACAATAGACAGAATGGATCTAACAGGTATTTACAGAACTTTACACTCCATAAGAAATGCATATACATTATGACCAAGTACATATGGAACATTCACAAGGATTGATTGTATGCTGAATCACAAAGACAGCCTAAACATATATGTGGATATTAAAATCATAAAATCCTTCTTCTCTGAATGTGATGGTATGAAACTAAGAATCAACCATAAAAAAAGAAGAAACTCTCCAAAAGTCTGGAGTTTAAACAGCATACTTCTGAATAACAGATGGGTAATTGAAAAATCAAAAAAGAAGTTACAAATTACCTTGATACCAGTGAAAATAAAGACACCAGCTATCAGACCCTATGGGATGTAGCAAAAGTTGTCCTATGAAGGTAGTTCATAGCAATACAGGCCCACATTGATAAAAAGAAGAAATTACTAGTAATCCATCTAAAACCCAATTGAACCAACAAGAAATAGGGCAACAAAAAGATCCAACAGTCAGCTGGAGACAGGAAATAGTTAAAATTAGAGCAGAAATCAATGTAATAGTAAACAAAAAGACCATTAGGAACATTAATAAAACTAAGATCTGGTTCTTTGGAAGGATAAGATTGATAAGCCATTAGCTATATTCACTAAGAGACAAAAGGATTAAGCTATGGTAAAATTACTCAGAAATGAGAGAAGAGGTATTACAACAGACAAGGACGAAATATAAAAGATCATGCAAGATTATTATGGACATCTGTATGGAAATTAATTTAACAACTTAGAAGAAATGGACACATTCTTAGAGTCATACCACACGAGGAAATAGATAAACTTAGCAGGCCAAACACTACTGCAGAAATTGGAACAGTACTCAAAAGCCTCCCCAAGAATAGAAGTTCAGGTACAGGTGGCTATACTGATGAGTCCATACAAAATCCAAAAGAACTAGCACTCATCCTCCCTAATCTGCCAGAAAATAGAATGAGGGAATACTCCCAAACACATATGAGGCTAACATCACTCTGATAACCAAGGCAGGAGAGGACTCTACCAAATAAGAAAATAATAAACCTTGAGGAGCACTGATGAAAAAATCCTCAACAAAATTCTAGCTAATCAAATTCAACAACATAGAAAGAGAATAATCCACCAAGACCAAGTGGGATTCATCCCTAGGAAACAGGGATGGTTCAACATTCACAAATCAATCAGTGTAATCAATCATATCAACAAAAAAATACAAAAATTGATGTAGAAAAGTATTGACACAATCTAACACCCATTTATGATAAAGACCCTCAAGAAATTGGGAAAGGAAGGAAAATTCCTCAACATAAGAAAGACCATAGTTGAAAAACCTATCACATTCAACGGTGAAAAAAATGTAAGCTTTCCCCTAAAATCAGGAAGTAGGCAAGGATTTCCATTATTACCACTTCTATTCAACATATTTCTAGATGTCCATGCCATCAGGTAAGGAAGAGGTATCAAATGAATTCAAACAGAAAAGGATGAAGTTAAATTATCATTATTTGCAGATGATATGTTTTTATGCCCAGAGGACCCAAAATACTCAACCAAAAACCTATTGGAAATCATCAATAAATTCAGTAAATTAGCAGGTTACAAACCAATGTTCTTAAATCTGTGGCATTTCTTTATACAAAAAAAAAAAATGAGCACGGGAAAGCAAATTGAAAGAAGCAATCCCATTCACAATCAACCCCCCAGATATAAAATATCTAGGAATAAATATAACAAAGGAGGTGAAGGAACTCTTCAATGAAAAATATGACTTTGTTAAAAGATATAGAGTATGACACCAAGAAATGGAAGAATATCTCCTGCTCACGGACAAGAATAAATATTATTAAAATGACAATCCTGCCAAAAACAATCTATAGATATATTAAAATATCAAGGATATATTTCCAGAAAATTCAACAACTTATCCAAAAATTTGTATGGAACTATATGAAAACCACAAATAATACAACTTCTACTGAAGAAACAGAATAAAATGGAGGCATCATAATTCACAATTTCAGTTTATAGTACAAAGAAATAGTAGTTAAAGCAGTGTGATACTGGAACAAAAACAGACATATAAATGTAGATAGAGATAGAATATAGGATAGAGAGCCCAGAACTAAACCCAAACATGTATAGATATCTTATATATAACAAAGGGCCCCAAACTGCTTACTGGGGAAAAGGTTTCCTCAACAAATGGTACTGGGAGAAATGGACAGCCTCATGTAGAAAAATGAAAATAGACCACTAATTAACACCAAACACCAAAAATTAGCTCAGATATATGAATATTAGAACTGAAATTATAAAATACATAGAAGAATAAATCAGTGAAAGATTTTATGACATTAACTTCAAAGATGTGTTTGGAGACTTGTCATGGACAAGGGTGAAAAACAATTGAATTGAATGAATGGGACTATATCAAATTGAAAATCTTCTACACATCAAAAGAAAATTTCATAAAGATAAACAGGAAACACCAACTGGGAGAAGATATTTGCATACCTCTTTCAGACAAGCAGTTGATATCAAACATTCATAAAGAACTCATATAGCTCAACAGAAAGCAAAGAAAAATATAATAAAAATGTGAACAGAGGATACAGATAGAGATTTTTCTAAAGAAGACATACACATGGCTCACAGACACATGCAGAAATGATTCAATTCACTCATCATCGGATAAATGCAAATGAAAACCACATTGAGATTCCACCTCAAACCTGTTAGGAAGGTCTTCATCAACAAAACAGGGAGAGGATAAGTGTTGGAGAGGATGTGAAGAGAGAACTCTGTTACACAGCTGGTGGGAATACAAACTAGTGCACCAACTATGCAGAACAGTATGGAGAACTTTCAAACAAATACAAATAGCAATACCTTATTATCATGTAGCAATTCCACCCTAAGCATTTATTAAAAAAACAAAATAATACTATTTTGAAGGGATATATTCACTGCCATGTTCATATCTATATTACTCACAATAGCCAAAATATAGAAGCAACCAAAATACCCTTTAATAGATGCCTGCATAAAAAAAAGTCTGGGGCATGTACTCAAAGGAGTCCTACTCAGCAATAAGAAGGCTGATATCATGTCCTTTGGGATAAAATGGATGGAATTGGAAAAGATTATGCTTAGTGAAGTAAGTAAGGAGGTAAAGGATAACTACAGAATGGTTTCACTCATGTGGAATATAGATCAATTCATATTTCTCCTAGTCCTGGAACCTGTGCTCGTATTTCTTGATGCTTTTTCCTCTCTGATAACTTATCCTGTTATACTGCTTCTGCTGATGTCAACTAAATTAGGGCTACCAGTGCCACCATACCATGTTATGTTGTACTGACTCATTATTGCAGATTATCTCCAGAGATGCCAAGCCTGAGATGTCAAAGATCTCTGGTGAGTTATTTCCTAACATATGTGACTTCCTACGTCCATCCCAGATGATATGTTTTCTAACACAGTTTTAGATACCAGCTACAGGCTAGGACCTAGGGTACTAGATCTATGTGTACATATATCCACAAACAAGGTGTAATTACATCCGAGTATAAGTGCTTAATAGCCCTCCAAGATTAGATTTATACCTAAAGCATATCTGGAGATGGAAAATAATGGACCCTGGGCTTCTGGTAAGTTCTGAGAGCAGGAGAATATTTCAGAGCATCCTACTCAATTCTTTCTAGCTACAAAAATATCTAACTGTCCAGAAAGAAGATGTTCATATTTACTTAAATTATTCTTGGTGGGGAAAAGGGAGGGGCTTTAAACAAATTCAACTAGAAAACTGATTTCTACAGAATCAGACTGAACTACTGTATTTCTGTTGTTATTTTTAATTTTCTTAGTACAGTTAGTCAATAATATGAAATGAAATTTCAATGAAAAATATTTATAACTAATAAGCCTGGAATTCTAGTAATAGAATATCTTAAAGAAGGCATCATAAATTCTCTAAGCATATATTTCTTACTTAGGCCTAAAGACCCTCCTCTCCCACCCCTCATTTCACTTCCCTCACTCCATCTACTCAACTAAGTATACAAACAGAAGGAAGTCAGAATATTCTTCTATCTTTGTAATCTCTTCTGACAGAGCATCAGCATTATTTTTACCCCTTAATATGCTTCAGAAGGTACACTATACAAGCAAAAACTATATAATAAGTAAAGGACAATTATGATTCCTATGACAACCTTTGTTAGAATCATAAAACAAGTAAAAGTAGAAAAACTTTAGGCTAACTGAGACCTCACTAGAATTTTAGGACTATTTTCTCCCTAACTTGAGTTCAGATCCCATAAAACTAATATTGGTTTGGGTATAACAAAGGACACTCAACATTTTAACAAATAGGAGAAAGCCTGATTGTCAGATAAAGAAGTAACCACAAAAGCTGGATGAGGGCAAGAAATGATGGCCTCTTTAGCCACTATCAGGCTACCCCATCATGACCAGGGTTCTAGACAGGGAATCCTTGGATTATGCCATGTATAATGGGGCCTAGACCTCTGATGGGTCCTTCTCTCTACTATCAATGTTCTTCAGGACCATGCACTCACTATAAAGTAGCAATGGTAGGGACTTCCCCACTATCCGATGGGAGGTTGGATCATCTCACCCTGCCACTCCAGGAAGACTACCTCTCAAATGAACACAGCCTACAATGGTCCCATCTGTGACTATGGACTGTGAGCTGTCTGACAGGGATTCAGAGGTTACATAGGCTCCTGTGCTAAATATGAATGGATATGGGCCCTGGGTTAGATCATTGTGGTAAGCAGTTAATTGGATTTATATATCTTTTCAAGTTTGCTAGAAACTCTCTGCCCTAGACCTGCTTCCTAGTTCTACTCTTAACTCTTACACTATCTTCCCAGACAATATTTCTGGTTCACCTTCATGATAGCTATCAAGCTAAAGCAAAGGTTACTATGACACAGGTTCCTAGGAACATTCCTAAAATAGACTTCCTAGCTTCCTTCTACCCTAAAGTCCCTACTTTAATCTGTTCTATTTCTACTTTATGCTCCCTGCTTATTAAATACTTTGACCTGTTTTCTTTTATTTATTTAAGAAAGGAGATATTAACAAAAATCATAGGATGGGGGGTATAATTCCACACAATTCCCGCCACCCTATCTCCATATCCCATCCCCTCCTCAATAGCTTTCCCATTCTCTATCCCTCTGGGAGCATGGACCCAATGTCGTTGTGGGTTGCAGAAGGTAGAAGGTCTGGCTTCTGTAATTGCTTCCCCGCTGAATATGGGCGCTGACTGGTCGATCCGTACTCCCAGTCTGCCTCTCTCTTTCCCTAATAGGGTGGGTCTATTTTACTGCTTTTAACCCACCAATTCCCAGATACTACAGATCCCATCCTGACTTCTTTGGGAAGATAACCTCACCAGTATGTCCACAAATCATGCCTCTCCAGAATCCTACCTCACTAATGAAAGATACAAATAGGCTGGAGGTCTGGATCAATCTACAGTTTCCATGTCCAATGGAGACACAATTACAGAAGCCAGAACTCCCACCTTCTGCACCCCAAAAGGGGTCCATACTCCCAGAGGGTTAAACAACAGGGAAGTTTCCAGTGGAGAGAATGGGACACACAAGGCTGGTGGTGGGAACTATATATCCCTATTACTATTGTACCCCATATAATCTTATAGATCAATATTAGATTAATAATAAAAATAAAACATTAAAAAAGAAGAAATGCTATGTGCATGTGTGGAAAATTAGGTATGTACGAGATTATCAGAGAGGTAGAATAAAATCCCAGTTGTTGGGAGTCAGGCTGTAGTGCAGCAGGTTAAGCGCACGTGGCGCAAAGCACAAGGAATGGCTTAAGAATCCCGGTCGCTTTGCAAGCGGTGAAGCAAGTCTGCAGGTGTCTATTTTTCTCTCCCCCTCTCTGTTTTCCCCTTCTCTCTCCACTTCTCTCTGGTCTATTCACCAACAACGACACAGTAATAACTACAACAATAAAACAACAAGGGCAACTGTGGTGATGCTATATGCCCTGACACAGTAGTGACGTCAGCTTTGGCGACAGAAGGCTGACAGAGTATGCAGTGATCTACACAGGAGCATGGTGGACTGTAGGTGAATCCAGACTGCTGGTGTGCAAAGCATTGTGGGTAGGCTGAATACACTTAAAAGGACAGCCAGCCGGAACTCTGGGGCTCTTTGGCTGCGGCTTCTTCTCCTGATCAGATGTCTTTCAGCGGAGGTGCCCAGGCATCCATCTGCCATGACTACTTCTCCTGGGAATTGAGCACGTGTGACTCTGCTAGCCAGTAAACTTTTAGACCCCTCTACAGCCATGAGCAACCTTTACTAAAGCTTATAATTGTTTATCTCACGGGACTAAACTTTGATAACCATATTCAGACTTTATAGACCTAGTGTATGCTTATACTTGATGATAATTGCTTATTTTGCCTTTTACCTGTTTCACCCTAATAAACCTTGTATTGATTAAACTAGTTCCCAGCTCCCGCTGTGAATTCTATATGCACCACAAGCAGCCCCAACCCCCATACCTCTTTTTAAGTTAATTTACAATAGGCAATGAAAGGGAATAAATAAATATTTTTTTAAAATCCCAGTTGTTTCAGGGCTTACCATGTGAACTACAGAAATTAAACCAGGTCATTATTACCTCATAATAAAGTTAAGGAAATTATAGATACAATGAGGAAGACTGAAATGCCATACTATGTGCATGACCCAAGGTTCAAATCCAGACACAACTTAGGAGAAATGAGGCACCAGGAAAAACCTCATAGATGGTGGAGTATTGCGGTAGTATCTCTTACTCTATTTCTTCTCTCTCTTTCTCTCTTTGAAATATAAAAAATACAAAAGTAGACCGAGGAGCAATGGAATTATGCATGTGTACAGCCATGGTACTTTGAAAGAGAATGAAAAATGAAAGAAAGGAAGCAAAAGTAATACATTACAAAGTCTTGTATGCCATAACCATAGAAGAATATTTATAATGTACCTTGTATTTAATTTATAAAATATTTTAATAAGAAAGAAAGAGAGGTAAAGTAATAAATTATAATTCTATGGCAATGTATGGAAAGTTCATTTGCTTCCAATCACAGCAATACGTTTTATTTTCTGTTTCTTTTAAAAAAATATTTATTTATATATTTATTCCCTTTTGTTGCCCTTGTTGTTTTATTGTTGTAGTTATTACTGTCATCATCGTTGGATAGGACAGAGAGAAATGGAGAGAGGAGGGGAAGACGGGGGGGGGTGGTGGTGAGAAAGACAGACACCTGCAGACCTGCTTCAACACCTGTGAAGTGACTCCCCTTGCAGGTGGGGAGCCAGGGGCTCGAACCGGGATCCTTACACCGGTCCCTTTGCTTTGTGCCACATGCGCTTAACCCACTGCGCTACTGCCTGACTCTTTTTTTTTTTCTATAACAGTTAAATTGAAAGTGTTTTAACATTTATATTTATCTAATAACCAATATTATTCTCCTTTATTATCTTTATTAATTTCTGTTTCTTCTAAATATCAGTATACATCTTGAAGGAATAGAACTCATTTCTTCAAATCCAGAAAATTCTTTGGGAAAAGTGCATTTCTCTTAAATCAAAACGAATACAAATGCAAAAAGGCTACATGTCTTTTAGGCAGTCAATTATGTGACTAAGGGAATATATATTTTTAAAGTATGCTTGCTTTTCCTTAGGAACACATGAATATGTTTTGCTGTGAATTTAAAGCACAACCAAGTTGCTTCCCAAATTGGCTATTTACACTCTGGGGCTAAAGCTGAAAGTGGACAGAATTGCCTGGGTAGTTCAATTTCAAGCAGAATCAATACAAGTATGAATGTTACCTTGGTCAAAGGTTGGCCCTTAGGCTATAACTTAAATTAATTTTGGGTAAGCTAAATATTTACATATTTACATTTTCAGTGATAAAGTTTTCAAAAGAAATTTTGAGCTTGCTTATTCAGAAATTGTTTCTTTTTTAAATTGTTATTTATAAAAAGGAAACACTGCCAAAAACCATAGGATAAGAAGGGTTCAACTCCACAAAATTCCCACCACCAGAACTCCATATCCCACCCCCTCTCCTGATAATGTTCCTATTTTTTATCCCTCTGGGAGTATGGACTCAGGATCATTATGGGGAGCAGGAGGTGGGAGGTTTGGATTCTGTAATTGCTTCCCTGCTGAACATGGGCATTGACAGGTCGATCCATACTCCCAGCCTGTCTCTCTTTTTCCCTAGTGGGGCAGGACTCTGGGGAAGCGGGGTTCCAGGAGACATTGGTGGGGCTGTTTGCACAGGGAGGTTTGATTGGTATCATGTTAGCATCTGGTGGCTGAAAAAAGACATAACATATAAAACCAAACAAATTGTTGACTAATCATGAACCTGAAGGTTGGAATAGTACAGATGAAGATTTGAGGTCTCCATTTTGAAGATAGTTAGTAGGCCTATTTTAGTTACATTCCAAAGGGCCCATGACTATATGACATCTGATATGCAGGTGGACCCAAGTTATTGTCTAGGGAGATGATGTCCTGGCTGGGAAAAGGGGCTGGAAGACTGAATCAGGGAAGAGGGTCATTCTCAAATGTGGGGAAAGTATATAAATATTGTTGACTGTAAGCCCCATCAATTTGATCTGGGGCCCATATTCAGCTTAGAAGCCTATGTAACCTCTGCACCCTATAAGTTTGAACTCATCACATTCTGTGGTCATGAGTAGGAACGTTCCAAGCTCTCCCAATTTCAGGACCCATCTTCATCACGTGGAACATAGAGTATTTTATCCAGTCTCCCTTTGGAGAATGGAACATTCTCTACTGTTGTTGATCCACATTGAGGGCAAGGTCCTATGGGGGCCCACAAAGGGGTCTATTGTGTTTTTCCTGATGGAGATGAACAGTGAAAATGGACAGAGAGATCTATTTGAGGTCTAGGCCCATCATGTCTGTGTGAGAATTTTAGGACTCCCTGAGTAGGGCCCCAGGTGATGGGGTGGCCTGATAGTGCCAGAAATTGGTTTTATTCCTAAAACAACATGCTCAAGTGGAGAAGCATCCACCTATACTTTTTGGTGATGATTTTAGTCCAGAATTACAAAAATGAGACAAAAAAGGAGAAAAGAAGAGGAAATGATTCAGGAAGAAAAAGATAAATAGAAGATGAGAATCTATGATTCAACATAGAGTTGATTCTACATGAGTAGAGTTTTAATTTTTTCACAGTTGTATAGTGAGAAAGTTTCTTAAGGGTATGACCACTGATTCTTAAAATATAGTTCATTAATCCAGACAATCTTGGGTAACTATAAAGCTCCATTTTGTCTTACAAAGTATTTTGGTAAATTCATGATTACTTTAAAAAATATTGTATTTATTTATTAATGAGAAAGATAGGAGAGAGAAAGAAAGAATCAGACATGTGCTGCTTGGAATTGAACTCAGGACCTCATGCTTGAGAGGCCAGTGCCTAGCCACTGTGCCACCTCCCAGACCACCATGATTCTTTCCAGTGGTCTGTGTGGTGACATTAGAGACTGTTAGACAGAATTATCATCTGCCTCACTAATTAGTCTGCCTCATGTGTACACTAGTTGGACTGGGTTAAACAATCAAAGAAAATTTAAGAGCATCTGACTGTATAACATCTCATTTTATAACCGGATGACTCAAGTTATTTCTTTACCTTAGAGATGTGGAGGGAGAAAGCCTATAAAAAGTGTAAACTTGGAAAAATGCCACCTACTATCCATGTCTGACAATAGATTAGGTAAAATATGTTAGGAATGTTTCTGTGCAAGCAAATCTTGCCCAATTTATTCAAATCTTACTTAAGTATATACTGGGCTGAGACCTAATTGATATCTCTGGAGAGAAATTTCAATTGAGTTGTATTTATAAGAAAGGGAATTCAGACCATGCTGAATAGACACATTCAATGAGGACATGCCAGTTTCAGTCTCATCCCCAGCCGTTTTATAGCCACTAAAGTGGAATTTACAGCACTATAGAGGAATTGTGACCTGTTGAAGTACCATTGATTTCACAGTTAATTCTCTCTCTGTTTTCTTTTATCTGGAACATCAAATCGAGGAAAAATCCAACTCTAGTTTTTCTTTTGGAGTTGTAACCTATTATGCTTCAAACTGCATGAAGAGAAAAAGAAGCTTAATAATGACAGACCTTATCATTTCATACTAATTTGATTCATAACAATATCACTGGGTCTTATAAGGGGCCACTTCTTATTTATTTAAAATTAACTTATTTATTTTTGATAAAGACAGGGAGAAATTGAGAAAGAAGGGGGAGGTAGGGTGAGGAAGAGAAAGAGAGACACCTGTAGCATTGTTCCACTGTTCATGAAGCCTGCTGGTGGTGACCGGGGGTTGGGGGGTTGAACCACGGCACTGGTACATGGTAACATGCACTCTCTGCCAGGTGTGTCACATTTTCATTTTTCATAAAGTTAAATTATAACAAAGTGAAAGTGTGGGACTCTGATGCCTTATTCAGTGCTTAAACATTAGGTAATGTTTCCAATTTGATTAGGTACATGGAAAACTACATTGCTGGGTAAGTCTTGACTAAGAGACTAAGAAATGATGGGAAGAGTTCTCTTATAAGGTCTCCAACTTGCTATGACAAGGAAAGGCTTGGATAGTCACCATTAAAAGTAAAGGCTAGTCATTTACTTTCTGTTTCTCTCTCAGTCTCTTGCACACACACACACACACACACACACACACACACACACACACACACACACAGCTTTTCTTTCTTCTCCCTTTCTTCCTTCTCCTCTTTTCTTTTTTAATGGAGACAGAAGCAGAGAGAGAGAGAGACATAGACAGAGAGAGAAAAAGAGAGAGAGAGAGAGAGAGAGAGAGAGAGAGAGAGAGACCAAGTCTTCCTCCAGTGTGGTAAATGCCAAATTTCAACCTGGACCATGCACATGGAAAGCAGCACACTACCTAAGTGAGCTGTTTTGCCAGCTCTGGTGGTCCTCTTCAGAGTAGAACTGTTGGCGTGTTTTCATTTCTTACAATGTATTAGTAGCTATAACTCCAATATAAACAGGGTCATGTGGCCTAATTTGTTATAAGGTTAGAGTTTTGTGAAATATAAAGCTAGGCCTATTCTAGTGCCTTTTCACACTTTATTGGCCAACAGAATTGAAATTGTGAACATAAAGGAAATTTCCCTGGAGAGTAAAATTCTTTGTAGAGAAGACAAAATGATTAGGCCAGCAGTGCTATTGAGCTAAACTTTATGGAAACTCACCACAGAGGAAAACACATTAAAATACAATTTTTCTGTCAATAAAAAATAATTTTGAGTTCAGTGATAAAAATGTACAGAATGCAAAATATTGGCAGCATTTCTACTCTCTTAAGAAGTAAGTATAATTGTTTCTAATAACAGTCAATACAAAAATGGTACTTTAAAACACATATAGATTTCTTAGAAAATTAAAGCACTATAGCAAAAAGAATAACTTGGAGATTAATTTTTCTATTGTCCTCATTTTGTAGATGAGAAAACTAAGACTAGAGATATAAATGCTTTACTTCAATACTTCTCCAAGTATTAAAGTAAAGTCCTAAGCCTACATTCTACCACTCTTGGGCAAAGTTTCCTAGTAACATTTTGTGCTTACATTTGAAACCCCTTTTGATTTTTCTCTATCTTTTTGCTACCTAATTCCCACAATCCTCACACATTTCAAAAGGCTGGTCAGTAACAGCAGCAAATATCAAAGCTTCCTTCTCCCTTTAGCATTTATGGGCCCTCTGTCAGGTCTGAAGATACACAGGCAGTGTTAGTAGCTTAAGGAAGCAATTTTCAAATTTCCTCTTAACCTGAGAAACATATTAGTAGAGTAATTAATCTTAAACAACTTTCTCTATCAACCTGACCACTTTTTTTTTCCTGCATCACTACAAGTGAAGGCATATGTGCATGGCTGATTTAATTAATAGTTCCAATAATGTTGGTATGCATGAGACTCCTTCTGTTTCATTTGGTTTAAATACCCCCTGCTTAACACTATTCTATTTACATAACCCAAGGATTCTTGCCTGCTCTGCCCCCTCCTTGTCACACTCTGATTTTCACCAGTCACTTTTCTCTCCACCCTCTCTATGTCACATCCTGTTTCCACCCTACTTGGCAAGTATATATAAAGACAGCATTGTGAGTTTTAGGGTACTTGAGTTTAGCTTAGCTCGTCTTAGATTGTGCTGTGTCCTGCATGAATAAAGAGATACTGCCTACAGCTCAACCATGAGTCCCTGGTCGTCTGTTACCCGCCCGTGAAGCCAGCCCGGCGAAAACAACATAGCCCGGAGAAAACAACACAATAAAAACACAGTATCATAGTGATTTGCAAAAGTTAGTTAATATGGCATAAGGATCACGGTTTGAACCCCGGCTCCCCACTTGCAAGGGTGTTGCTTCACAAGCGGTAAAGCAGGTCTGCAGGTATCTATCTTTCTCTTCCCCTCTCTGTCTTTCCCTTCTCTCTCCATTTCTCTCTGTCTTATCTAACAACAATGACATCAATAACAACAACAATAGTAACTACAACAATAAAAATCAACATGGGCAACAAAAGGGGAAATAAATAAATATTTTAAAAGTTAATTAATAAATGAAGCAAGGAGCACGGGTTCTTCTAAAATATTCAGTGAGATAAAGTTATACAGTTTTTGAATTTAGGTAGGTTTGAGCTTCCTTTTGTTTGCCTTTCCCATTTGGATGATACAGAGAGGGGACTAAAGGAAATTAATCTTTAATGAATACTTGCTTTGAATTATGCACTATATTTTTCTGTTTCATATTCAGAACTATGGACAATATTGTTTATTTTTCCTATATTATATGTGAGATAATTGAGGTTAAAAGTTAAAAGAACTTTCCAGTATCCAACATTCAAGGTTGTGCTAAAACTTAGATCTACTCAGTTCCAAAGTTTTTAGTGAGTGGTCTGTGTATTGATAAGAACACTGAAATAAGGATAGGAACAGTTAAGTAAAATGTGTTGTGACAATATATTATTAATACTGAGCTATGAATCAACACTTTTGTGTTCAAATTCCCTCATACCTCATGTGAAAATTTTAGTTTTGAACCAGTGTTTTCAAAACTTATTTTGCTAAAACTATGAATTTCTTATATCCCATGTCCAAAAGGCCTATCACATGATACACGGCACAATTGTGAGGGGCAAAAAAAAAAAAAAAAGATTTCGGAGGTTACTAAATCCAAATCTATCTACTAGGGTTTGTGTCTAGATTACTTGCACTAAAAAAGAAATTTTTGCTTGAAAGTTTGACTAGTTAAAATCTGAGACTTCCTCTAGTTTTAAGATCTGCTCATTGATGTAGAAATGAAGCCTTGTTAACATTTGTGCTTGGCTACCACTATTGGGTGAACAGCTGATGAACTGGAACATAAAAGGTTTCAACAATTGCAGTAACTGCTTCAACCTATTGGATTTTATCTCAGGCGTGGCAGCAAAGCACATACTTTTATCTAGCTATTAGAGAATATACACAGTTTCTAGATATCAGTTGAGGAGGAAAACAACCTCTTGCTTCAGTCACACTCCATTCCAACAAATCTGTAGATATCCTTTATTTCCACGATGTTTATGTCTGTGTGTTCTGTTTAATTAATTGTCATCCTACTTAGTTACATCAAAAGCTACCTATAAAACCACCCCCCTTTTTTTCTCAAGTGTATTTTACTTGGATATCCAGGAAAGGCCTCCTATTAACATAAAGTGAATTGCCTCACATAGCAATCTGTCTCCAGTAATCATCAGATCTAAATTTATTACTGTATTTTTTTTCAGCCAAAATGAAAATCCTATCTTTTTTTTTTAAGTTTCAGGAGGGGAGATCAATTTCAACCTAAAATATAAATCATTCAGACTTGTAGTATCACTTTTCACATGCAATCAGGGTTCGTTTTAATAAGCAAAAGCAAGAGGGTCACGTATAATTGCTTTACTGGCAGGTGGGAACATTTGAAGCAAGTAGAAAGCTTGCAAAAGTTCAGCTGGATCAGTATTCAACAAAACAGTAAGATCTAAACAGGGCAAACCACTTATGCTACCCACATTCTCAATTATTACATTTGAATATTAGGTACTGACTAAAACTTTTGAAGAAGAGCCCACCACATTTGTAGACTGGGAAGAAATATTCTCTAACATGAGCAGAAAATTTTCAGAAAATTAAGTAGCACTGATTTATAAAGCATTAAGGAATTTCATTATTGTCTCTACAGTAATGTCTACAATATTGTCTCTACAATAATTGTCTCTACAGGCTTGCTAAAGCAGGGAAGTGACAGTTTTGGTGGGTCCTTCAAAAATTTATATGTAATATTTCTTTTTTTAAAAAAATTATATTTATATATTTATTTTCCCTTTTATTGCTCTTTTTTTTTTATTCTTGTCGTAGTTATTATTGTTGTTGTTATTGATGTCATCGTTGTTGGATAGGACAGAGAGAAATGGAGAGAGGAGGGGAAGACAGAAGAGGGGGAGAGAAAGACACCTGCAGACCTGCTTCACTGCCTGTGAAGCGACTCCCCTGCAGGTGGGTATGGGGAGGGGGACTTGAACCGGAATCCTTACTCTGGTCCTTGCGCTTTGCGCCACGTGCGCTTAATCCACTGTGCTACCGCCTGACTCCCTATATGTGACACACACACACACACACACACACACACACACAGTCTTCATAGCATTTGTAGGGCTTATAACACCATTCTTTTGGAAACACTAAGTAGAGAGTAACCCATATACATTACAGCAGTATTGTCTTCTATTTGATTCTATTAAATACTGTCCCAAGTGTTTTCAATATATTAGGTCTCTGGAGAAGACTTGTAGTAAGTCAAAGTAGTATGAATTTTAAGTGCTTTGTTTATGTAGCCAAATTTCTTCCCTCTAATTATAATTTCCCAATTTTCTTATATCCCCTTAGATGGTGAATCTTTTGATAATGTAGCTTATAATAAGTATGTAAGTACTTATGAAAATTAGAAATGAAGCACTTATAAATGATTTAATTGTACAAATGACTTTTGCTAATTATAAAATTATTAATCAAATGACACAATGAATATTTGATGAATTGAACCCATAGATGGCAGAATGGCACCACTCAGTTCATATTCTTTAAGGAGAAAACTTGGAAGAATTATTTATTTCACCTATTCATATTCATTAAGCAAAAAATGCAGTTGAAAAATAATTTAAAAATTCCCCAAATAATTCTGAGTCCCAGGGTTTTTACTAAATATTCTTTCCTACAACATAGGCATGCTATCTTTTTAAAATTAATTTTATTAAAGCATTTTTCATAAGATCAATCTGCAATAATATGAACATACATACACAGAGAGATTTTTGGTGAAAATATATTTAAAAGTTGAGTAAATAGTGGATGTTGTTATTTGGAAAACTGGGAAATGTTATGCATGTACAAATTATTGTATTTACTGTCAAATGTAAAGCATTAATTCCCCAGTAAAGAAATTAAAAAAAAAAGAGTTGAGTAAAATGAGTCCACTAGTAAAAAAATAGATGTTTTAGTATGAAGTTAATGCATTATATACAATTTATGGTGACTCACAATTGATATTTATATAGTAGTATAGTGAAATGCCGCATTAGTAAAAAAAAAATTATAGACAGATAATTTATAGGAATTTGTTACACCCTGACTTTCCTATATAATATCTACCATATGTTTTGCTTTCCACTTATTGAGAAAAAGCATGCTTTTTATCTGATATAATTCTACTGGTAAAATTGCTAATGTATCACAGTAAAGTTCCTTTTGCAACTACAGATGAACTCAACAGCTCATGAAAGGGCATGGGGCGTTAAACTGACTTCTTGCGAAATTAGACCCATCCTTTTTTCTCTGGAATCCAAGAACATTATTAGATCACTAATAACTTTTTCTTTTCTTTTTTTTTTTCTTTAGTTACCAGAGCTATTGCTAAGGCTCAGTGCCTGCATGACTCCCCTGTTTCCAGTGGCCATTTTTCTTTTTATAGAGAGTAAGAGACAAAGGGAGGGGAGAGGTAGATGGGGAGGGAGAGAGAAAGAGAGAGAGAGAGAGAGAGAGAGAGAGAGAGAGAGAGAGAGAGAGAGAGAGAAAGATACCTGTAGTACTGCTCCACCATTCATGAAGCTTCCCTCCCCCTTGCAAATGGGCATACCCCTATTCTCAAACTTTTACAGCTTCTGTAGCTCAGGTCCTCCTCTGGGATCACATCCATATCAAAGTCACATGTTTCTATAAAATGCTTCTATTCTTTGGTTTACTCCTCAATGTTATTATTACTTGAATTTCTGTTCTCTTAGTGCCATCGCACTTCCCATATCACACCAGAATTTGAAGCTCAGTCATAAGCTAGACACATACCTAACCCAATGAGCAATCTCTCTGATTCTGAAAATTATTTTGACAACAGGGTTCCCAGTTATATTATTTCTTTTCTCCCCAGCTTCCAGTACTATGCTTTGTACATTGAAGGCAAGCAAAGTGTGTGTGTGTGTGTGTGTGTGTGTGTGTGTGTGTGTGTGTGTGTGTGTGTGTGTATGTGAATGTTGCTTATTGAGTGAATCATTTTAGCCTCAAAATAGAACACAGCCCTTTACTCTTTTAAATCTCCCCAGTGCCTGAATTTTAAGTTATTGACATCATATTATAATTAACCTGAAATTAGTGTCACAACACCTGTTTCATGTAATAAACAAGGGATAAAGTTATGATATGAGTTAGAACTGGGACATAATTTTTAATTTGCATGCTTTCTCCCTGACTTATGAGGAATACTTACCATCTTAACCCTAATAAAGTAAAGTGCCTTCATTTTATAAATGAACTAACCAAGTTTTGGGCATTTAAATGACTTACTCAAAGTTGGATACAAGTGATACATTGGAAGACTGACTTCCAACCGAGGTCCTCTTAACTCCTTTTATGTGAAATACATACACTCACACTCTCATACAAACACTATCTCTTTGTTTTAGATGGATTTAGTTATAACAAAGTTCTGAATTTTAGCTTTTATACTTTCAGTGATATAAAAAATGTAGGTTATTACAAAACAAGAGTAGAGTATAACTTAAGAAACAAGGAAAGAAAAGAGAAAATACAAAATAAAAGTAGGGTTATTGGGTACATTATATTGAAACAAAGCAGAGGACTAAGGGGGGAAATAGAGCTGGAGGGAGTTTAGAAGGTTTTAGGGTGATACATGATCGTAGATAAAGAACTAAGTTGGAGGTTAGGGTGTTTTGCAGATACCTACAAAGGGTCATAAGAAATTGTGCCCATGTGTCAACAACTGTACTATAAATCAGTAACACTTCAAAGATGAATTGAAAAAATGTAAGACAAAAAATAAAATATACTTCAGTCTCTGTCTTATGTAAGTTTCAGTCAAACGTTAACCTCGCTCATATCTCATATACTTAAGTTTGATATCTGGCTCATGTTATGTTGTTTATATCTAACATTTATTTTTTAAAAATCTTTTATATATTGAGCAATAACACTGTAAATCATTAAAGTAAAGTTGATAAAAAATCACAAGAAAAGTCATTAAAATCTACAGTGTTCAGAGGTTTGTCTTTTGAAGAACACATTGCAAATGGTAAATCTTTCTTACTGTATTGCTGGCTTTGTATTCATTGCGAGAGATAGTGAAATACTGAAATAGGAAGCATAAGCTCTAAAACATATTTCAAGATTTAAGATTTTGTTCTATCTCTCTTATTAAGTTTCCTCATGTATCTGAGAGAGTGGGGAAAATACATATTTACCTTCTTGTATTAGAATGAGAAATGTCTGAACAAATTCATATAAAAAATAGAATCTAGCCCATAGTAAAGTAACAGTAATGTTATTTGTAATCACAGTTGCATTGTTGTGCATCTCTAAGATTACAAATAAAGCTAACTCCCAGATCACTCAATTACCCACTCAATGTCTCACTAAAGCATTTATTCACTAAGATTTATTAATTATTTACTAATAGTAGGCACTGTGCTTAGTGATATAGGAGATAAAATAGTCAAATGTTGGTCCTGTAAACTCAACATATTTATAATCTAATGAAATATAAAAATATATGAAAAAAGTTAAAACATCTTCAGATAAGGTTATACAAAATATTGAATTTTATACGTTTTTCAAACTCCCAGATCTGTGCCTATAATTACACATACAATTTGTTTGTTATGTCTTTAATAGTAAATTAATCAAATGCATTAGTATTTGTAGCATCTCTACAATCAGGAAGCCAATGGAAAAAAAACATATAATTAGAGTCCATTCTAAAGATGCCAAATTTAGAAGTTTTTTTTTTCTAGTAGTACATTATTTCCAGATGATTTTGCTAGGGTTGTCAGAGTAAAAACAAGCAGATAAGTGACATTTGTTCTTAATTTGTTGTATTCATTAATGCTTCAGTTTTTAAAATTAGAATATGATTTAGAAAGTTAAATAGCAAAAGTTAATGTTATTAAGCTTTAAAATTTTCTTTCTTCATCTATTTACTTTGTTTCTTCTTTCAGTTCTTGCATATTTAAGTCATTTTAAATATTAATAACATACTAAGTAAGCCTTAATATTTACATTAAATTGAAATTCACACTGATGCCTACAATTTTCAATGGTTTATGTTATTAATATTGTATTAACTAAATCATTCTCATTGAAGAAACTTAAATATACTATGACTATTGCATAGTAAGTAATCCTTTTTTAAAGAGTAGGGATACCAAAATATTAAGCAATATTAAACTGGAATAATAAATGATAAGATTAAAAAATATTTCCTTTTGTTGCCCTTGTTTTATTGTTGTAGTTATTATTTATGTCATCGTTGTTGGACAGGACAAAGGGAAATGGAGAGAGGAGGGGAAGACAGAGAGGGGGAGAGAAAGCTAGACACCTGAAGGGCTTCACCACCTGTGAAGGGACTCCCCTGCAGGTGGGGAGCTGGGGGATCAAACCAGTATCCTTTTGCCGGTCCTTGCGCTTTGTGCCACGTTCGCTTAACACACTGCACTACCGCCCAACTCCTGATATGATGTTTTTAAATTGTATCAAACATCATTTTCAAATGTTTATTTTGATAACAAATATGTATTTCATTTACCATTAGAGTTTTTACTTTCAACTTTTTATATTTTATTTATTACATGGAGGCAGAAAGAAATCAAGAGATAAGAGGGAGATAGAAAGAGAAGGTTTCCCTCTACAGGTTGGGACTAGGGACTTGAACACAGGTCTTTGCACATTGTAATATGTATACTGTACTAGGCTAACCACCACTTCGGCCCACATCAGAGTTTACTAAGTCATCCTAAGTCATAAAAGTTCATAAAATGTTAATATGAATGTTTTTATAGTATGTTTCAAACAATACAATACAATATATATATATTCCATTCCCAATCATTTAAAGTAGAAATGTTTATGTATAGGGTGAACTAGATAATATTTTCCTTTATCAGATATAAAATGAAAAGAATGTATTTTCTGTTGTGAAGGACATTTCCAGAAATTTTACATTTCAAAATCAGAACTAATGGGGCCAGGCAGTGGCACACCTGGTAGAGTGCTTAGCAAGGTTCAAGCCCCTGGTCCCCACCTGCAGGGGGACAGCTTCACGAGTGGTGAAGCAGGGCTTTAGGTGTCTTTCTGTCTCTTCCCCTTTCCATCTTCCCCTCCTCTCAATTTCTGGTTGTCTCTATCCAATAGATAAAGATTAAAAAAATTAAAGTAAGAATTATTTTTGCTTATAATGGTTTTTGAAAACTCATTTTCTCCAAAGTACTAAAACTATTGTAAAAGGTAATATTAGAATAGGTTTCGCTTAACTAATCCTTGTATTTTTTCTTTCTTTTCCCATTTTTAGTCCTTTGGGACTAAAAGACATTAGAAACCTAAAATAGGGGCCAGGTGGTGGCACACCTGGTTGAGCATACATGTTAAAATGCACAAGGACTCAGGTTTGAGCTCCTAGTCCCCACCTGCGAGGAGAAAGCTTTAGTGAAGCAATGCTGCAGGTGTCTCTCAGACTTTCCCTCTCTAACACCCCTTTCCCTCTCTATTTCTGATTGTCTCTATCAAATAAATAAATAAGGATAAAAAAATTAAAGAAAAAATTCTAAAATAGACATCTATTTTAGGAAAATCATAAGTTATAATTCAAACTATGTAACTATATCATAGTTATAACTATGATATAGTTATAATAATAAATATTTTATTTGTCATAATTTACCTATTTCATTTCATTTATAGCATGAGGAATTCTTGCTACTATAAGATATATGTAAAGAAACAATACAGAATAAATTCAGCTCAAATTAATCTGTTATTATATATAATATATATCATATACTATAGCACAATTATATATAAATAAACATCTTTAAAAAATAGAGCAAAGGAAAAAGCAACAGTTGACTTCAGTTAAAAGACATTTTTAGGTTTTTTTTATTAATTTTTTAATCAACTGTAAGACTTTTTCTTAATGAATACTCTATATGCAATGTGTCAAAATGGAATGAGTTCTCAAAAAACAACATACTTTATAGTCTTAGGCATTATTTCTATGGAGGGGCAAGGGTAAAGAAACCCTGAGAGCATTATGGCAATGCTGTGTTACTTACGGTTGAGAGACAGGCTTGCATTGGTTGTGCCTAGCTTGTTGGCAGCCACACAAGTATAGTTGCCGAAGTGCTCCTGTGTTACATTGGTAACAGTGAGAATGGATCTTGTGCTAAAATTCTGAATCATAATTCCCTGTTGGCCATTGAAGAGCCTGAAATACAAATTAAATCCAAGGTAAATATGTATATTAAATATTATTTTCATCTTTTATCTTAGATGGGTTTGTCATGACAGCCCATAAACAGCCTGACTGCAGTGGCATTAGTGGCATTAGGGCATTAGTATGATAAAGACGTAATTATATTTCCCTTATATTTATAGCTATTGGGAGGAGAGACTGTATGGTTGTTGACTGTCTATAGGAATATTTACACTATACAGCTAACTAAGCTTATGTATCTACATGTTTTATTCACATATTATTTGGCATGTTAGAAGTTTAAGCACACCAAGTAATGGAATCTCATCCAATAATACCAAGAAAAAGTACTCTTTACTTCTGCCATATACCACTGACAAATGATTTGCTTTCAAACCTGGCAATAGATAGCGGTGTAGTACTGAGGAAAACATTTGAAGCTGAATATTAGCGTTACCACATTTTAGGAAAATGTCTGGGAAAGTCCTTTAACATTCCTGAGCCTCAATATGGTATTCATTTTTGTTTCATTATACCCTGATTATCCAGCAAACTTTATCTAGATTTATCAGTAGGGGCTCTCAATTTCTTTTTCTTTCTTCTCCTCTATTTTTTTTTTTTTTTGGACATTACTAGAACTTACTACTTCTGTGATTTCACCACTCCAAGTGAATGCTACTTTTTATTGTTTTTATGAGATAGAAGGTAAGAAAAACACAGAGGGAAGGAGAGACACCACAACACTGCCCCACTGCTCCTGAAACTTCCCCTTTACATGGTTCTCTGATGTAGTGGGGATCCAAGACCTCACACATGGTAAAATGTGAGTTCTATTGTGTGGGATCTCTCCTAACACTAAAGCCCTCATTTTTAAAAGAACTGGCATACAGACTCAACAAACCTAATACTGGTTTGGATATAACAAATGACAGTCAACACTTAAACAACTGGTAGAAAGTCGTAACTCATCATAAGGAAAGGACAACAAAAGCTGGAAAAGGGCAAGGGACTAGCTCACTCAATGATGGTCTTTTTGGTCAATACCAGGCCAATGCCTGGTCACTAGTGAAAGAATCCTTGGATTCCACATAGATACAATGGGCCTAAACTTCTAATAGATCCCTCTCTCCACCATCACTGTTCACTTCCACTAGGATCATCATCATAAGACCTCCTGTGGGCCTCTCCAGGGCCTTACCCTCACTGTAGAGCAACCATGGTAGGACTCTCTCACTCTCTGAAAGGAGGCTGGGTCATCCTACTCTTCACTTGAGGAAGACTAGTCCTGAAATAACTGAGGTCTAGAATGTTCCCAACTATGACCATACACAGTGAGCTGAGACTGACAGGGACTCAGAAGTTACACAGTCTCCTGTGCTAACTATATTTATATATATTTCTTGCAACAGATCAATGAGGTGAACAGTTAATTGTATTTATGTCTTTTCTTCAAGTCTGAGAGCTACTCTCTGCCCTAATCCAGCTTTCTAGCCCTATTCTCAACTCTGACTACATCTTCCTAGACAATATTCTGAGTCCACCTGCATGTTTGCTACTGGGCTCAGGCAAAAATTAGTAAAGTCATGGGCTCCTGGGAACATACCTAAAATAGACTTCTAGCTTCTATCCACTCTAAGATTCCTATTCTCATCTGCTCTATATCTACTTTTGGATTCCTGTTTATTAAGCACTTTGTCCTGCTTTATATCTTACCACCTTTCAACCATCAACTTGCAGAGGCTACTATGACTCCATCCTGCCTTCTTGGGCCAGATAAGCACACCAATGTATCCCAAAGTCTCACCACTTGAAAGCCCTACCCCACTAGGGAAAGATAGAAGCAGGTTGGAAGTAAGAATCAACCTGCCAATGTCCATGTCCAGTGGAGAAGCTGTTATAGAATCCAGAACTCCTACCTTCTGCACCCCAGAAAAGAATTTTTACCCATGATTCCCAAGGGGAAATCTATAAGGAGAAGATGGCCAAAGGCCCTAAATTCTAGTTCCATCAGGATCCAGAGGGAGATGAATAAAGGAAGATGAATAAAGGAAGGACATTTGAGGTAGTAACAGGTGTAGGTTTGACTTAGAAAGGAAGAGAAAGCAGGACCACAGAAAAAATTATTAATAATTTTAAATATTGATTGTTATAGAAATACTAGTCAACCCATGTCTGTGACTTTGGGAGAATGATTACAGTTTCCAGTAGAGGGAATGGAGATACAGAACTCTGGTGGAGGGAACAGTGTTGAATTATAGCCCTCTTATCCCATAATTTTGTAAACCAATATTAAATCACTAAAATATGAATAAAAATAATCAAATAAAGGACTAGCATAGCTTTAGTAGTGACAATAATAGCTTTATTATTGCCATGTCCACACCTGCTTCATGTTTTTTCTGAATCTGCTTCTGTTGCTTATCATCCTCCATTACTTCTACTGATCAGACCCTCCCTACTCAGTTAGTTCTGATCTAGGTCCTACCTTACTTTCTCTAATGTTCCTTATATGGCTTTTCTATCTTTATGCTTCTATCTAAGTTGTGCAAGTTATAAAATCAAAACCTACCATTGAATGCTTGGATTGTTCTGAGGATTTCCATGCATGCAAATCTTTTCAAGACAAAAAATATATTTTTTGAATTTCTCAAATGACAGGACCATATAAATACATTTTGTTTTACATTTGGTGAGTAGTTCATAGGCTAGTGATGCCCAACTAACATTCCTACCACAGAGGGCTTTGTAATACCCCTTAAAGAAATTCTTGAAGAAATTCTCTCAAAAATGAATTCTGCTGTAAAAGGATACGAACCAGATAATAACTTCTCCACCCCCTCCCCCCCAAAAAATACTGTGGAAAAGATGCACAAACCATAATATGGACTATGCAAACTCATAGTCAAAATATTGTGTTAGTTTTTCTTTTTTAGTGTGTTTAAATTTCATTACTAAATATTTCCTTAATCACAAAGATGCTAATATTTGGCATCCTCTGAGAGTTTAAGTTGAACTTCTTTGCATTATGTTATGTGACTTGCATCTGAATTTAGATAAAATACACTGTAGTTAAATACAAATTAAAAGAAGCTCCCATGCTTAGTTACTCAGGGAATTACTTTTATTTCATGCAATACCTGAATTTGACTTATCTAAATCTCAAACTTTAATCAGATTAAAGAAACTTTAAATGAACACTGAATATCTTTAACAAGCAATAAACCTAATAATTTCCATCTCAGATACAATAAAATGACTATGTTTATTCTTGTCTCACATTATAAAAATACAATATTTATGTTAAATGGTCATATAATCTTTTTCTGTTTCCTTGCATAACATTTATAACTTCATTGTCTGTTAATTCATATATATGCATATTTAATATATAAAATCAATTAGAGATCTTTTGCATTTTAGGCAAAATCAAGTTTACTTTGTCCATATGAAGCTTTAACTCTAGATGACTCAGCAACTCGTAAGATTGCTAAATCTCTATTGGGCCCCATGGACTAGAGAATTGAGAGCAAAGCAGTTAGTGCCTTTATTTGGTGAGACTTTGGGGGGGAAAAAATCTCAAGGGAATATATTCACTTACTTCCTGACACACTTTGCTTATGTTTGTTATTGCTGCCTTTCTGAATTCTCTTCCAGTTCTGTACCCTTTAATGCATTTGAAAGCAAAGCCACAGATGCTGCTAAATCATGAAGTGTATCCATGCTCTCTCTGTGCAGGCTCATTTTTGGCCTTTGGCCAGTAGTGCTATGTGCTTCCTTTCCAGAGTGGCACATTAGTGTGCTAACTCCTGCTGCTCTGATCAGCCTGGCATGTGATTATGCTCAATTAAAAAAAAGAAAGAAAGAAAAGAAAGAAAGGAAGGAAGAAAAGAAAACTAAATTCTCTGAAAGATGAAGAAATTTTTTCTGTTTAGAGGAAGATACTTTCTGAAATAACTAGAGAAATCCATAGCTGACTTTCTTCTATCATTGGGAGTTTTAGAAGTGCCGATTCTTCAAAATCATTAGGAAACCTCTTTTCTCCTACCAGAGTACTGGGATAACTTTTGCAAAACCAGCCTTTTTAAGGAAAGTGATTTTTGACATGGTGTATTGAAATAGAAATACACTTTTCTGATTTTCCTACAGAGATTCTGGGGAGGGGATTTATTTAGTTATTCAAATTAATTCTGAAACTAACTATCACACTGCTACAAAGATGTGCTTTATTTCATGTGATTAGGAACTGAGTTGGGCAACACATGGTTTTTGAAGACCTTTGAGAACTTCTGAGAAGGTCAAAGATGAATATAAAAGTCAAGACATATAGCAAGAGAGCTACAACAAGGTGAAATGTAGACTAGGCATGGCTTACAGAAGCTAAGTCAATGGCTAAATTTTGTGTGGGAGTAGAGGAGGTTAGGGAGGATTGGCAGGGCATTGGCATTGAGAACCTAGTGCAAGATGGTGAAAAAAGACTTTAGATGGTAGTGGGTACAGCTCAAGGACAAGTGTCATGGAGAGATAAGAAACCGTACTCTTGTGACAACTCTCTTGTAACTTATTATGTCCTCCAGTAAGCCAATTTTAAGAAAAATCAGACATACCTATACCCAATTGTTTAAGACAGATGGCACCTTAGTTGCAAAGTTGACATTTTAGTATGAACAATGAACCTTTAATAACTTGGGCACAGTTTGACTCATACACAGAAGTTATAATATATATAATCCTACTGTAATTTTACTTCTTAACTAAAAGCATATAATCATCAAAGAACATCTTAATAGGTGGAACTTTTTTTCCTTATCGAGTAATTATTTCAATACTATCGTATATAATTATATTTCCTATAAACAGGGTAATTATGTCAATAAAAACATGTTTGACAAATTGAATTAATTTTATGCATTATATCCTGATAGACCGGAGTTGGTTCACAGAATGACTATATTTTCCATATCTATCCCTGAAATTTTTGAAATCAGACTTCTTTGTAACAGTAATACGGAATGTGAAAGTGATAATTCAAGCGATATATTCAGAGAACTAAATTCACAGTATTGCCTTATGTGGAGCATTTTTCTCTTTTTCATATATATTTGACTTTTTTAATACCTAAAAGGATGATTTTTTTGTTTTAAAAATATTTACTTTATTAGTTTCATCAGGTAGACCATGGAGAGCACAGCTATGGCATATGTGGTGCCAGAGATTAAATCTGTGGTCACAGATATGCAAGTTCTTAATGTTCTACTTTATGAATCTATTCCCCAGATACAATATTCATCATGAATTAACTTTGAATACAGAATCAAAGATACTTTCTTACAGTTCACTACACCTACACTCAGAAAGGAGAGGTGAATTCTTTGGAATGAAGGATTAACTGTGTCAGTCATTTCCTTATCCAGAAATCTATAGCTTGTGGTGCTTGTGTAGAAATTCTAGTCATTTAAAAATTCATTTATTTATTCTTTTTTATTGAGAGAATAGTGGTTTATAGTAAATACATCTGTTGATTCTAAAATTTCTCATTTTCTACAAAACACTTTCTCCCCCATCCTAGGTCCTCTTCCAGCATCATGCATGACGACCTGAAAAGCTTCTCTACCTGCCCTGAGTTATTTACTTTGGTGCGATACACTTAATCCAGTCCAAATTCTACTTTGTGTTTCTCCTTTCTGTTCTTATTCTTCAACTTCTGTCCATGATTGAGATAATCTCATATTCATTTTTCTCTTTTTGGCTTATCTCACTTAGCATGATTCTTTCAAGCTCCATCCAAGATAAAGTGAACAAAGTACATAATTCTTAACAACTGAGTAGCTTTCCATTGTGTATATATACCATAATTTTCTTAGCCACTAATCTGTTGTTGTACATATTTTATTTTATTATTTGAGGGGTGTCTTCATTTTTCTTAAAGATTTTATTTATTCATTCATGTGAAAGATAGGAAGGGAGAGAGAGAGAGAAAGAACCAGACATCACTGTGGCACATGTGCTGCTGGGGACTGAACTCAGGATCTCATGCTTGAGAGTCCAGTGCTTTATCCACTGTGCCACCTCCTAGACCACTTGTTGTACATATTTTAAATACAGAGGGGAAGAGAGGTGAGAGAGAGAGAGAGAGGCTGGTGCACTGCTCAGCTCTAATTTACAGTGATTCTACCTGTTAAACCTTGAACCTCAGGATTTCAGGCATGAAAGCTTTTTGCATAACCATTATGCTATATCCTGGCTTGATCATTTTCTATTGTTGTAATTTTACCATTCAATAGACCTTATGACTATAAAATCCTTTTGTTACTGTGAATCCTGTTGTCCTCTAACTTCTGCCAATCATAGATTGTCCTTATTGCTATTATTTGAATGTTCATGCTCTTCACAAATTCATACGCTGAAATCCTGAACCTTAAAGGTGTTGCACTTATAATATGTACTTTGGGAGAGACTCTAAAGTCATGGAAAATAATCTAACTAGGAGGTAAGAATGTTTTGTAGACAACTATCATAGGAAAATAAAAAAACAAAAAGTGTACCTATATATCAACAATTGTACTATAAGCCATTAACATCCCCTGTCAATGAAATGATAAAAGGGGAAAAGAAACCATTACAGTAGGTTCCAGAGAGATTCATAGTCCTGTCTACTATGCAAAAGTACAGTATACCCAGAAGAGTACTCTCATAGTGCCATGCTGACCCTGTTCTCATACTTCCATGTTCTAGAACTGTGAGATAGATATTGGTTGTTTATAAGCTGCCTAGTGATATTTTGCTATATCAACTTAAAAGAATTAAAAATGAAAACATAAGACCGCTATTTTTCTTTTTTTCTGACATCATGTACATCTGTGAACCACAAACTCTACTTGTCAGAGGTGTTGCCAACTCCTAAGTTATACAGCCTGATTTAGTTCTTAGTAAGATTAGTCCCTTATATTTTCATATCATTCAGAAATAACATGTAGAAAACTAGCTAATAAGCAGGGATATTTTTATATTCATGACTTAGGAAATTTGTGTAAACTCTATAATTACAATCACTCTCAATAATAATAGTTATTTAGGATGGCCAGAAGAGTCAGGGCATTATCACATAAACAAATCTGACCATGTAACTAACCACTGGGACTGATTTTTAGTATTACAGTAGCTATATCTAAACTCACTCATTTAAAATTATTTATTTATTTATTTATTTTTTTGTTTGTTTTTTTTGTTTCCATTATCACCATTGGGCTTCAGTGCCAGAACTAGGAACCCACTGCTTCATTTTTTCCTTTTATTTTTTTTTTCCATTTTATTTTATAGGATAGAGATAAATTCAGAGGAGGTGGAGAAATAGAGTGGGAAAGAGAAAGACAGATACCTGCAGAGCTGCTTCACCACTGGTGAAGCATCCCTACCAGACAGCCCCCTGCTCCATCCTCCACTGTTGACACTATCGCTTATTTACATAATAATTGTTTTGCCAGATCTATCTTCTTTCTACCTTGAGACCTACCCTGCCTGCAGGGTACATTATTCCCACCAACTAAACCATAGCAACGGTAGCTAAGGAAGTTCCCAGCGTGACTTTTTCTTTTCTCCACCCCGTTTCCTAGCCATCTCCGTTCAGACTTGCCACTTCTGGTTCTATCCCATAACCCACTTCTGTTCCTGGTTTCACTCTCTTTTCTCTCCTGCCTAGCCTCCTGACCTGGAGAAGGGCTGGTGTGCAGAGTGGGAGGTGGCTATTGCAGTTTGGTGCCATGTGGCTTAACCAGCTGTGCTCACACTTGACTCTGGGGCTCCCTCATCAATAAAGAATTGTATTACCATGAGGCCACGAGTTCCTGGTCTCTCCCCTGTGAAGGTAGCCTGGCACAACCACTGTAGGTGAATAGCAGGTGCTTGAACCTGGGTCCTTGAGCATTGTGTGTGCACGTCACCAGGTATGCCACTGCCTGGCCCCTCATTTTGCATTTTTATCCAGCCTCATCTCACATTTTAGAACTGTTGTTCACTATCTGACTTTCAGGTCAAGAATTACAAGCAATATTTCTAGAAAAATAAATTTTTAGGTGTAAATACTCACTGGAAAATGAATTGCTAATGAAGAGAACACCAAAGGCTATACATCTATGAAAATTGTTTGGAATAGAATGAGAAAGGTGGTCTCAACTGATGATCAGTCTCTAGCAAGCTGGAATTACAAGAGAATATGATAATGTGATTGATTTTATTAGTAAAATTATGTGTCTTAATATCGAGACAGAAGACAGTGGGAACAAGTTGTTTTTTTTAATCATAAGTATAATTACAGAGAGAATGAATTTTCTGCCAATAGGGGATTATAGGATTATTGATTTCCAAGAGGAGGTATGAGCTACAGATATATTTCAAAGAAGAGACTTAAAGAAATTCATTAGTAATTGTAGATCTCTGTCAATAATCTTAATGAAAATGAAGTTTTGTTTGTTCATTAAATAATGTTTACCCATGACTCCTATACTTAAAACACAGATTTTCCAGTAAAAAATAAAAAGACATGGAGGGAGGCATTCAGATCCTGCTGCATGATGGTGGAAAAGGACCTAAATTGGGCTTGATAGTGTTTTTCAGACACCAAACATAGCGAGATGAAAAAGTGTACATTCAGGAGCAGCAGCTCTTATGTGTGTTAAGTGCATGTGGCACAAAGCACAAGGACCTGCATAAGGATCCTGGTTTGAGGCCCTGGCTCCCCACCTGCAGGGAAGCGGTGAAGCTGTTCTGCAGGTAACTATCTTTCTCTCCCCCTCTGTCTTCCCCTCCTCTCTCCATTTTCTTTCTGTCCTATCCAACAACAATGACACCAATAACAACAACAAAAAAACAACAAGGGCAACAAAAAGGGAATAAATATTAAAATAACTAAAAAAAAAAGTGTACACCTGTTAACACCTGCACTGTTATCCATTCACCACTTCCATTAAGAAAAACAAACTGGGGGTGGGGACCAGGCAGTGGTGCAGCGGATTAAGTGCAGTGCAAGCACCTGCACAAAGATCCTGGTTTGAACCACAGGCTCCCCACCTACAGAGGGGGTCGCTTCACAAGTTGTGAAGCAGGTCTGCAGGTGCCTGTCTTCCGGAGATCTCCCCCTTTCTATATACCTCTTGCCCCTCTCATTTCTCTCTGTCTTATCAAAAAAAATAATAAATGGCCACAGGAGTAATGGGTTTGTAGTGCAGGCACTGAGCCCCAGCAATAACCCTGGAGCCAAAACAAAAAAAACCCAATTTTGACATAAGTGAATAGTTAAAAAACATTAGTTAACTTCTCTCAATGATATAAATGTAGATTACATAATCCTTCACTCTGAATTATGGGCTGTATTTTAGTCTTCTTAGTTTGAGCAGAAATGTTTCCTGGGCATCGAAAATCTCAGTTGCCCCAGACACATTTATCTCTGAATTAATCTAAAGCTAAAAGTCACCACACTGGTGACACACCTAGTTAAGTGAACATGCAGAAGGTCCTAGGTTCAAGCCTTTGGTCTCCACCTGTAGGGAAAAGCTTCACAAGTGGTAAAGCAATGCTGCAGGTCTCTGTCTCTCTCTACCTCTCTCTCTGGTGAAGCAGTGCTGCAAGTCTCTTTCCCTCTCTGTCTGGTGAAGTAGTGCTTCAGGTCTCTATCTCTCTCTTTCTCTTTTCCTTTTTAATTTCTTTCTGTCCTATCAAGTAAAAAGAAAGAAAAAGTAACTACAGGCAGCCATGAATTTATCGTACAGGCAACAAGTACAGGCAAGAACCCCTGCTAGCAATAATCATAATAAACAGACTGCACTGTACAAAAATATTGGTGTTAAGAGTGTAATCTCCTTATCCCTCCCTCTCTCCTTCATTTATGTACACCATCAGTGACTGATTTTCACCCCTTTTGTGGGACTATGTGAAAGCTTGGTAGAACTTAGGGGAGCTCTCTCATCCTTGGATGGAGGTCTGGAAAGACACCCTACTTGTTAGCCTCTCTCCTTATAGAGATGAGCCAAGAGGGAAAAGTCTCCCAGACTCAGTTTCTCCTTGTTAGTCTCTCAAGCTCACAGACAGCCTACAAGTCTCTCACACTTAGTTTCCCCTGCTAGCAGCAGGCCAAATGATTGCCTGCTTTAGGGTTCACTCAAAGTTCACACATCCACTTCACCTTTTTATCATACAGGAGAACACACTCTATCATACGCTAATACCAGGCAGTGAGACCCCCAAATTCTATTTCCTTATGTTCTTTGATATCTGTGATTTACATCAAGTTCTGTTTTTCTTCTTCTCTACCTCACCTTACTGGTTTAACCCCTATGCTTCTCTCAAATACCTTTGGATAATTAACTTGCCTGCATCATGGAAACTAATTGTCTTGACCTTTATGCATCTCATCAATTCTTGTCATATCAGCCCCCTACCATAGGGGCAAGCTGACCTTTAAGAAACCTGTAATTTATGACATATGTGAAAAATGTCCTCTGTTTAAGTCAGTATAAAGACCTGTACTCTTCTCCAAATAAACGAATGTGCATACCAGAATGTTCCCCGATGTCTCTTTCTGAATTCACTTGGCCTCTAGAGCTGGTGAGGGAGGGTCGGAGGCTTACCCCATGGTTGGAGCCATTCCATGTGAGCCCCAGCACCCCTTTGTGTTCACCAAATATATGGATGGTAGAAAATCTCTTGCCATAGTATATATTCAGAATATAATCAAGAATAGTAGAAAAATGCAACCTAGTTGAATGATAAGAATGCAATATTTTTTAAAAAGTCAAAATTCTTTTCTACAGTATGTGCATCAATGATGCTATGAAGTATTGTGTTGAAACTTGCAAGACCATTTCAGTTTAAATTTTCATATGGTTGTGTGATCTTTTAATTACTGTCCATATTTTATATTAGACTAAACTCCAGTATGGAAAGGCTCCTAACTAGTTTTGTTGTTCATTTTATTCTAAGCACCTAGTATAGTGCTGGACTCTTAATAAGTGCACAGTACTGCATGATTGAATGAATTATAATTTTACATTTTTGCAATTTTTAGTTTTTCATCATAGAAGTGATAAAATTAAGACTATGTCAACATGTTAATGGAATAATTTTTATAAGCACGTAAAATATAATATTTATGCACATAGATATCAAATGCATCGGGTACTAGATACATGATAGGTTCTATTTTTGTTCATGATATTATCATTTTCTTAGAACAAATATATTTCCTCTCAGATGGCAGCAACATATTAAATATTGAGAATACAGGAAATTATTTTTAAAGCAAAAATCTAGGGAAGTGGCTGAGAAGATTGTGACATCATGATTTCAGATGTACCAGACTCAGTATCAATTACATACACTTTATCATTCTCATCTAGAATTTTCACAGATGTGCAGGATAGATTTCTGTTTTACAGAAAAAAATGTAGAAAGAGTAGGACTGGTATAAACTAAGAGAGAAATTAAAATTAATGTGAACATGCTGCTATAGCAACCTATTAGTTTACTCTGTTGCTTGATACTTGAAGCTTGAAAACAATATGGCATTATTTATTCCTAGAACAGACTGAAGAATATCATGCATCACTGTCTTAGCCCCAAGGGGTATCTATCTTTAGTTTCACATTTGAATAAATTAATGTTATTATAATATATTAGAAGATTTTAATGATTTTAGACTTTATTAAGCTATTTAAAATGTATGTCTTGTTTACTTTATCAATTTTAATGAAATTAATAATTTTAGATTAGAGAACTTTGGGCTGCCTTATTTGTGACAGTTTGATTCACATGGGGAGATATTCTCCCTTTTAACCCTACATCAAATAACCAAAGACTGTAGTGTAGGTATCAATCCTGCCCTGGCTACAGTGCTTCTTGTATCCTTGACAACCTGTCCTATGACTAGATTTCTCTGTTCAACTTGAATTGCTTTTCTAATATCAGTGTGCCTATGATTTAAATGTAAAATTTCATCCTGCAATATACCATTTTGTTGAGACTACATTCATTAAAAATAAGGAAGAAGGAGAAGGAAGAGGAGGAGGAGGGTGAGGATGATGATGATGAGGAGATGAATGATGATGATGATGACAATATGGAAAAGAAGAATAGAAGGAGGAGAAAGAAGAAGAAGAGAAAAAGAGAGAAAAAGAAGACAATGACAGCATTATCACCATGGGAAGTTAGAACTGAACAGCAAAAACCAGTCTCTATTATGTAATAATATATTGGATTCGTAATGTCCCAAAAATCTAAGGTGACAAGATACATTTGTATCAGTTACTGTTCTCTCATCAATTTGATAGTAATAAAAAAAGAATATTTCACTTTGTCATTATCAAGGCCTACACATTCTTACAATAGGGTGTGTTCTGCACACCATACAAGATGCTGGAAACACAATGGCAAACAAGGAAAAATTCTCACTCCCAGGCAGAGTAGACTTTAGGAGAGGTAACAGAAAAGTAAATGTCAAGTGTCATTTAATAAGTGTTTTTTTGAAGAAATATATATATTTTTAAAATATTATCTTTATTGATAGAGACAGCTAGAATTCAAGAGGGAAAGGGTGACAGACAGGGAGAGAGAGAGAGAGAGAGAGACACCTGCAACACTGCTTTGCCATTTGCAAGCTTTCCTCTGCAGGTGGGGACCAGGGGCTTGAACTAGAGTGCTTGAGGATTGTGACATGTGCACTCAATGAGGTACAACACCACCCAATCCCATTAAGTGTTTTTTATAAAGTAGAGTATATCTGAATAACTTTTTCTTTGAGTAGAAATTGATTAAGGAATGTTTCTTAAAAAAGAAAATCTCAATCTATACTAAGGGACTAGTGGAAGACAGTCAGCTAAAGGAAGATGGTGCGTGAATGTGTGTGTGTGTGTGTGTATTTTATAAGTACATGGAAGGAGTCCATAAATAAAGTAGTCAACATATCTTGATGCTTTAAATACATAGTTCATGTCATATTTAGGGAACTAATATTTAAGGATTTTTATAGACTCAGTTGTAAGACCATAAAAGTTCCATAGAACATGAACCAGAGCCAACACAAGATGATCTCCCACACTCTAGCTTAGGATTTAATTCTCAAGACCATGAAGACTAATTGAAGAGATTCAAATTAAATGGTAAGATCATTGGCTCAGAAGGTGGTCTAAGAGTTTTGGACCGACAAGCATGAGTTCTTGAGTTTGATTCTTGGCATTGCATGTGCCAGAGAGATGCTCTTACTCTTCTTTCTCCAAATTCCTAAGTAAACACATATTTAAAATAATGTAATAAGGATATATATATATATATATATATATATAAGCTATCAGATAAATTTTAAGATCACAATTAAATTTCTTTAAAAAATCAAATTTCTGTGGTTTACTGGTAGATTTGAAACCTCTTATTATTATTTGATTTTAGTATATCCCAAACAAAACTCAGCATAGTCCCTCTAAAGTTTCATTTCCTGTGGTTCTTTTTGCAGGTTTCACATTTTATTCTTTTTATTATTTATTTTATTTATAAAAAGGAAACACTGACAAAGCCATAGGATAAGAGGGGTACAACTCCACACAATTGCCAACACCAGAACTCTATATCACATCCCCTCCTTTGATAGCTTTCCTATTCTATATCCCCTGAGACTATGGACCCAAGGTCATTATGGGATGCAGAAGATGGAAGGTCTTGCTTCTGTAATTACTTCCCCGCTGAATATGGGCGTTGACAGGTCAATCCATACTCCCAGCCTGTCTCTCTTTTCCCTAGTGGGGTGAGGTTCTGGGGAATAGGAGCTCTAGGACACATTGGTGGTGTTGTCTGTCCAGAGAACTCTGGTTGGCATCATGCTAGCATCTGGAACCTGGTGGCTGAAAAGAGAGTTAACATATAAAGCCAGACAAACTGTTGACTAATCATGAACCTAAAGGCTGGAAAAGTGTAGATGAAGAGTTGGGGGGTGGGGGGGTCTCTGTTTTGTAGATAGCTAGTAGGCATATTTTAGTTATATTCCAAAGGGCCTGTGGCTATACTAGTTTTGTTTTTTGTTTTCTCCTGAGCCTAAAATCTAATATGCAGTTGGATCCAAGTTATTATCTGGGGAGATTATGTCATAGCTGGAAAAAGGACCAGAAAGCTGGATCAGGGAAGAAAGTAGTTCCCAAATATGGGAAAGGTGTATAAATATTGTTGACTGAGTCCAGAGACCAGACATGGAATGTTAACCCTTCAGCCTTATTACTTAGGTGAGATCTTTCCTTTCATAGTATTCTCTAAACCATTCCAGGTGGTTCACTTCCTAACAAAGTCCCCAAACCTAGATACAAACCAGGTCCTGTGAGATAGAGCATTGGTTCACACGTATCCATAAATTAGGGCAAAATATATACCTGAAAGCAAAAGTATACAATAGTCTGCTGTGAGTCAGTATAAAGTTCATGATGAAATAGTGTTTACTTAGACTTAGATACCCTCCTCACCTATTTCCTATTTCACTCACTCCAAAGCTCACCTTAGCAAAGCAAGGATTTTAAAAGCTGAATAAGGGCAAGAAACAGGCATACTTTAATGATATCAGGCCACCACCCCATCAGCTGGGGCCTTATTTGGGGAGTCCTGAGATTCCCAAACAAACATGATGGGCCTAGACCTCGAATAAATCTCTCTCTCCATTGTTACCTGTCATTTCTACCACAGAATGTGAGCTCAGATCACAGGGATGCAAAGGTAACATCAGCTCCTAAGCTGATTATGGGCCCCAGATCAAATTCATGAGGTTTACAGTTAACGGTATTTCCTGTGTTTCTAACATCAGTGATGAACTTATCATTCACTTTCTTAGTAAGATAGAAAACTTAGAATTATTATGTTATATCTCTTGCTTTATATTTGCACAACCAATATCCTAGTTTTAGCTCTATTTTACATCTTTGCTATCCATTCATCCTAACTGCTCTGAGAAATATTTAGTGAAGACTGAGAGTGGACGGACTATTTTACTACTCCTAAGAATCCTACAGTGACATCCTATGCCTGTGGTATCAAATAAGCTTAGAATGAATATTTGCATTATTAGATGTACACAGAGAATGAAGATCAACTGAAGGAGCAATAAGGGATGTTTCCTATTGTAAGTCTGTGAAAATTTTGTTTGTAGGCAAAGTAAGAACTCTAGACTATTTTCTTTAATACTGTGTGCCTATATCTCTTTTTTCTTGTCTCCCATGTAGCACCCCAGGATTAATGGGTTAACTTTATATAAATGAAAAATAAATTTGTGTACATTTAAAAAATATCTATGAAATTCCTGGGCAGACAGCCTCACCAATATGTCCTGGATCTCCACTTCTCCACTACACTCCTAAACCCATCCCCCAGGCCAGAGGCACCCTATTTGGAAAGCAGAAGCTGCCATTGAGACAAAGAACCCCTGTAGAGAGGCATTCCTGGGGAAGACTCCAGGACTGAATTTCCTGGAGAGTTCATTCATCTTTTGTCAGAACATGGAGTAGATGCTCAAGACTTTGCTAGACTAGAAATGAACTGTGGATAGCTCTTAGAAACATTGCAGACTGATTGACCTACCCACAGAAACAACCAGCATCCATCTCTTCAATGTAGACCTGTCACTAATTACTGCAGTAGAATACTACAAAAATAGCTACTTTGAGAACTTCAGGAAGGCTCATCAGACCAGTTTCTTCCCCAACTGTGAACATTACATGTTCTATTAATTTCTTAATTCCTTCTCTGGCTCTCTGTGTATATTACTCTTATTTATTGCAATTGGCTGAATTTTGTTTTTGTTCTCTTATTCTTTCTTTCTTTCTTTTTATTTATTTTTTCAGTTTTTTCTTTCGTTTTGTTTTCCTCCTCCCCCTTCTCTTACTCCCATTCTTCCTTTTTAAAAATTTTTTAATTATTATCTTTATTTATTTATTGGATAGAGAGAGGCAGAAATTGAGAGGAAAGGGGGTGATAGAGAGGGAGAGAGATAGAGAGACACCTGAAAACCTGCTTCACCACCTGCAAAGCTTTCCCCCTTCAGGTGGGCACTGGAAGCTCAAACCTGAGTCCTTGTGCACTATAACATGTGCGCTCAACCAAGTGTGCCACCACCCGGCCCCCCATTCTTCTTATTATTCATCTTCTTTTTCTTCTTCTTCTCCTTCTTCTTTTTATAGCTGTCCCAGTCAACTATTTCTCTCTTCAATTTGAACACAAAAAGTCCTACAAGATCTTCCAAAGGCAGTGCTGTCACCATTAGAACAACAGCTCCACCCACTGTAAGCCACCACAAAATGACTGGCTTCAGTGGTCCAGGAACCAACAGACCAAAGGACACTTCACAAGATACCTGAACAGCAACAGCCAGGATACAAATTTCAAAAGACATCCAGTAGGCTGGTCAAACTAAAAAGAATCACTGTAGCAATGAACCATGACAGAGGCCCAGAAAAAAATATCAATAAGCCAGAAGAAAATAAAAATGAGGAAAACACCCAAACACTTATTAACATGATAATCATAGGAGTGAGGAAAGCTTTTGATGATAATATTATCAGAAATGAGGAAAGAACAACTGAGACTGAAAGAAAACACCAACTGTTTTGAGGTGACTAGAAAGCTAAAAACTGAAATATCTTAGTTAAGAGCCCAAATATATTGAACAAGCTAGCACAGTTATTGAACATAGTAACAAAATAGCTGAACTAAGGACAACAGTTGAGGGAAATAAGAGCAGAATATCCAAGACAGAAAAATGATGATTTCACATTAAGTGAGATAAGCCAGAAAGAGAAGAATGAATATGGAATGATCTTACTCATAGAAGTTGAGAAATAAGAACAGAAATGGAAACACAAAATAGAACTTTGACTAGGTTTGGTGTGTTACACCAAAGCAAATGACTTTGGGGGTATAGAGAGAGGAATCCCAGGCCCTGGCACATGATAGTTGAAGAAGACCTAGGTAGGGGTCAGAGCATTTTTCAGGAAACTGAGAATTTTTACACATGTACCAACAACTGTATTTCTTATTGACTATAAACCATTAATCCTCCCAATAAAAATAATGTTAAAATAAAAACCTAAAGAGCTCTATACTCAGTAAATTGCCTGTTCTTCCTCAAATAATGTTGGAAGTCAAGGAGCAAAAGCTCCTCTATGGGCAAAAGCTCCAAGGAAAGTCATTTATTCCCTGGTATGAGAGAAAATTACATAGCAAAACTGAGCACAGTAGTTCTATAGATATTGAGACTAGATCTGGAATATATAGAACCAACTTGTTGCTTATCTCTTGCCTAAGTTATCACTTTTCTGTCCTTTTTTCTTTTCCTTTCTGATTAAGCAATCTTTTGGAATTTGAAGTATGTTAAGATATGTGAATAAAAGACTGAGGTCCTGAAACTTGGTAAGTCACTACTTGCTCCCATATCAGTAGAGATGCACTTTAGTGAAGTCATTCCAGATTCTGTTAGAGAAAAACAAAACAAAACAAAACAAAACAAAACAAAATCACTTTGTTTTTGAGTAATTTTTAGTATCCTATGTCACCATCAATACAACAACCTTCTTTAACATATCATTTGACATAGTTACAAAAAAAAGTAACAAAAGAAGCAGATCACTGAAAATATAAGAAAATATTTTAACTTATTTTCTTTTTTCCTTGAAAGTGAAAGAAAGAAAGTCTATTCTTTCAGATTATTTCATCAAAATGAATACTCAGATAAAATGTATGACCTGTCTAAATGTTCAGGTAGTAAATATGTAAAATAGAAAAAGGAGTCATTATTCATTATAATTTTTCCAGTTCTTCTCAACTTTGTAAAAACAAGACAGAAAAATCATTATTCCTTAAAGTGAAAACCTAACCTAAGTGAAAAAAAAGTCATCAGATCCCAGTGTAAAGTGAATATGGTAGCCTTTGCATGTTTGATTTTTAGAATTTTCCTGTCAAGTAAATGGTATGGATTTGTCAAAGTAAGTTTTACGAAATTAGGTAGTTATCTTTTGCAGAGCAAAAGAATAGTTTTCACCATATTTCCTTTGAATCAGTTTTGTAGCCAAAATAATTAAAAGATTCTGAAGTAAGATGTGGTGACATGATATACATAAAGTATGACTTTAAAATGTAAGGACTAAATGTGAGATTTACTGTTTGAAATCAAAACCATTACAGGTTTTAATTTTCAAAAATGAAGTACTCAATGTTTTTGGTACATGATCATTTTTTAAAATTTCATTGAAAAGATGCTTTACAAGACCACTATTATTGTCACAGAATAGGGTCTCATATCTCAACAAAATAAGTGTCAACACATCTCACCCATCTCTGAATTTGCATCATCTTCCACCACAGAACATTGGATCCCCACATTCTGAGGTCCTTGTGCACTGTAATGTGTGTGATTAACCAGGTGTGCCACCACCTGTCTCCTTTATTTTTTTTTTAGATACAGCATGAGTGATAGAAGAAGAGACACTATAGGCACAGTTCCACCAATAATAAAACATATCCCTATTCTTTACATTTTATTTACTTGACAGAGAAAGCAGAGGAGAGAGAGAGAGACAGAGAGAGAGAGAGAAAGAGAGAAACAGAGAGAGACAGAGAGAGAGAGTGAAAGCTCAGTACTGAATATTATTTCAATGCAGTGGGGTGTGGAGGTTAGCCTCAAACCTGGGTCGCACACATGGCAAAGCAGCACATTATCCAAGTGAGCTATTTCACCAGCCCAAAGCTTTTCTCTTTCATGGTGCTCTCATGTGGTGACTGAAATCATAAAACTATGTCCTGGTGTGAGGTAAAATGTTCTACCAGATGAACTAATTCCCAGGCAGCTCCTTCCGTTGAATATATTGATCATGATTCATGTTTTACTATACAGTTTTGTTTCATTCATGAAAGTAATTTGTAACAGGCACCATTTTACAACTAAAGAATTACAGAAAGTTTTGCTGCTATTGGTCACTAGTATGAAAGCAGATAAAGCAAATAAAATAATATTTTAAAGAGCAGTTAAATTTGTCATAAGAAATCAAGTTATATTTTTCTAGGCCACAGGATTACATTTGAGGAAAGCTTTAAAACAAAAGTGAGTAAGAGGAAATTCAACCAAGCAAGCATATAGCAAAATTCTGATCAGTACAAAGTAAAAATATCTTCACAAAGTACTACAAACTCCATTTTATAATACTTTGTAAAATGTTTGTCTATTAGAGTCTATGTTTATAGAATTAATTCCAATTGAATGTACTGACCCCAAGCCATAAATTAATTCATGTATATGCTTAATAATATTTTTTCATGCCTTAATGTAGCTTTTCACTAGGAGGGGGTTTAGGATTAAATAAAAATGGCCAAATGTGTGGTCTTGGAGGTACAGCAGTGTGTAAATTCTTAGATTCTCTAGCATAAGGTCCTGAATTCAATCCCTGAAAGCACTTGTAGCACAGTGATGTTTAGTTCTCTTTCTCTAACTCCTCCTACTACTCTTTAATAAGTAAATTAAACCAAAAAAAATTAAAAAGTTTTTAAATGGAGTCACCCAACTTTTCATGAATGGCTCACATGATTCTCTGTTGTATGCCTTTTTCAATTTCCTGATTAAAAATGAAAAATATCTGGAAAAGGCCTTCTGATGAGTAAGTAAGGGTGGGGGAGACTTTTAACAATAAAATAAAGATCACCCATTTGAGTTTTATAAATAAAAAGGAGAAGAGGAAGGGAGAAGAAATAGGAGGAGAAAAAGGAGCAGGAGGAACAGAAGGAGAAGGAGGAGGAAAAAGTAAGAGGAGGAGGAGGAGGAGGAATAGAAAAGGAGGAGGAGGAGGAGGAGGGGAGGAGGAGGAGGAGGAAGAAAGGAGGAGGAGGAGGGGAGGAGAAGGGGAGGAGGAGGAGGAGGAGATGGAGGAGGCACCAAAGAAGGAGGAGGAGAAGAAGTAGTAATAGTTGTCATTGTCATGGGACATATACTCAATGAAGTACTACTCAGAGACTATATGGTGTCCTATAAGACAAAATAAATGGAACTGGCAATGATTATGCTGACTTTTGTTATTGGTAAATTGAGAACAATAGATTATGTTTGCAGAGGTCTAAGGATAGTTGAGATAAAAAAATAAAGGAAGTAGAAAGTTATTTGTAGTTAATATTTTCTTCTTTTCTTTAAATTATGCTTAATTTTGCATTCTGTAAAAAAAAAGGTTTCATTCTCAACTCCCCTGTAAGGGAGTGGGAGTAGAGACACAGGACATTGGTGGTGGGAATGCTGTTAATATATACTTCTAATAACTTAATGTCTTATAAATCACTATTTAATAAATATGAAAGGGGAAAAACAGATTGAATATTTTGAAATTTTTAATGCATAGACTTCAGTTCTGAGAATATATTCTTAAATCCAAGCACTTAAGGTTTCAAATTAGTAAACTGATAGAATTTTAACAGTAGACTTAAATTGTTAATGCATTTCTAAACTTTTTAAAAAATATTAAATCACCTATAATCTTAGACCAGGGAGAACAGAAAAAACTGGTCCTGTCAGTATATAAGGGATAGTTATTTGTAAATAATATCAAATGACATAAATTATGGTAGAGTCTTGTATGGTACAGTGAATTTTAACCATGGGATTTTCAAAGTAAGCCAAGTTCCCAAATAACTTGGTTATAATAATAATTATCTATTGCTTTCTTAAACTATATGACAGCAAGGAACCTCCCTAATTCTCTGTAAAACCTGTGTCTCAAAGTCCTGGGACCTCTGGGGCTTTGCTCTTTTATTTTCATGCTTCTCTTGATCTATACCACTTGATACTGCATCTGCTTATATTAACCAATTCAGTGTAACCAGTGCCACCTCAATATGTTTCACTTTGGATTGTGGCCAGAGACCACAGGCCTGTGATATCAACTCTCTAGCTCCAATACTCTGGTGAGAACTTTCCTAGTTCATAGGACTCTTTAATTTCATTTTGGGTGTTGCATTTTATAAAAAAAAAGTTTTAGAACCTACATATAGACCGTGAGATCGAGCACTTGTGCACATGTATCCATAAGTTAGGGGAACTATATATACCTTATTTAAAATTCATTTTCCCTTTTGTTGCCCTTGTTTTATTGTTGTAGTTATTATTGTTGTCGTCATTCTTGGATAGGACAGAGAGAAGTGGAGAGAAGAGGGGAAGAGAGAGAGGGGGGAGTGAAAGATAAGACACTTGCAGACCTGCTTCACTGCCTGTGAAGTGACTCCCCTGCAGGTGGGGACCCAGGGGATTTGAGAGGAAGGTCCTGTAGAGGCCCACAAACAGGTTTATGTTTTTCCTGATGGAGATGACTAGTGATGGTGGTTAGAGGAATCTGTTAGAGGTCAAGACCCATCATATCTATGTAGGAATCCCAGGACTCCCTGACTGGGGCCCCAGATGATGTGTTGGCCTGGTAGATAGATATGATGGGTCTTGACCTCTAACAGATTCCTCTCAATGTAGAACAACAATGATAGAAACTGCCCCAATGTTGGAAGGGAGGCTGGCTCAACATACTCTGCCACTTGAGGAAGACTGGTCCTAAAATGTGGCCAGCCTAGAATGTTCCTAATTATGACCACAGAATGTGAACTCAGATTGACAGAGATACAAAGGTTACATAGGCTTCTGTGATAAAATCAATAGACATAAGCCCTAGGTCAGACTGATGGAGTTTAAAGTTAACAGTATTTATATACTTTTCCCATATTTGAGAGCAACTCTCAAATACTCCAGGCCACTGATTGTCAGAGAAATGCAAATAAAGACAACATTGAGATACCACCTCACCACTGTAAGAATGGCATAGTTGCTAACTTTTAAGGAGAAATTACAGAAGTACAAAAAATATTTTATAAGATATATTGTATAGTTTCATTTTTATTTAAACTGTGCTTTGTGGAGAGCCAGATATGTTAAGGGACTCTGCAAGAATGTCATAATATATGGGAAGGGATCTGAGCAAATGGAATTGAGGATTTGCTTACCACAAAACTTATCATAGTATTTATGTGTTTCTCTTTTTATTTCAAGTATATTATTTTAATTAATTCATACATATATGGGGAGCCACATGTGCCCTCAAGGTTGCTATTGGCATGGCCATAGAGTCTTTGTTCACCGAAGACCTTGCTTAAAAGATAAGTTTCTGTTAGAGTCTCTGTTCACAGATGGCCTTGCTTAAAAGATAAGTTTCTATCTCCCAACTCCACTTCCCCATGAATCACCCAGGACCTTCCAGATAAAGGCTGATTACCATGACAACACACCACTTCAATCAACAGTCCCCAACTGCTAACTCCCCCCCTTGCCCAGGCCTTAAAAACAGCACCTTTGGTGCTAATAAACAGACTTGATCAGAATCTTGACTTGTCTCATTTCTCTCGCATGTCTTGTCCTCTGTCCTCTCCCTCTTGTCCTTGTCCTCACTCCCTCTCCTAGGTTAACCCACATTGAAGGTCCTGCGAGATGGGACATACATATATCTTAGTTATATTCTCATTTGCAACATTAAAATTTTTTTTTTAAAAAAAGCATTTACTGAATGTCACCCTATCAAGACCACTCATATCAACTTGCTAGCTTTAGATTAAGACATGTAGAATATGAAAGGGTTGGATGGGAGTGGGTGGGAGGGATGGGTCACAGTCTTTTGGTGGTGGGAATGGTGTTTATGTACACTCCTAGTAAAATGTAGACATATAAATCACTAGTTAATTAATATGAGAGGGGGAAAATCAATTGTATGTCTCAAAGTTTTTCAAAACACAAACTGAATCTTTTTAATATATAGGCTGTGTATTTGATATGCAGACTCTCTCAAAAGCCTAGACCAAGTAGATCAGAAGCATCCAATAGCACAGCTATATACAAGATACTGGATACTGTACAGCAAACCCTAACAAAAGGACTTTTCAAAGTTAACCCAATTACCAAATAATGTGATGATAACATTAACTATCGATTGTCTTTTTGAACCCTAAGACAGCAGGAACTTCACATCTCCACTATAGAGCCCCTACTTCCCCCAGTCCTGGAACCCTTGGATAGGGCCCACTTTCCCACATGCCTCTCCCAATCCATATCAAATAATATTGCATCTGCCGATCACAACCTAACCAACACAACGATAGCCACCTCAACATGCTTCACTTGAGACTGTGTCCAGAGACTTCACGTGTGGAATGACAACCCTTCAGCTTCATTACTCGGGTGAGACCTTTCTTTCATAGTATACTCTAATTTCATCTCAGGTGGTTCACTTTCTAACAAAGTCCCAAAACCTAGATATACAGCAGTTTCTGTGAGAGAGAGCATATGTTCACACGTATCTATAAACTACTGCAAAATATATACCTGAAAGCAGAAGTACACTAGAGTTTGCAGTGAGTAACCCCCTAACACTTCCTCTCCACTATTCCAAGCTTTGGGTCCATGAGTGCTCAACAATTTGTTGGCTTCGTATGTTAACTCTCTTTTCAGTCACCAGGTTCCAGATGCCATCAGGATGCTGGCCAGGTTTCCCTGGACTGAAGACCCCACCAATGTGTCTTGGAGCTCAGCTTCCCCAGAGACCCACCATAGTAGGGAAAGAGAGAGGCAGACTGGGAGTATGGACCAACCAGTCAACACCCATGTTCAGCGGGGAAGCAATTACAGAAGCCAGACTTTCCACCCTCTGCAACCCACAATGACCCTGGGTCCATGCTCCCAGAAGGATGGAGAATGGGAAAGCTATCAGGGGGAGGGGGTGGGATATGGAGATTGGGTGGTGGGAATTGTGTGGAGTTGTACCCCTCCTACCCTATGGTTTTGTTTATTAATCCTTTCGTAAAAAAAAAAAAAGACAGAATTTCTATCTGAACAGCTCATTAATCTCACCTTTGTTTCTGTCACTCCACAAAATTCATACAATAAAGTCACCAGTGGGTGGGAGTAGATAGCAGAATGGTTATGCCTGAGGTTCCAAAGTCCCAGGTTCAATCCCCTCACACCACAATAAACCAGAGCTGAGTAGTGCTCTCGTAAGTGAAAACCATTAATAAAAATTTTGTTAAATTTAAATAAATAAATAAATAAATAAAAAGAATATGAAAGGGTATGATAATTAGTTGCCACTGAATCAGGAGTAAGTTTATGGAATACCCAGGCTCCCTGTGATTTTTCAAAGAATTGAGAATCACTCCTTGAGATGATTGTCCTCACAGATAATCATAAACTGAGAAGTTCTCAGTCGGGCCTATCAGAATTTGTACCGTATTATACAATACTCCCCTCTGAATGAGGGTGGATACAGTTTACCTAAGCTTATGAAAATAAGGGAACATTCACTAGACTCCAAAGATAAAAGCATTAACTAGAAAGAAAAACCCAACTAACTTTAAATACTTCAAAATATAGGAAATGTTTCACACAAATTAGCTTCAAAAATCTTAGGTAAAGTCATGGTCAGATAGTTAGAATAAAAGACTGATTTTGCTTTTAAGGCCAATCTTAAAAGACAATATCTTTCACAAATCCTATTTTGATTACAGTTTAAGATCTTTCTCATCTATAGAGCAATATCAAAGTTTGAACATGACTTCATAAGTTTTCTATGCAGACATTTATTTAGCTGTAACTACTTTTGAACCATAGCATAAGGGAGCCCTATGTGTATGTCGAACAGCATAGCTACTACCAATATCTTTTTTTTTGAAAATTTTCAATTTAATATGGTACAATCTAATATTTCTCTTCAATATATCCCTCCATATTTTTGAAGCAGAATAATCATAGAGTAGATATAACCCTCCCCTCTGTATTACCTCTTTCAGTTAACCTTGGGTACCCCACTCTTCCTTGATGGTTTGATAACAGCAGTTAAAGAAGTTTGAATGAACTTACTGCTGAAATTAAGAGAAGGTAAACAAGTCCTATCTTGCTCAGCAACTCTTGCAGAAGTTTTCTGAATCTCTTCAAGGGGACAATCATGCAGGGTTTAAGTTAGGATAACTAAAAATGCCTCGGTTAGTCCTTCAAACATGTATTTTATGTCCTCATTTAGCAATAGCATATATAAAACACGGTATCCTGTACATTAACATGTTAAAATGTCTTGCAGGAGTGAAAGGAAGGTGAAAATTTAGAGACTGATGAAGGATGCTGGGCATGAACAACAGCTCTGACTTCTTCTGGAATGTCACTGTGAAAGCAGGACCCAAGGTTTTAAGAGCAAGTATACTTTCCCAGGTAAATGTGGTTACTGGCAAGAGCAAAGGTGTGCTGGCTCAGAAAGGAGTGAAGAAATGAAATGTACCAATGATGGGGGTTGTGCAGGCATTTCTTAGCTTATGTAAACCCAAGCAGACATTTCTTTGTGGAAGTTACTAGCTACTTATCCCTCCCACATGAGCCCCTTCAGTTTGCTTGGCCGGAGAGGAGGCTTCTGGGAATCATTCAAGCCAGTTAAAGAAATTGCATGAAGTGTCTGAAACACAAACACATTAACTTAAAGTGCTTGAAACATGGTAATAATCATAAAGTTCTTACTTCTTCTCTCCTTTGTACCATTCAAAGGCCGGAGGTGGCACACCTGCACCTTCACATCTTATCAATCCACTACGTCCAGGGGCCACAGTGCCAGATTTAATTTCCTGAATTGTAGGAGCAACTGAAAAAGAAACAAACCGAAAAAGAAATTACTGGTGGATAAGTCAAAATAATTTCAGCAGAAGTATGATACATACACATTTTTATTCCTTCTATATTCAAAGCAATATTATGCCTGATGGGCCAATGCCATCACATTTTCAGTATGAATTTTCATACAAGACTAGTCATTTTAGGCTTCATTTTTCAAGTTGGACAATAGATGAATGTTCCTAGGGAGTACAGAGTAAATTCAATACATTTTGGTCTTACTTCCTATTGGAAAAATGGCATTGGTAAGGGGAATGCTTCATTTGTACTCCAGTCAAACCACACTCCAGTAATAACTCCATTTGTTTAGTGATCACTGGGAGCCAGTCACTGGAATCGGTGCTTTATATTCATGATCACAGTAATACTCTAAGCTAGATGACATTAACTCAATTTCACAAATGTAGAAAATGAAGCTCAGAGAGGTTAAATAATTCACTGAAGGTCACACAGCTGCTTAACTGTAAAATTTGGGTTTGAAGTCAGTTATTCTGACTCAATGCCTGATCTCTTTGACTATCCTGGGGTTTTCTCTGACTACTCCCTATGCTTTAGTCACTGTAGTGACTTTTCTAAATGTAGCTTTTCCCATCTGGAATGTTCTTCTTCTTTCCCTTAGACTCAAGGCTTAATTTAGATATCTCTATCTTCATATTCTTCCCTGTTTCTCTGGCTGGAAATAACTTTCACTTCTTTGAGGAATTTACTTAAATCTCTCTCATAATTCCCATAAATTCCTCATGACTATTTATGGGTATGCCTGACCTTGTCAACCACCTAAAGGCAGGGTGAATATCTGATTTCCCTTCAAATTGTAAGAGATCAAAGCACAGTGTCTGGCACAAAAATATGACTTAAAAGCCTCTTGTAGTAATTTTTTTATTAAATAGTTATGAGTCATCAATACCTGCCAAACATTTCCCAGGATAAAAAGTTGTCAAACTTTGTAACATGATGAAACTTATATTCAAGAATAGAGCATGGGAAATCAGACAAGCGGTACATATAATAAAAAGTAATTTAACCAATCAATATGTTAGAGTGTAAAATACAGTATGTAAAAGAAAAAAATAGAGCAAAGAGGAATCAGAAAAAATAATGGATTGAAATTTTATACAGGGGCTCAGTGCCAGCACTGACACCACAAATCCACTGCTCTTAGCAGCCATTTTTTCCCCCTTTTCTTTCTATTATACTTGATAGGACAGAGACAAATTGAGAGAGGAAGAGAGAGAGAGAGAGAGAGTGAGAGAGACCTTCAGAACTGTTTCACCCCTAATGAATGATCTCCCCTCTTCCTCAGGAAATGGGTTGGGGCTTGAAGCCAGGCCTTTGCACATGGTAATATGTGCACTTAACCAAGTGGGTTGCCTCCCAGTTCCTTGATTCTTAAAAAGACTTTAATTTTAGAGCCAATTTGGGTTGACAGCAAAATTGAGTGGAAGCTACAGAGATTCTCTATCCACTTGATATAGTCTCCCCATCATTAAAATTTTCTATGAAAATGGGAAACTTATTAAAAATTATGTAGCTAATGTGATGATAACATTAACTATCGATTGTCTTTTTGAACCCTAAGACAGCAGGAACCTCACATCTCCACTATAGAGCCCCTACTTCCCCCAATCCTGGAACCCTTGGATAGGGCCCACTTTCCCGTATGTGTCTCCCAATCCAAACAAAATAATATTGCTTCCGCCGATCACAGCCTAACCAACGCAATGATTGCCACCTCAACATGCTTCACCTCAGACTGTGTCCAGAGACTTCACGTGTGGAATGACAACCCTTCAGCTTCATTACTCGGGTGAGACCTTTCCTTTTATAGTACACTCTAATTTCATCTCAGGTGGTTCACTTTCTAACAAAGTCCTAAAACCTAGATATACAGCAGTTTCTGTGAGAGAGAGCTTATGTTCACACGTATCTATAAACTACTGCAAAATATATACCTGAAAGCAGAAGTTCACAGAGTTTGCAGTGAGTACCTCCCTAACGCTTCCTCTCCACTATTCCAAGCTTGGGATCCATGATTGCTCAACTAATTGTTTGGCTTTGTATGTTAACTCTCTTTTCAATCACCAGGTTCCAGATGCCACCAGGATGCTGGCCAGGCTTCCCTGGATTGAAGACCCCACCAATGTGTCCTGGAGCTCAGCTTCCCCAGAGACACACCTTACTAGGGAAAGAGAGAGGCAGACTGGGAGTATGGACCTACCAGTCAACGCCCATGTTCAGCGGGGAAGCAATTACAGAAGCCAGACCTTCTACCTTCTGCAACCCTCAACGACCCTGGGTCCATGCTCCCGGAGAGATAGAGAATGCGAAAGCTACCATGGGAGGGGGTGGGGTCTGGAGATTGGGTGGTGGGAATTGTGTGGAGTTGTACCCCTCCTACCTTATGTATTTGTTCATTAATCCTTTCTTAAATAAAAAATTTAAAAAAAAAACAAATTATGTAGCTACATTATATCACTATAGTCCAAAATCATAGTCACCCTTGGTATGTATGTTCTATGTATTTGGACAAAAACAGTGACAGATAACCATCATTCTAATATTTTATAGTTTTATTAACCTGAAAAATCTTTTATCTGCTTATTCCACTACTACCACTTCACCCTGACAAACACTGATAATTTTACTAGCTATATAATTTTACCTATTCTAAAATAATATATAGTTGGAATCATATGGTATTTAGCCTTTCTCAAATTAATTTTTTCACCTAGTAATGTGTATTTAATTTAGCCTATCATTTTGCATGGAATGCAGCTTTATTTCTTTAACTTTGTTAGCACTGAATAATATTCCATTGTCTGCATGTGCCACAGCTTACTCATTTACTTACTGAAAGAGATCTTGATAACTTCCAAGTATTGACATGTCTACATATATTTGCATATATATGCACATATGTATAGCATATGTATAAACATAATATGCATATTTTTGTGTAGGCATAAGTTTTAATTCCTATGGGTAAATACTTAGGAGAGCAATTGCTACATAGGAAGAAGAGTATGTTTAGTACTGTAGGAAATTACCAAATTCTTTCAGAATGGCTGTCCCCATCAGAAATGAGTGAGTTTCTAATTTTACATAGAAAAGTAAATATTTGGAGTTGTTAATGACTTACATTTTGTTCATTCTAATGGGCAAATGAACAGCAACATTTCAATATTTTAATTTGTATTTCTATTCTTTTTTAAAAATATTTATTTATTCCCTTTTGTTGCCCTTGTTTTTATTGTTGTAGTTGTTGTTGGATAGGACAGAGAGAAATGGAGAGAGGAAGGGAAGACAGAGAGGAGGAGATAAAGAGAGACACCTGCAGACCTGCTTCACCACTTGTGAAGTGACTCCCCTGCAGGTGGGGACCCAGGGGGATTGAGCTGTGATTCTTAGGCCTGTCCTTGTGCTTTGCGCCACCTGCGCTTAACTCACTATGCTATCGCCCAACTCCAACTCCTTATTTTATTTTATTTTATTTTTGAGAGAGATGCAGAGAGAGACAGACACACACACAGAGAAAAACACCAGAGCACTGCTCAGCTCTGGATTATGGTGGTGCAGGAGATTGAACCTGGGACTTAGGAGCCTCAGGCATGAGAGTCTATTTGTACAACCATTATGCTGTTTCCTCTGCCTGTATTTCTATTCTAACTTCCATTTGTGTCTCTCCCTTGATGGGTTAACTATTAAGATCTTTAGTTTTTTGTTTTTTGTTTTTGTTTTTGTTTGTTTCGGTTTCTTCCTCATTGATAAAGAGTTTTTATTAGTTTTAAGATAACAATCTTTTATGTAATGTATATTTTGCAAATATCCCCACCCATTTTGTTTTTCATTCAAATGGCAGCGTTATTATTGTTTTAAATAGACACACAGAGGCATGAACCTGGATTATGCACACTCTGAGTTATTTCAGTGATCCCTGAATAATTGTTACTGCATAAACTTTGGTGTTGTATCTAAAAAGTCATCATTAAACCCAAGGCCATCTAGATTTTTTCTATGTTGTCTTCTAATACTTTTATATGTCTACCTTTTTCATATTGTTAGATCATTTTGAAGAGTAAATTTAAATAATACTGGGGAAAGGTTATCACATTAGTACTTAAAAGTATATTTTGTTTTACTTTAATGAGAGAGATAAAGATAGAGAGAACAAAAATATTGCTTATCTCTGACTTATAGTGGTGCATAGAAGGTGGTAGTGGCTTTAATCTGGGACTTTGAGCCTCAGCATGAATTTTTTTTTCCTCCAAGATTAATGCTGGGGCTCAGGGCCTACACTACGAATCCACTGCTCCTAGTGGCCATTTTTTTTTCATTTTATAGGATAGGAAAGAGAGAAATTGAAAGGGGGGGAATATAGAGAGGGAGGAGAGAAAGACAGATACCTGAAGACCTCTTCACCACTTGTGAAGTGACCCTCTGTGTAGCTGGGGAGCTGAAGGCTTGAACTCTTGAATCAGGATCCTTGGGTGGGTCTTTAAGTTTTGTACTATGTGCACTTAACTGAGTTGAGCTACCTCCCAGTACCCTGGCATGAAAGTATTTTGCATAATCACTGTGCTATGTTAACTGTTCCACATCAGGAAGGTAAAAAAGTTTCATTATGGAAAAATGAAAGATTGAACCTATGTATCAATAGCTGTATTATAACCATATAGCATGCATAGTTGAACAAAAAACATAGAAAAAGCTTAAGTTTTAATTCACTAAAACAAATAGCTGAATGTGTCTATTTTGGGTATATTTTAGTTTTCTTTAAAAAGGATAAGGTACATTTTCATGTTATTTTTCAATATGCACTAGATATGATAACTATAAACACTTATACAACAGAGCACTATTTATCTTCACTTTTACTTCACTAATACTTCACTTTTATATTATAACAGTGTTTCCCTGTGTCGTTTTTCTCCATAATAGTAAAGCTTCAATTTATAGTTGTAGAAAAATATTCCAAAAAAATATTTTTATCAAAATGCTTGATTATAACTTAGTGAAAAAATAACAAAAGGTATACCTATATATGTTCTCATATAATTTACTTACTCAAATATTTTTGTGCACTTTCACACATATTCATGCACACACTCATACAGTTAAAATAATCATTTGATAGATTTTAATCTTCTTTGTTAAGCAGAGATTCATGTTCCTCCACATTAAAATATACAAAAGACATCTATAAATAAAGCTCCATAAATTTATAAATTATTATGATACTGTTTTTCTTGTGAGAGGTGCAGGTATGATTATATTTTCTCTCTTGTTCTCACGAGCTTTCATCTTTTTCCCTGTCATGCTAAGAGGCTGTAATCTTTTATGATAGCCACTATTACTGAAGATGAAATAGCCATATGCAATAAGAGATCCATCACAAGTTTCTATTGATAACCTGGTTAGTTTAATTACTCTCTTGCTTGTCAAGGGGGCCATGACTCATTACAAACAAAACCATGAAATCCGGAACACTGCCTGAAAGCCCAGGCATAATGAACCGAAATAAAAATCTAATTTGTCATTAAAAGGCTTTTATGAAGTACAGTGGTGCATGTGGCTAAGCACAATGTGCTTTACCACACAAGTTAAAGGGACACGATCCTGTTGTCTAGAAGTTCAAACAGATGCTATGATGCATGTTGCAAAAGGGAAAATACCTAAAATGTCATAAGAAAGCACAGACAGTGAATCAATAATTAATAACATTGTAGGAAATAAAAACCCCAGTATTTTGTGTGAGAGAATTAAATGACTGTGAGCTGTGGGAAATCAATATGAGGGGGGTGGGTCTCATGTAGATTTCATTTTGAGGATAAAATGATAAACTTGAACTTAGGCTTCATTGATTTTTTTCTTTGAGGATATGAACAAACTCTTATTTATAGTATTCTATTTCTTTTGAAAATGATTGTTTTAAAGAAGGGGGGATCCATATAGTCAGGTTTTCTTCCTTCATCCACACAAAATGTTTATATTAAGGACCATATTAATAAAAATAACATTTTCCTTGTCACATACATCTAATACCCATGCATTTATATACATGGATGTGCAAACAATAAGTGAGTAAATATATGAATGTCAAGGAGTGATGTAAAGCAAGACGAAAAGTATGCAGGGAACAAGAAAAAAGAACAGCAGAGTGTTTTATATGTCACACAAAAAAAGCACCTTAGAGTGACAAGATTTGGATAGCTAATTAAGTGATGTGAGAGGTGGAGTCATGCATGTACCTGTAAAAAGCTATTAAAGTGAGAAGAATGGCAAATCAAGGACCCTGAATTGAAACCATATTGAAAGTGGAAACCTGTTTGATAGGTTTAAAGAACAACAAAATAAAATGATTATTGCTTCAGCAGAATAAGTTAGAAGAAGAATCTATAAGGACAATCTAGAAAAAGCTGTGACCTAGATTCAATAGGATTTAGTAACATATGGTGAAGAGCTTGAATTTTATTTTGAGGAGATGAGATTTTGAAAACTTTTTAACAGAGGAGTAGCATGATTTGATTAATGTTTTATGAAGTCTAACTGTTGTATGAGCATGGTCTGCAAAGGCATAAAAGGAAGCAGGTTGAACAGGAGACTATAGTAATAATAGTGTGATATGAAAGGTGTTGACTATTATCTAGAAAAGGCAGGGATTGAAAGAAAATAAATTAAACCAATCATCGGTCACATATAATCTTAACCAACTCACTGTAGCTAACTGGTAGTGACAGGACATTTTTAATGAAATTCCATCTTTGGAGCACATAGTATTGTGAATTATATTAATTTGTATAAATAAAAGAATGTTATGGCAACAGATATGTCAATTATACAGTGCAATTTTCCTTCTTTCTTTCTTTCTTTCTTTCTTTCTTTCTTTCTTTCTTCTTTCTTTCCCCCCCCCTCCAAGATTGTTGCTGGGGCTTGGTGCCTGCATTATGAAGCCACTGCTACTAGAGGCCATTTTCTCCATTTTTTTTTTGTTGTTGTTATTATTGTTGTTGACATTTTTGCTGTTGTTGTTGGATAGGACAGAGAGAAATCAAGAGAGTAGGGAAAGACAGAGAGGGGGAGAGAAAGACACCTGCAGAGCTGCTTCACCGCCTGTGAAGCGACACCCCTGCAGGTGTGGAGCCTGGGGCTCAAACTGGAATTCTTGTGCGGGTCCTTGCACTTCGTGGCATGTGTGCTTAACATTAACCAGGGCACTACCACCTGGCCCCCACAGAGCAGATTTCTTTTCTAGAAAACTTATGAGTCTTTGACATTCATATATATCTTGTAAATTTCTTAACAATGTGGGGACTTTTTTCTAAGATCACAGAACTGTATAAGGTTTGATTTTGGAATTCATGTGACATTAATATTTTTGGAACATATTCTGGATAATTTTGAACTATGGAACTAGTGTCACTCTAAGGCCTCTTCCTCATTGTATGGTGTGTCATCTATGACTGTTCAGGTCAACAAAGATCATTGGTTTAACAGGTTTTTATGTGCTCATGGATTTTATTTTAGGGGGAAGCTCTCAATTATCTACACCATAAGAATATAGATGAAAATTTGTATCAAAAACTGTACTATAAACCATCACCCTCCCCAGTAAAGTAGAAAAAAAAGAACTAGCCAGGCATAAGGATCTTGGTTCAAGCCCCCAGCTCCCCACCTGCAGGGGAATCGCTTCACAGGCAGTGAAGCAGGTCTGCAGGTGTCTTTCTCTCCCCCTCTCTGTCTTCCCTTCCTCTCTCCATTTCTCTCTGTCCTATCAAACAATGACTACATCAGTAACAACAACAACAACAACAACAGTAATAAATGCAATAATAAAACAACCAGAGCAACAAAAGGAATAAATAAATAAATATTAAAAAGGAACTTAGTCACTTAATTGCCAGAAACAGATACCTGAAAACAGTTCTGACTTGTCTCTGTTATACCACCCTAATCACTCCAGATGTTATTTCAGTGATTATGACTAATTAAATCCACATTTGGTTTGAACTGCAAGTATTTCTGACTAAGCTATATAAAATATTTATGTTCCATGAGTATTTTCCTTTTTAAGAAATCATATTGGGCCCTTTCTAGACAAGACAAAGCCTATTAAATTTATCCCTTCCCCAGAGTCTTTCCTCACTAGGGGAAGATAGAAACAGGCTGGAGGTATGGATCAACCCGTCAATGCCCATGCTCATCAGAGAAATAATTAAAGAAGTAAGACCCTCCACCTTCTGCTCCCTATAAAAATCTTTGGTCCATACTCCCAGAGGGATAAAGAATAGGGAAAATTCCAATGGAGGGGAGGAGATACAGAACTCTAGTGATGGGCATTATATGGAATTATATGAGAATTATACCCTCTTATTACCGTAATATTATCAATGATTATCACATCACTAATATATATATATATATATATATATATATATATATATATATTTGCACTTCACTACTTTGTTTTTATGGGACAGGCGAATGTAAGTGTGTGCATCTATATGGAACTCTCCCCACCCCATGGAAGTTTACTTCTTGTCAAACATAACTTTTTCAATTGTGCCAAAATCTCAAAACAAATAATTACTTTAAATTCCCAGATTTATAAGTCTAATGTTGTCCTTTGGGATAGATCAATTTATGTGCTTTGCTGAAATTTAGGAAATCTATCCTTTATCACATTGTACATTGTTGTGAGCTGAAGCAATTCTGCAGTGCAAAAATCAATTTCAGAAGAATGTTAGTGAACAGAGGTGGGAACAGTCAATAACAGATATTGGGGAAAGTTAGCATAAAGGAGTAAAGGGGAGAGCAGGGGCTTTAATACCCTTGAAATTACATAGTCATAAGAGAAGAGTTTTCTCTTTTCATTTACTCAATAGGATATATATATTCTTCTTTTCATTATTTAGCCAGCCATTTCAAGATGAAGATAATTAAAGGTTTTTCATCCAAAACTCCAGGTTCTGCAGGTGCAAACAACAGAACCTCTCTGTACTTAGCACCCAACATGTGGAATCAAGATTTAAGTTTTAAGTTGCATGCCAATAGTTAGAAAGACCTTCCCATGCTATTTCCAAAAGGTATTTTTGTTATAGATAGAGTATTGTTATATTTTAAAACTAGTGAATCCAATAATTATCTTAATAGAGAATTGAGGTAGCTGAAATGAAAATACCACCCTATCACCTTAAAATGATGAACAACGATGAAGCTGCATGCTGAATAACTACAACCAAGAGTGGGAATTAATAAAGACAAATCATTCATGTGTAGATCTGTCCTACTGAGGCTACACAACAAAACACTAATAAATAATCATGTTGATCTTGGCTGAGGTTCCAGAAATTTTTAGCTACACTAAGGTAGCTTTAGTCGAATAGAGTATTTTTTTAATTATCTTTATTTATTTATTGGCTTGAGATGGTCAGAAATAGGGAAGCAAAGGGAAGGGAGCGAGAGGGGGGGAGCACTGTAGCACTGCTTCACCACTCACAAAGCTTTCTTCCTGCAGGTGGGGACTGGGGGCTTGAACCCATGTCCTTGAGCATTGTAACATGCGTACTCAACCAGGTATACCACCAACGTTCTCCATTAAAAAAATCTTTACTATCTTTATTTATTCATTGGACAGAGGTGGCCAGAAATCAGGAGGAAAGGGGGAGATATATATATATACCAAGAGAGGACAGTCTTTCAAAAAATTTTAATATTTGTAGTATTATCAGCAAACATATCACATAGGAAGTGATCAATATACTATTGTTACAGATAAGGATGTTATTTGAGAAAATTCTGCTTTGAGACAAGTTGAAACTAATGGTGTAAAATAATGATAATTTTCAATAGTAGTCATAGGTTTTATGAAAATGGATCAAGTAGGGGGAAGGGTTCAGGTCCTAGAACATGGTGGCAAAGGAGGACCTAGAGGGGTTTGAATTGTTATGTGGAAAACTGAGAAATGTTATACACATACAAACGACTGCATTTTACTGTTGACTATAAACCACTAATCCTCCCAATAAAGAAAATAAAAAGGAATATGTCATAAATCTTTATGGTAAGATCATTATTTCTTTTTTGTCTTATAGATTAATTTGATATTAAAGTTAAGAACTACATCTATTGAAAAAAAGAATTTTTAAATTATCTAGTAAGTTTTTTTAAACAAATTGCTAAAATACAGTTGAATAATAACTTCTATAACATAAAGAACATTGACAGTAAATTAAAAATTTGGTCATCTTTCACAGGGAATAAAAATAATTCATTTTGCAATATCCTAAGCATGTAAACAGCACTGAAATAGTCAAGTAAAATCTATCTACCTTGGAGTCAGCTAAAAGGACTTCTAATATTCATCATCTGAGCTACTTAAACCCTCTAAGGTGTTTTTTTTTTTTTTATCTGTAAAAGAATACTTTTTTTTTCATCTGTAAAAGAATACTTTCAGGACTGTTGTATAGACAATATGAAAAGTGCTTACTGTAGTGTTTTTCACTGAAATAAAGTTAGTATTCAATAAAAATATTGGCTGTTATTAAAGAGAATTATTACAAGCAAATAAGGCATTGTAGTTTTGCCCCTTTAATATTATCAAAATATAGGAATATATTGACTTATCATTATAAGAGGGAATTATTTTTTTTTAAAAAAATCAATGTACTTTTATCAGGATTTGATTTTATGTGGAATGAAGGAGAGAGTGCAAAACATCATCCTGGTAGCGTTGCAGGTTTGGAAGTTTTATTCCGGAGAGTTGGATATGAATTTTCTGCATTCTACTTCATGTGTCATATCCCTGATCATGAAAAATTCATTTCTGAAGTGGCAGGGCCAAAATTAGTAAAAGAGAGGATCTGTATTTTCTTCCTCAAACAACACTGGAAAAATACAGACTTGAATTTCAAACAAAATTCCACCAAAAAGTGACAAAATGTCAGCTTCCAGACAACAGAGACAAAGACCCTTCCTCAAGGGGGATGTGGGGGGTGGGAGGTGGGAACATCCTCTGCAGGACACTGCAGAAGGGAAGAAATCTGTAAGGTGTGAAACAGTAATCGATGAGCAAGGGGTAAATTGCACAGAATTCTTGGTGCCCCCAATATTATTACAGTTTTGTGCTTACAACTTTTCAGACTTAGGAAACAGAAAATTTAAAGCTGGACCTTTGTGGGAGCTTAGGGGTAGCCTTCCTGAAATCAACAACAGCTAGATAATGGTAGTTCTGGTGGAAGTCACATTGAAATTTCTTTCCAAATAACAGATGCTGGGGGTAATTTCTATGAGAAACACTCCTTTCAGCTTTTGTTCCTTGTTAGTCTGCTGACAACTTGCAATTCCAATAGTGTTGTTACTGCTCAGTTTGGCTCAATCTTTGTGTATTCAGGGACTTGTGGCTACAGAACACTGACCTCTGTCCCTACATGAAGAGAAAATAACGAATAATCTCACTCACCTGGGTTAAGTAAAGAGATAAAGCAAGGGAACAAGTTAAGTCAAATGAAGAAAAACCTTTGGATTCAAACAGCAGAATTGAATTTACCAAATGAAGTTGGGAGGGAGGAAGTCTCATGGGGAAAGGTGTCCACTGAACATCAGTGAAGAGATAGATATTTATACTTGGGTGGTGTGTGTGTGGCATGGTAATATATTTGTATAGATATGAAATTATGCTTCTAAAATGCTTAGTTTTGTAAGCCAAGATTACTTTAAAAATATGTGGGGGTATTGTAAGAAAATAAATAGTTATTACTTTGGCATTGCAAGTATATGACTAATTAAACAAAAACTGAACTTATAAAGATTTTCTCTGATATCCCCAAAATAATGTTATTATGGAGGTACATGATTCCTTTGGACATCTAGAAAATAAATGTATTTATATAGTTAAACATAGGGTGAGATATATTTCTCTTTTACAAAGAGGATGAGTATAATTTCATGTGTATATTTAACATCAGTAACTTTACTAAATAATCAATATCTGATATGCTATAAAGTAAGCTGTGGTATATGGTTTCCTTATGTATGTACAAGCACATAAAAGCCAAAGTAGTTATGAATAATTTCAGAAACAAGGTATACTTAATATTTCATAACCTTGAGAAGATCTGTATAAAAAGTTTCTCACTGATAGCCTAAGCCCTCAAAGATACCTATGCATTGTTTAAAACTATAATATAGGGAATCTTTTTCCTAAATGCATGAATTGATGTTATTATAATATTTAATTATTTTTATTTTATTTATTCTTATTCTGTAGAATAAACATTGAGAGAAATCAAGATGGAAAGGGGAGATAGAAAGGGAGAGAGATAGACACCTGCAGTGTTACTTCACTGCTTGTGACGTTTTCTTCCTGCAGGTATGAGTGGGGAGTTTGAACCTGGGTCCTCGAGCATGGTAACATATGTGCTAAATCTAGTGCCCAACTGCATAGCCCTGCTGTTATAGTATTAAATCTTTCCATTGGGTTAAATATACTTAAAATTTATTATTTTTTTAATTTTAAATTGTTTTCTTTCTTTCTTTTTTAATTTTTAATTTTGTTTTTTTCTTTTAATATTTATTTATTTTCTTTTGTTGCGCTTATTGTTTTATTGTTGTAATTATTATTGTTGTTGTTATTGATGTCATCGTTGTTGGACAGGACAGAGAGAAATGGAGAAAGGAAGGGAAGGCAGAGAGGGGGAGAGGTAGATAGACACCTGCAGATTTGCTTCACCGCTTGTGAAGCGACTTCCCTGCAGGTGGAGAGCTGGGGGCTCGAACCAGGGTCCCTACGCCAGTCCTTGAGCTTTGCGCCACCTGTGCTTAACCTGCTGCGCTACCATCCGACTCCCAAATTCTTTTTTAAAAAAATCTTTATTTATTTATTATTGGATAGAAACAGAGAGAAATTGAGAAGGGGGGGAAATAGAGAAAGAAAGAGACAGAGAGACACCTGCAGCCCTACTTCACCACTCATGAAGCTTTCCCCCTTCAGGAGGTAAACTTTCTTTATTTTAAAAATATTTATTTATTTATTGGATAGAGACAGAGAGACTGAAAAGGAAGGAGGAGACAGAGAGGGAGAGAGAATGGGAAACACAGCATAGTATCACCAGTCTCAAAGCGTGTCCCCTGCAAGAGGGGACTGGGGACTTGAACCTTGGTCTTTACACACTGTAACTTGTGTACTTAACTGGGAATGGGGTGCTCCACCACCTGTCCCCTGTCTTTAAGCTTTCATTGGTCACTTACATTGAAATGTAATTAAACAGATATTGTTTTGATCATGAGTATACATTTGTTAGAGATCATTGAAGGATGGACTGTTTGGTTGTCTTTAACTGATGAAGAGATTAAAAACTAAGAACTAAAGAGAAAAAAAAGCTATGTAGTGAGAAGTCTGTTGGTTCTTAATCAGAATTCATTCATGGGAAGCTATTGGTAAGTGTCAGCACTAGCGAAATTACAGTAGTTGTCCCCTTATAGTCAGCAATGCTCACTCCAGTGATGCATCCACTGTTAAATATGTCTGAGAGTTATTGGGCCACCAGCTGTATCAACAGGAATTAAATGGTTCACTGTTTTCCTAGCTGCTCACCAAACTTATTTCTTTAGATTTTATTCATGATTTTATCTCTTCTTTGTCAGTCATGCAGAAATTCTAGCTATATGCAATTGATTTGGATATTGAATAAGTTTCCTGGAATTTTATATTTGGGATCCTCCAAAAGTCAACTCTAATATCATCATTTACATTCTTGTAACAAAAGTTTCTCTTCAGCACACATCTTTCCAATCCTTAAGTATTTGAATACATTCATTGCCTCCTGCTACTGTAAATATCCTTATGTGAACTTTGTTTTTACTTACTACTTAGAGAATAAGGATTAAAAGAGTCCAACTACTTATTTTAGATTATTTATAAAATATGAAAACACATTTGGGAATATTTTCTAGTTGATACATATATGCGTATTATTTATCTATATATCATATAGATGTATCTGCATATATATAAAGCTTCTTACATTTATAGTCATGACATATTTCTAGAAATGAACATTAATTTCTCAGAATGTGAATACACTAAATTTGTAGATAAATATAAGATTCTTACAGTAAATTAGTATAAATATGATAGCAATAAAGATGTACTTTGTAATAGAAAGAGCAATTTTTAATCATTCCTCAGGCTAATTTCTCACCAGCTCATGTTTCCCCTGGCCTCAAGGTTAACTGCCTTGAAGGATCTACTGGTAAATATTAAAGTGTTAGGAATCTTTGGACTGATATGATTTCTCACCTCTGTAGAATAATCACTGAATCAAATTTTTCAGTTGATGAATGGTTTATTTTTTCTTCTTGTTTCTGTGGCCTTCAATATTCTTAAAATAGCATATTTAAAAAGTTGATTAAAATTCAGTTATTAAAGTTGTTTAACTCTGAAAAAATGAATAATTCATATTGATAATATATTCTAAAGAATCACTCTTTGAAAAAACTTTCTTGGAGGAAGAGAAAGAAAGCTACTGAAGAGTTGGAAAGTAAAATATATAAAGTAAAATGAGTCTTGGTTCATCAGATAGGCTGTAGATTCCAGTGCCAGCATCACACAAGGGTGCCACAGCTTGGAGGATAGCTCAGGTTTTCTGGTGTCTCCACCCTCACTCTGTCTCTTTATCTAAATGAGAATGTAGCCAAGAATTGGTAGAGTCACACATATATGAGATTTAGGCCCTTTAAAGAAAAAAAAGGGATTTATGTTACAGAGAGACAGTTGTATGCTACCTAGGTTTTCCTGCTTATAGCCCTAAAGTGAAAGGAGGAGAAATGTTAGAAATGAAGGGAAACTAAAGGAAATAAATGAGTGACATTCTCTAATGCCGTACAGATATATTTCATGTCCCCTAATAAATAAAGTAGCATTAAACAGGATAACTTTTATCTCTTCATTATTTAGAGGTCTTAAGTCACTGTTGTCTCTGACCAAAATCCTGGAAGTGTTATTACTGTATTTCCATATGGTTCAAAGACCAAGTTGGCAAAATTCAAAACTGAAACATGTGCTTTATCCATGGACTTGCCATGAACTTAAAAAACAAGGAGAAAACCAACATTGTGGGAGTGATACTAATTGTAGCGTTCTGAGGTAATTTTTCTTTCCATTTGAAAAACGCAGTCTTAAATATTTCTGCTTATAGGGAAATAAATCTTAATCAAATAAACACAGTATGCAGTAACTAAAAGATAAAGAATAAGAAGACATAAAGTAGGAGATAATTTTTTCCTACTAACAATGTATCTTAAAGAAATCAAGGGGGTTAGGTAGTGACACACTCAGTTGAGTGCACATGTTACCATGTACAAGAATCAAAGTTCCAGTCCCAGCTCCTCACTTGCAAGGGAAACACTTTATGAGTGGTGATGCAGGTCTGCAGGTGTCCCTCTACATCTCCCTCTCCCCTCTCAATTTCTCTCTGTTGTGACAAATAAAATAGCAAGGAAAAGAAATGACCATCTGGAGTAGTAGATTTTAGTGCAGGAACCAAGCCCTAACTATAACCCTAGTGGCAATAGAGATAGATAGATAGATAGATAGATAGATAGATAGATAGATAGATAGATAGATGATAGATAGATGATAGATAGATAGATAGATAGATATAGATAGATAAACAGACAGACAGACAGGGAAGGAATATATGGTAGGGCTGGTAATGGGAAAACTTATTTTCAAAAATAGTAATATGGGTTTTCCTGGAGCTACAGATATTTTATCATCAGAAACATCATATTTCCTAAAAGAGTAAATAAAATGTGGTATGAGAAGTTTATACCTAAGAGCAAAAGTGATTTGGCTGCAGATAGGTGCATCAAGAAAGGAAAAATCTGACTGACAAATTCCGCAATCGCAAGCACAGTACATGAATAACTTATCAGAGAAAACATCTGAATTCGATACTTATGATCAGAACTTAAGTATCTAAATGTCTAAAATATAACTAATACCCTCCGTATAACTTTGGTCCTAATGCCTCTTAATTCAAAATCAGTAGTCCTTTCTACATTGGTAAAACACTTTCCTACCTACACCTCAAGGACATCTTTGATGAATCAAACCCAATTGCAAGGAAGACTAAAGCAGAAACAAACCAATGAGACTACATCAAATTGAAAAGCTTCTGCACATCCAAAGATACTATTAGACAAACAAAGAGACCCCTCACAGAATGGGAGAAGATCTTCACATGCCAGACATCAGACAAGAAACTAATCACCAAAATATATAAAGAGCTCAGCAAACTTAGCACCAAAAAAGCAAATGACCCCATCCAAAAATGGGCAGAGGATATGAACAAAACATTCACTACAGAGGAGATCCAAAAGGCTAACAAACATATGAAAAACTGCTCTAGGTCACTGATTGTCAGAGAAATGCAAATGAAGACAACACTAAGATACCACCTCACTCCTATAAGAATGGCATACATCAAAAAGGACAGCAGCAACAAATGCTGGAGAGGCTGTGGGGACAGAGGAACCCTTTTACATTGCTGGTGGGAATGTAAATTGGTCCAGCCTCTGTGGAGAGCAGTCTGGAAAACTCTCAGAAGGCTAGCTATGGACTTTCCATATGATCCAGTAATTCCTCTCCTGGGGTTATACCCCAAGGACTCCATAACATCCAACCAAAAAGAGGTGTGTACTCCTATGTTCATAGCAGCACAATTCATAATAGAGAATCTGCTTTAATACACATTTTATTGTGGCTGGGGAAGAGACTCAAAAGATCTGTAGAATTTTTGTCTGATTTGATCTCTGGCTGGACCACATGTACCAGGAGTGATGGCTTATCTTCTCCTCCTCCTTCTTTTTTCCTTTCTCCAAGGTTTATCTTCTCTCTCATCTATTTCTCTCTTGCTCTCTCTCTCCTTCCATGCACATTCTATCAGTTGAGTTATTGCTCTGGTCCACAATTGTTTTACTGTTCTCCACAAAACGCTCTCCATCTGACATATATTCACTTCTTCATTTTCTTTTTTTTTTAATATTTATTTATTTATTTTCCCTGTTGTTGCCCTTGTTGTTTTTTTATTATTGTTGTAGTTGTTGGTGGTGGTGATGTCATTGTTGTTAGATAGGATGGAGAGAAATGGAGAGAGGAGGGGAAGACAGAGAGGGGGAGAGAAAGACAGGCACCTGCAGACCTGCTTCACTGCCTCTGAAGCAACTCCCCTGAAGGTGAGGAGTTGGGGGTTGAACTGGGATCCTTAAGCCGGCCCTTGTGCTTCGTGTCACCTGTGTTTAACCTTCTGCACTACCTCCTGACTCCCACTTCTTCATTTTCTGATTATATTTTCCTTCACTGGAATGTATACAATACATGAGGAAATAGTTTTTCTATGTTCAATAAAACATTTCAAGTCCTAGACAAACGCAAAGGTCACAATACTCAATACAACATAAAAGTCTACATATTGTTGCCAAACATTATCTGTATTAGAGAAATATGCACACTTTGATGAAGGCCAGAGACGATACCATAGTGTCACTGTCCTTTGTCAAGCAGAAATTTTCATCATTAGTATTTGTATGTTTAAAATATCCAATGTTATGTGTATAAGTGTGTGTGTGTGTGTGTGTGTGTGTGTGTGTGTGTGTGTGTGTGCAGTCATGGCCTCACACAAGTAACTTCACTGCTGCAGGCTGTTTTACATTTAGGTAGAGAGAGAGAAAGAGGGGAAACATTACAGTACCACGGCTTCCTCTGGTACCATGGAAAAAGGCAGCTCCTTGTAGTGTCAAGGATGTCAAGGCTTATAACTAGACCTCAAGTTTGGCAAAGTATGCTCTCCAACTGGTTAGCTCTTTCTTCAGTCCTGTGCTTATAAAATTAACAATACAATTCCTGTAAACATCTCTCTTTTTTTTTCTTTTGTATTTTTAAAATTTTTCTTCTAGGGTTATTGTTGGGGCTCAGTGCCTGCTCTACGAATCCACTGCTTCTAGAGGCCATTTTACCCATTTTTGTTGTCCTTGTTGTTGTTATTATTGTTGTTGTCATTGTAGTTTGTTGTTGGATAGGACAGAGAGAAATCAAAAGAGGAGGGGAGACAGAGAGGAGGAAAGAAAGAAAGACACCTACATCCCTGCTTTACTGCCTGTGAAGCTACACCCCTGCAGGTGGGGGAGCCTCAGGCTCGAACTGTTATCCTTTCGCCTGTTACTGTGCTTCATACCATGTGTGTTTAACCTGCTGCGCTACCGCTCAACCCCCCTCCTGTAAACATCTCACGTGTTTTTGGTTAAGGTATTCCATAATACCTTAGGTCTTTTTATTTCATCATACTTTATTATTATTATTTTTACTGTCTCCACGGTTATCACTTGGTTCGGTGCCTGAGCAATAAATCCACCACTCCTAGCAGCAAATTTGTTCCATTTATTTACCTTTTTCTTTTTGATAAAGACAGAGAGAAATTGAGAGGAAAGAAGCAGAGAGGGAAGGTGAGAGAAAGAGGAATGTCTAAGAACTGTTTGATGACTTGTGAAGCTTCACTCATATAGGTGGGGAGTATGGGCTTGAACCTGATCCTTGTGCATGACAGTGTGTGCCATGACATAGACCCTTTCCCACTATACTTCTGTGAATGTAAGCATTAATCTAAAATATAACATACTTCTTCACAGTAACATATAATTTAGAACAAAGCACCTTAAGCTAATGATTAACTATACTACTTTTTCTTTCTTTGTCTTTTTCCTTCTTTCTTTCTTTTTTTCTTTTTTTCTAGCTAGGGTTTCCCTGGGACGAATATCTGTGTGGTTCCACTGCTCCTGGGATATGTTTATTTTTTCCCAGATAGAGGGTGAGAGACAGAGCCAACAAGATAGAGAGAAGAGGGACTAAGGGATCATTCCTCCATTCTTGGAACTTCCTCTTTGCTATGCATGGTGCATTTAGTGGTGGAAGGGGACTGAAATTCATAACCTTGACCATGGAAAAATTTTCACTCTAGCAAGTGAACTAGTATTTAATTTTTATATATGATACAATAAGGCAGTCTTCACTTAGAGACCAGTTCCATTCCTAAAACACAGTTGTAAATAAATGAGGAGCCATCTTCCCTTATTGATGTTTTAGGCATATTGTACTGTACTATTAATGGGTTTGTCAACCATCCTGAGACAGTTCAAAAGCACTTTTGAGTCATTTATAACATTTTAATGTTTTAAATGTATATTCAGCAAAGAATCGTATATTGTGACATCACAACATAGAAGAAAAATTTTGTACTGTGTGATGCACAATAAAGAACAGATATAGTGCAGTGTACACAAAGCAACCATGGGAATGAAACTAAAACCGAGAGAGGTGATTCAAGATGCGATGTTTGCAACTAAGTCACTTCACTGCTTTTCCAGGAGCAAAGTCCTCATATATCTCCACAATACTGATTTGTCAGAGAGCTGCATAACTTAAGTGGTACATAAGCAAATAGGCAACAAAGTGAGGACTGGGTGTATAACATATAACACTATGTAACTGACATCAAAATAAAATATATGTAACAAGAGTTCTAGAAAAAAATTCCAGAGTCTTTTTAAACATTTTTTATTTATAAAAAGGAAACACTGATTAAAAACCACAGGATAAGAAAGGTACAACTCCACACAACTCCTACTACCAGAACTCCGTATCCATTCCCTCCCTTGATAGCTTTCCTGTTCTTTAACCCTCTGGGAGTATGGACACAGGGACATTATGGGGTGCAGAAAATGGAAGGTCTGCTTCTGTAATTGCTTCCCAGTTGAACATGGGCATTGACAGGTCGATCCAGACTCCCAGCCTGTCTCTCTCTTTCCCTAGTGGGGAAGAGCTCTGGGTCTTTTTATGGCTTCTACCTATATACAGTGACTCCTAAAGAAATCTCAGATAACTCTCAGACACATGCAATGATTGCAAAAATATTATTTAACAAATAACCACAACATCTTATTGATAAACAGTAGTCAAGAAACAGGTGTGTGTTGAGTTCACAAGATATAATGTACAAGGACCTAGGGTCACTTCCTTGGTTCTCATATGCAAAGGCAAAGCTGGCAAATCTTTAAGAGCAATGAAGCAGTACTGCAGGTGTCTATCTTATTCTCTTTCTTACTCTCCCTACTGCCTCCCTTACCCCCAACTTCTCTCTGCCCTATCAAGTAAAATAAAGAAAATAAAAGGGGAAAATAGCCTTCAAGAGCATTGGATTCATTGTGCAGGTATCTAGTCCCAGCAATAAACCTGGTAGCCAGTAATGAAAAGAAAGGGAAAAATAATAATAACTGATAATAGTCAGAGGTAGGTGTCCATATATGCCATGACCACTATTCAAAGTAGTTAGTTACATGCTCAAATTTATCATTAATGAAACTGGGAAATCTTACTTTTCATACTTCTGAAGGAGAATGAAAATGACAAGTTCCACAGAATTTTCCAGACAAGAACTATTAGGTAGAGTTTTTTTCATTGTTGTTGTTGTTGTTGTTTTAGGTTGTTCAGGCTCAAGGACTTGGCCAAAGGGAACCAGATGAGTCTTCTTTTTTAAAAATGTTTATTTTGCTAAGAAAGTGAGGATCTGAAGAGATATCTTAATGGCTATGCAAAGGACTTTCAAACCAGGTCCCAGATTCTATCCCCTGCCCCACCATAAGCCAGATCTCTCCCTCACATTAAAAATAAAATTTAAAAAGAAAACAGGTGAAACTTTGTAATTTTTAGAGTCATTCAATGTGAGAAATATTCTATTGGAGAGACATTTTAAAGAACAGATATTATATTAAAGTCAAAAAGATTGCAAGTTCTCTGCAAACCCAGAATTGTAAAGAGGTAGTACATCAGAAAGGTGCTACCTTATTATTTAGGAAATGTTGATGAGGACCCACCCTACAAAGACATTCCATATATATATATATTCCCCAAGAACATTTTTTAATTCCCTTTATTTTAGATAAAGAAATTTAGATGAGGAGAGAAGAGAAGTGGGGGTCTGGAGGTGATGAGAAAGAGAAAGAGAAGGAGAAATATCACAGCACTGTTCCACAGCTGTGGATCTTTCCTGGATGCCATGATAATCCTGTGTGGTGCTAAAGTTATGCTCATGATATGATGTACACTATGCCAGTTGGACTAGCTTTTGGCCTAAATAGTTTTTGATAAATACATTATGTTTGTAAATAGTAAGATTTTTGAACATATTTAACCTAAATTTAAAACTGTTCTGCTAAAGTTGTAGAGAAATATATAGCTATAATTTGATTGGATAAATGGGTATGACTGTTAAGGAAATTGATATTTTAATTATAACTAGAAATAATTACTGATTTAATCTGAAATGTATTTAATAGTTCAAATAATTTATTTATTTTATGGTTCAAGTGCAAGATGAGATTATAAAGCAGAAGGGTGATTTGTTAACTATAGATATATTTGAAATAGTTTATGCTTTTGTTTATAAAGGATGCTGGATGAATAGTACCTGTACTGTGAAGGAAACAATATATTCTGGCTTTGTTCTCATTTTGGTTAAGTACTGCATGTAGGTTCACTACCTGAATTTGAATTTGCCATATTCATAATGGAAATTTATGATAGAGGAATGTACTATAATGTAAAGTATAGACCGGGCATGGTAATGTTAGGCATTGCCTCTATTATCTTTAAACTCTCTAATGTGCTGCACTGCATATCCCATGAAATAATGATGTTATGATTTTATGTTCTTGTTACTGAAGTAATCCTAAGAGGTAGTCTCATAATAGCATCAAGTAAACAGTTTTGAAGTAATTGTGAGTGTATGTGTTAGTTCTGTTGCTTCCAAAATGGAAATAAGTCTGTAATTGTTAATAATTGAATAAAATATTTCCAGGGTATTTTAATGCATAATTCATAAAAACCAAAAACAGAAAGAACAATGTACAGACTACTGGTCTTCATTTAACTATAGAATAGATATGAAAATAGAGGTATAACAGGTCTTATTTTTTAACATTGTAATGAGCTTTGGGACTTTTGTGCATATTAGTTATGTTGCCCTAATTACTCATTATAATTCTAATGTGCATTTTATATTTAATTACAATGCTTATAAAAATTTGGTATGGACAATAAATTATTATAACTAGCATGTGCATAATGATTATGAACTGAATTTATTAACTTTGACACCAGCATTCAGTAATGGTAACTTCTAGTTTCACCTTGGTTATTAATCATATTGTTTGAATAAACAAATGTTTGTGTGGAATTAATTGCAAATATCAAAAAGCAATGTCCAGTTTTTCTTGCTTTTTGACAATTTCTACCAAAGATTCTTTTTAGTTGACTTAGCTTATTTCATTATAAGACAAGCTTATTTCAAAATATTAAAGTAAACATAGCTAATTCTTTTTAATTATTTAAAAAATGGTAGACTTGTAAAAACATTTCAACAGGAAATCTCATGTCAGATAATTAGAAGCTTTTTACTAGGGTAGGTAAAGCTAAGATACTTTCTGAGATGTCATTTTTACATCATAAATACAAAGGTATGCAATTAAAATGCAATTCTCACATTTTATTAACATTAAGCATAGTTTACTTCTGTTACCAAAGATTTCTTTCTGTTTTACATAATGAGTTTCCATGTTCCTTAGATGTTTGTTCCTTTACAAACCTGCATGTACTAAAAAATAAAAAGAGCCCCAGATTCAGTTTCATCCTTGACACTTAGTGCAGGATTTTGTATCAAGTGGGCAATCAATACAAGTTAATTGATAGTTAAGATGGTAATAAGATTTTCTTGTGAAAATGTACTTTCACTTACTTAAACAAATAAATAAATATCCAAATTTTAAATGTGAATGAAACTAACTTTGTCAGATGAGATTGATATTTTTGTACTCAACTTGGTTAAGGTGTGTAGACTGGGAGGCCAGAGGCGGGTAGGTAGTGGCGCTTCTGGTTAAATGCCCACATTACAATGTACAAGGACCCAGGTTCAAGTTCCTCAATCCTCACCACAGAGGGAAAGCTTCAGGAGTCGTGAAGCAGGACTGCAGGTGTCTTTCTCCTTCTCTCCCTGTTTATCTCCCCTCCCCTTCAATTTCTCTCTGTCTCTATCCAATAATAAATTTGAGATGTAGTATGTATATTCATATGCACATACTAGTTGTCTGTGTATATCTATCTATCTATATATTAATAAGTGCTTAGACCTGAATCTGGAATTCCCAGTGTCTCACGCGTTAAATTCTGTTGCATAAACATCACACTACTTCCTTGGTTCTGAATCATTCTCATGAAAATAAGCATTTATAGATTTATGATGTACATGTAATATGGATTAATACTATTGAAGCTCTATAATAGTATTACTGTTTGTTTGTTTTACCAGAACACTGCTCAGCTCTGGCTTATGGTGGTGCAGGGGGATTGAACCTGGGACTTTGAAGCCTCAGGCATGAGGATATCTTTGCATAACCATTATGCTATCTTCCCTACCCTATAGTAGTATTATTATAATAAAGTTATTACATCTAATTTTATCCAAATTATATATGGAAAATAAGTATAGCTGCATAGTAAAATAATAGTATTACATTACATTAATAGTATCTCTATTATCTCCTTTATACACTTTTTAAGTTTAGCCCTTAGTTTTAATTTTTCTGTAAATAAGAATGTATTATGTCAACTACTATTGTTAGAAAAGTGAATGAAAAAGATCATGCAGAGAGAGAGAGAGAGAGAGAGAGAGAGAGAGAGGAGGGAGAAAAACAGAGCTATGACTCAGGCAAGAGGAAATACAAGTCTCTTGGGATGACAAACTCTAGGCATGGGGATGGGTGATAGGGCAAACAGGAAACACTGGATTCTTCAGTCTTGGGTTGGGAAAGTTCCTTCCAAGTTAGGCTGACCACAAAACCACATGTTGCAGAGGGGATTTGGTAACCTTTCTGGTTTTGCTTGTCCTTCCTGTGTCAGGGGATGATAATCTTGGGTTAATGAAAGCCTTCTTTTTTTAGGGTGGCCCACAGTAAAACTGGCTGAACTGCCTGAGGAGAAAGGTGGGAACTGGGGTCTTAGAATTTTCCATTATTGCAGGTTTTAGCAAGTTTTGGCAAGTCTTCTTCAACTACATTATTACATTAGCAGATAGAATTGTGTCTTTCACATAATAAATCTTTGTAATAAGAGTGAGTAGATCAATTATAGTCTTTCTACTGCACAGTCTGTTGACTTAAGGGGAAAGTTTTTCATGACTTTTTTTCATTTAATAGAATTTGTGTGGGAGAGGGTAAGATAATGAAGTATTAGGTGAAACTGTCTATTAGTCCTTTAATATTTTTCCTAACAAGAATCCCTGAATATTTGATATCATTATTTAATAAGGCATTTTGTTGTGAAACAAATATAACTGCTTAAGTCTGCTAAGGAATCACTAATAAAATTCATTTCTATAAATATATTTTGGAACTGAGCTTGTGTCAAATTGAACACTGATTTTTATATTTTAATGCACAGAATACTGGATTTAAAATAGCTTTATTTTACACCTTTTTTAGGGGGGTCATCTACAAATATGATCCAATGTATCATGTCTAATTACATGATTTTTTTCATTGCTTTTATAACTAAATAGTCTTCACATTTTTTATGTATTGATTTTTCTATTCAGTAGATGACACAGAAGTTCTTTGTCATCTCTTCAGTAATTACATGCTACACTTTCTTGGCAGTCACAGATTTCAGGTTTACAGTTCTTAAAGTTCACTGATGGATTTCAAAGACCCATTATTTATACTATCAGTATTTTTTTCTGATGTTCAAAGTTGAGTCCTATGTGATTACAGTGTAGGTAAGATGTACTGGAGAAGTTTGCATCTAAAAGTGTGAAAACTGGTTTAAGCTTAATGCAGTAGTCAAAGATTGAATAAGGAAATTTCAAGAAGAATGACATGGCCCTGGGGAGGAATGAACAGTTTGGAAGTAGGGGAAATACATGAATTCTCATGCAAAGTTGAGGATGTAGTCTGGATTTTCCTTTAATGTGTTTGCCTTCTCTCATCCCAGTTGCACATTCTAGCCAGTGAAGGGGAGAATGGGTCAGGGAGGTAGCTAAACAGTAGGGCAATCAATAAAGTCTCTGGTTCAATTCCTGCAACTGCATATACCAGAGCTGTTTCATGAAAGTTATATATATATATATATATATATATATATATATATATATATATGTATATATTAAAATGTATGGCTGATGTTTTTAAGTGTAGAAGAGGATTGAAACTTATAGATTTACTATTTTTCTCTTTTAAGAATTAGGTTGTTAGCAGCACTCTCTTTTCTATTCCCTGGAGGAATTTGTCAAAATCAAGGAGCGCATGTGCAAGAAGACATTTTTTCCCCCTAATTGTGTCTGTGACTGGAAGATAAGCTCATTTCTAATGAGTGTTACAATCAGGTGCAGTGAGACAGAAGTCTTGGTTAGACAAGGAAAGGAATTTAAGGAACAAATAAGCATACAGAGGTGGTAGATTTTTTTTTGTTTTATTTATTTACTTGTTTATTTATTTACTTGTTTATTTATTATATAGAGATGGAGAGAAAGTGATAGGGAGAGAGAGATAGAGAGTGAAAGAGGCAGAGAAATATCTGCAGCCCTACTTCATCACTTGTGAAGCTTTCCTTCTTCGGGGGTGGGTACCAAGGGCTTGAACCAGGGTTTTTAAGCTCTGTAACGTGCACATAACAAGGTGCACCACTGCCTGGCCCCAGGGTGTAAGACTTGGAAGGGCCATGTTGGTTTGGACTTGTAGCTACAGGGACTCCGTGGTCATTTTTATTTTGAATAACGATCTTTGATCTTTGAATTATTCTTACCAAGAATACAGCTTTAGTTTGAATGTGTGGGCCATATGAGGTTTTCACACCAGCATATGGATCTTTATTTTGGCTTTTTTTTGTTCCCCTGAGAGAATGCTTTTTATTATACAGGTGAGCAAACATATTATATTGAAATAGAAATATTTTTTAACTGAGCAAGCAAGTTGGCCATGACTGATCTGAAGCAAAGAGCAGGTGGCCTCTCTGTGGGTGGCCTCAGAAGAGGCTGGAACAATGAGCCAGGCCAATCAAGGCCAAATACAAGCAGCACTATGGGGGCTTGACAGGCCCTAGCCAGGCTGGCTTTAATGTGTACACTGTTGAAGTTCAACTTTAAAGTCTACTGGCACTTGTAACCTGGCAAAGAAGATGAAAGAGGAATCTTCCATACTTATATTGTGTTTTCAGCCAGATCTGCAGGGTAGAAGGCCAGACCCAGTTAAATGCAAAAATCCTGAGTTCCCAAATAGGGAGAAACTGCTGGCACTATTGCCACAAATTCGGTTTCTCTCTCTTAAAATTTATTTGAAACTGAGAGAAGAACATCTGATGTTGCTAACCTTGGAACATGCCTCTGAGCACAGGACTGACTCCCTACTACTGTGCTAGTTCAAGTTGGCTCTGGATTTACTAATTACATGGGATTAGGAGATGATTTTTTTATTGTTAAGGACTATTTTATGGATTCATAAAGAAACTCATCCTAAAGTGTCTTAGATTTTATAAATAAATAAAAAAGACCAAGGGCATGTGTTGCAAGGGAGACTGTCCCTTAGGTAGGAGCAAAGAAATATTGCTTTAGATTCTAATAATAAAAAAGCACTTTTTTAAGGCTTGGTTAGAAATAAGTAATAGATTTACTAAGAAAGCCATAGAAGAAATGGGAGAAACCTCAAATGCTTATTATAGTCATAATTGAGCAATGGGTGGATGAAAACAAGTAAACAACAACAACAACAACACACACACACACAAGCTGAATATGGACCCCAGATCAGATCAAATCAATGGCATTTACAGTCAACAATATTTATATACCTTTCCCATATTTGGGAGCTACTCTCTTCCCTAATTAAACTTTCAGGTCCTTTTTCCAGCCATGACAACTCCCCAGACAATAACTTGTATCCACCTGCATAATGTTAGGCTCAGAAAAAAAAAAAACCTAGTATAGTCATGGACCCTTTGGAATATAACTACATATATAAAATAGGCTTACTAACTTCAAAAAGGAGACCCCCCCTAACTCTTCATCTGAACTATTCTAGCCTTTAGGTTCATGATTATTCAACAATTTGGTTTTATATGTTAACTATTTTTTTACTCAACAGGTTTCAGATGTTACCATGATGCCAACCAGACCTCCCTAGGCAGATGACCCCAGAGTGTGTCCTGGAGTCCCGCTTCCCCAGAGCCCTGCCTCACTAGGGAAAGAGAGAGATAGGCTGGGAGTATGGATCAACCTGTCAACACCCATGTTTAGTGGGAAAGCAATTACATAAGTCAGACCTTCCACCTTCTGCACCCCATAATGACTCCTGGGTCCATACTCCCAGAGGGATAAAGAATAGGAAAACTATCAGAGGATGGGATGGGATATGGATTTCTGGTGGTGAGAATTGTGTGGATTTGTACCCCTCTCATTCCAATGGTTTTGTTAGTGTTTCCTTTTTATAAATAAAAAAAATTTAAATTAAAAATTAAAAAGAAGAGAATTCAGACTAGTTCAGTCTACTAAAAATACATTCTAACTACTATGGCAGAAGGAGAAAAAAATCTTCAGCAAAATAGTTAAAAATGGAGTAGCTGATCCAAATAGATGTTAAGGAACCAGGCTATATATATTTTTTTAATTTTTTTATATTTATTTTATTTATTTTTTCCCTTTTGTTGCCCTTGTTGTTTTATTGTTGTTGTTATTATTGTTGTTGTTGTTGTTGTTGGATAGGACAGAGAGAAATGGAGGGAGGAGAAGACAGAGAGGAGGAGAGAAAGACAGACACCTGCAGACCTGCTTCACCGCCTGTGAAGCGACTCCCCTGCAAGTGGGGAGCCGGGGTTCGAACCAGGATCCTTATGCTGGTCTTTGTGCTTTGCGCCACCTGCGCTTAGCCCGCTGCACTACAGCCCGACTCCCGGAACCAGGTTATATTAAATACCAGTACTCTTGGCATTTATTGATTTGTAACATACATTTCTCTCCTTTCAAACAGTGATGCTTGATTCTAGATGCAGGTGCATCTGGTAAAGAGTGTGAGGACCCTAGTTCCCATCCTAGGTCCCTACCTGCAGGGGGAAGCTTTGAGAGCAGTAGAGTAGTTTGTCTCCTCTTACCTCTGTCTTTCCCTTTTTCTCTTCCTCTTTATCTCTATCTAAAGTAAACAAAGGGGACACTGGAAGTGGTAATTGTGCAGCCACTGATCCTTGTGGCAAAAATAAAACAATGAGACTTTTTTATTACATGTTTAATCATACATTATGATATTTAGAAAGAAAGCTATCTTCAGGTATATCACTGGTTTCCCTATATATGTGTGTGTGTCATATATATATATATATATATATATATATATATGCACATATATATGACAATCTATTGTAAGATTTTGCATATGCTATTTGATAATTATAATGAAGTTAGAGGAGCAGCCACACTGGTGCCACAATGGTTAATCAATATTTCTATGTACATCTTTCTCAAAATAGAGAAGAAAATAAAACAGCATGAAGTAGGTTGTGAACTACACAATGATGAGAACAAAATCTTTTTTTCATATCCTCAAAACTAACAAGAGGTCCCAGGGAATATTAGTACAGTAGACTTTTTTTCTTTTTTTTTTTAGGCTTTTATTTATAAAAAGGAAACACTGACAAAACCATAGGATAAGAGGGGTACAACTCCACACAAATCCCACCACCAGAAATCGGTATCCCATCCCCTCCACTGATAGCTTTCTTAGTTTTTATCCCTCTGGGAGTATGGACCCAGGGTCATTATGGGGTGCAGAAGGTGGAAGGTCTGGTTTCTGTAATTGCTCCGCGCTGAATATGGGCGTTGACAGGTCGATTCATACTCTAAGCCTGTCTCTCTCTTTCCCTAGTCGGGAGGGGCTCTGGGGAAGCGGGAATCCAGGACACATTGGTGGGTCATCTGTCTAGGGAGGTCCGGTTGGCATCATGGTAGCATCTGGAACCTGGTGGCTGAAAAAAAAGGTTAACATATAATGCCAAACAAATTGTTGACTACTCGTGAACTTGAAGGCTAGAACATTGCAGATGAAGAACTGGAGTCTGTTTTATAGATAGTAGTCCCATTTTAGTTATATTCCACAGGGCCCAGGACTATGTTAGTTTTTTCCTGAGCCTGACGTGATATTCTGGTGGACCCAAGTTATTGTCTGGTGGTAACACAGCGGGTTAAGCACATGTGGCACAAAGTGCAAGAGCCAACGTAAGGTACAGTAGCCTTTCTTTATCAATCGGGCATATGTTCCAAGGGCACCAACAGAAATCTTGAAATGGATCATCAGTGTAATATAGTCTTGATATTTTCAACATCACATTGATGCAGAAGTGATATACATTCCATAGCAACTGTGTTGTAAATTAGCTCAGCAGTGGATCACAAGACCTGTACACATGAGGTTCTAGTTTAGAACCCAGCCTGGAATATGGCTGAATAGTACTCTGGTACCTCTCTTGTCTTACTCCTTCTGTTTCAGAAAAAAAAAAAAAAAAACTAAATCTTTTAAAGTAAACTGTAATTTAAATTTTTTATCCCTTCTTGAGCAAATTATATGCAGTCCGATCCTTCTCATAACTTTGGGCAGCACAGGAAGTCAGAATTCCTAGTCGGCCATGTAATCATGATGATACAGAACCGAGGCCTAAAGTGTTTTGTGTCCCCAGCTTGTGTATACAAGTTTGCATTTCTTTTGTTCTTCTTAACTGACTTAACATTGATTAGAACATACATAATTTTCAGGTTTGCTATAGTGAGCTAGCCATTTTTGTGGGTTTTTTTTTTAATACTGTGTTTTGTGTCTTCATATCCCATGTCTGGTTTTCACTCCAGCACAGTATTTGATAAATTACATGTGTTCAACTCTTTATTATCTAGAAAGATTTGTAGTAGATAATTTTGCCCAACTGCAGGCTAATGAAATATTCCAAGCACATTGACAGTAACTAGGCTAAGCTGTTCTGTAGTTTAGTACATTTTCTGATTTAGAATGTTTTCAACTTAAAATGGCATTATCAGGATATAACCCTATGGTATGGTGAGGAAAATCAAAATCTGGATTTACTCATTTTTATTCCACATACATACCCACTATAGAGCCTATTTTATGTATGTATTTACTTCTTTTTGTAGAGCTAACATATCAGACATGCATAGATCCTCAGGCCACTTTTTATTCAAGTAGAGAGAGAAAGAGAGGGAGAGGCTCCAGTGTATCAGAGATTCTTCCAGTATCATGAAACGTCCACTGTGTTGGGACTTGGATCTGAGTTACACCCATGACATGGCATTTTGTTCTACCCACTGTTCTAACTTATAAATTATGTAATGTAAGACATTAACAATATCTACATAGGAGGCCAGGTGGTGGTACTCCTGGTTAAGCACACAGATTATAATGTGCAAGGATGCAGGTTCAAGCCTTGTTCCTACCTGCAGAGGAAAAGCTGCGTAAGTGGTAAAGCAGTGCTGCAGGTGTCTCTCTGTCTCCCTCTCTATCTCCTATTCTCTCAGTTTCTCTTTGTCACTATCCAATAATAAATAAATTAATTAATTAAAATATTTAAAAATAATATCTAAATAGTAAAATAGAATACTTAACAACAATATGCTGTGCTGGGAAATTGTGCCAATGCAGTCACATCTGCCATGTTGTCCCCTCAGGCTACTGCTAGTTCCCTCGAGAGTTGGGACATTCTTGGAGTGCCTGTTCAGCCATGTTGTGCCCTCAGGACATTGTCTATATCCCCGAGATATCTGGAGTGCTCTGGTTACTCCTCCCCCCTCCCATTCTCGCGAAAGCTACTCCTATAAAAACCCTTCGTTTTCCGCACCTCACTCTCTTGCTGGCACTCCACTCTGGTGTTCAGACACAGGAAAGGTTACTGCGTGAGGCGGCCATTTTCTCTACCTCCACATGGCCCAACCTGCTTCTCTAACACCCAACTCTGAGGTGCCAGCGCGAATAAAGATTTGTGTTTCCTCTTCGCTCCGGACCCTCGCTCTCTCTTCTCTGCGGCCCGCGCACTACAACATCTGGCTCTTCAACAATGCTGTAATTAAAGTTATGTAGAATACAGTTTCCCTTTCTACGTTCCTTATCATATGTAACATTTTGTACCATATTTGACTGTGGATAACTGAAACTACAGAAAGCAAAAGATGCAGATAAGGAGGATCTTGTTCATAAAAATTTAAAAAGTCACTCCACTTTATCCAGTCCAGTGAAAGACAAAGCACATGCAAATAGCTAATGCAGACTGAGTATTTATTCTATGCTGGGAATATTCTAAGCACTTTTCACATGCCAACTCTCTTAAACTCATAAATTTTTTTTCAAGTATTATTCCACAACAAGAAAAAAGAAGTAAGGCATCTGTGACAGCATTCTTAACCACTGTTATCTTATACATAGTAAGTATTTGCTTTTAAAAGTCCAGATTGCCAGAGAAAGTCCTAAGCAATGCCTGCAGCATTTCATATAATGTGTCCATATGCGATCTTTACACTACCACAGTATTTTCTGAATTCTTTAAAAATGCTTTTGTTCTTCATATTCAACATCTTGAGCTAGTTAATACTCCAGTGCTTAAATACTGTAGGAAAATGAGTTGTAGAGTCTATCAGCTATACTCATACTAATAACACCCATTATAAGGGAAAAACATACAATGAAAATAAAAGGGCGAGGACAAGTATAAATCCTAAATTCACACCCTTAAATAAAAGCTGAAGACTCATATGTGAGTACTGAGATGGCAAGTGGGCTCCACATTATTTTCTCTCTGCAACATGTGCTGGTGAACAAAGTACTGTGTGAATAAACAGAAAAGCAGGGTTTGTTTTTTTTTGCATAGAATGCTTCTGCATATATGTGGATAAATATGTGTGCAGGGAAAAATAAACCAGAGCACAAAACAAGTTCCCCATGCCCAATCACAGGCTTTGTCAAGTAGGTGAGTTTATGCTTTGTGATTTTCATCAGCAGAAAAAAAGAGCTACAATTACTGAGCATTTTCACAATTCCTCAATGTACAGCAACAAAGAACTGGCTCAACAAATTCCCTTTATATCACAAAGGTCCATTGCTCTTACTTCTTTTGTTGCTACTCTACTGAAGACATTTTGTCAATATTTTCTCAGTCTGTATGTTTTGGGTGGTATGTGGGTTAGTATATTTTATGGTCTGGTATTATAGTGAAAGAATTTCTCTTTCTATTTCTCTCTCTGTCTCTCTCTCTCTCTCTCTCTCTGTGTGTGTGTGTGTGTGTGTGTGTCTAGGAAGGCACTCCTTGGACATTATTATATTAAAACCATAGCTTGGAAAAAAAAAACGACACTGCTAGTGCAGAGGGAAATCAGAGTAACCAGCCATTATTCACCTGTGTTTGGGCTCCAGGCATTTGTGACCTGCCAAGTAATGTGGTGTGGGACCAGCAAGTATGTGCTATTAGTTCACCCAAATACCAGAGGCAGCATGAACAAGGACGTACACTTCATCTACAGTGTCTTCATGATGTATCCGTAAAGAGAATAAGGAAGTATATAGTTAGGACACTCAAAATAGAAAAAAATAAGGTCACTCATTTTAGCACACATTTTCTCATCTCAGTCCTAAGGATGTATGTTGCTATATTCATAGATTATAGGTACATAGTCTATATTCATAGACTGAGGCAAAAAATGTATTGTTTCTTTTCTGGGGTGGTAAATTTATGCTTTATGTTTTGCCTACTCTCAAAAGTCATGTTTCATTATCACAAGCCCATTGTGTGACCTCAATTATTATTCTCTATTAAAAAGTAATGTCTGTAGCGTGAATGATTTGTTGACCAGCCAACAATTTCCAGTGTTACATGGCACAGGATTGGATAATGTGTTAAGTGCTATTTAACTTAAGAATGATTCTCTCTATTGATTTGTGAGAAAACTGCTATCACAATAATAAAGAACATCTTGGCTGTGGAGAGATAATGTGTGGCATATAAAATTTGGAGAGAGGCAGGATGGGAGTATGGATCGACCTGTCGACGCCCATGTTCAGTGGGGAAGCAATTATAGAAGGCAGACCTTCCACCTTCTGCGTCCCACAGTGACTTTGGGTCCATACTCCCAGAGGGTTAAAGAATAGAAAAGCTGTCAGGGGAGGGGTTGGTATACGGAGGTCTGGTGGTGGGAACTGTGTGAAGCTGTACCCCTCTTATCCTATGGCTTTGTCAATGTTTCCTTTTTATAAACAAAAAATTAAAAATGTTACTCTTGGCTTCAAAATCTACATTGCAATGTAGATCTTTTTGACTGTCAAAGTGTATTCTCTTTCACACCCTTCTTTAGTTTCTTCTAGTGAGTCAATCCAGAGAAACAACATGAATGAAATATTCTAACTCTTATTCATGGAAACTATACTCAACAAAAGTGATAGAACATGATAAGCAGCTGGGAAATGTTATGTATTTGAAATTGAGTATCTTCACTAATCTAGAGCTCTTCCAAGAAATGAATTGCTTGAAAAATAAAGTTCTTCATTAATAATTCAACACAGAACTATAGAAACTATTTCAAGGGCTGAATGTATGAGATTAAATATTCAAATTCAGATTGGAAAATTAAAAAGTCATTTATTAGTTTCTATAAATTAAGGAATTCTGACTAGAACACATTATTTAAACACTCTAAATTCAAGGAACTAGATATCTGATTTATTAGTAAATTAAAATGAAAGGATGAAAACATACTATTATTATTTTTTGAATTCTCAGTGCTTAACAGTGCTAGATACACATGCTATATAAATAGATACTTATGGAATGCATGTAGATGACTTTTTTGCCCTTGGACCATTAACTAAAACTTCTGAAACAAAACAAAAAAAAAATCCTCCAAATTCTTTATAGAAGACCAGCTGCTAATTCTGCTGGTGTTGATTTTGCAGAACTCACACAACAAAGTATGTAAATCCACTAACTAAGATTGTGCTTCTGAGGACACTGCTCATTATGACTGTATAATAAATGGGAGTGCACAAGTCACCATTAGCACAGAACAGATTGTTTGGGTAGCAAAGACAGCAGCTGTCACAGCTTGACAGCTTTCTTGTTAGAGAATCAGCTTTACTGACAGCCTATTTGATTGAAAACCACTGTTCACTGACAGTGTGTTATAGCTGATATACATATGTATCTCATGAAAAATGAGACAGTTGTTGAATACCCATGAAAGGTTGAGAAGCTAGAGCCCTATGAACTACATTTAAAAGAATGAAGTTCTTATAAGGCAGGTCTATTAGTGTAAAAAAACAGTTTGCTTATAGAAAACCACATAGTAACAAAAGTGAAGGTGGAAGCATGACAGGTAACCTAAGGGTAGGGTTTCTGTGCATTGTTTAAATTAGTCTTCCTGTCATAGAAATTTTATTTGCAAGCAAATGAGGCCAATGCAAAACAGAACCTTTCATAGAAACACACTCAACTCTACTCACTCAACTCTATTTCTTTTATTTTGGGACTGTCACCAAATGAAATGTGGTGGTGGAGGTGGAAGCGATGGGGGGGGGTGGTAAATCCCTCCTAGGATTTGAACTTGGGATATAAATACTGGAAAGAGAGTGGAGAATGTTATCAGTAAGTCGAACCAGTCATGTCTAATGCAGACAGTCCTGCTATATTCTAACTGGCACAGATTTGACAATACATGTCAATGCTATAAAGCTTTTTTTCAGAACTTCTGAGCCTCTGTCTGAGTAGAGATGTGTAGATAAAAATAGTTTCCATATTCTGGGGTTACTTGAAAAGTGACAAGGATGACATCTTTCTGGAATGGGAAGTGCCAGACACACTCATTTGGACTCCTCTGTAAGGTTCACTAATTTATGTTCTTTAAATTCTTCTTTAGAATAAGCCATATGTTTTGAGTCTGAGGAGCTATGGTAGGTTAATGCATGTACCTGATAGCTTTGTCCAAGTTCCCATTTATCATCATGGCATAATTTGGCAGAGTTTCTGGCCTCTACAAATCAGAGACAGGATCAGAAAAACCAACATGCCTGCAGGTCAGAGGAGCAATACAGCTATACTCAGACATTGATTGGGATAAGCTGACAGGGCTGTGACTCTCACTACCAGTAAATCCAACTGTTCTTGATACATGTGCTAATAATGAGTGACAATATGGCTAGAAAAACATAGAGCTTTAAGACAAAAGATTTTGTTTGTTTAGTATGCTTATTCATTCAGTAGTTCTAATAGAATGAAAATATTTTACTATTTTTAATTTAGTATGTAGTCGGACATTTATAATTGTTTATTATAGCTTATATGTGACAATCTATAGATATCTGTTGTTTAAACATTGGATGTGTGTCTCCTTTATCAAGTTTGATAGTCATTTTGCACAAAAGTGACCTTATGCTTCATGTCTTCTGAGTGAAGACAGTGGTGTTGGTGATATAGTGGTGTTGGTAACTAGGTGTTTGTAAGAGTATCTTGTTAGAAAAAAAGGTTATTGGTAAAATCATGGTCAAATTTGGAGATATAAATCAAGTAGCAATGGTTGCATGGGATCCATATTTCATTGACTTTTTAATGGTACTGTATTAAATATATCAGAAAGTCATTCATGATGCCCATGTAAATATACTTTATATCCAATATTAAGATGAAAAATAGAATATTTACCTTTGTGAAAGATATTTACCCTTGTGTTATTCTCTAAATTGCTATTATTTATATCTTAAATATTTGTACGGGCATATGTATGATAACTCTATCTTGTGAACTCCATTATTCAAATTATGACTAAGACTATTGTAATCTTCCAAAGCCTAATTGAACCTCAAAAATAATTCAGATTCATTTATTGTTAAAAGAATGACTTCAGGTATTTGATACAATTTGTAATAGTCAATAAAAGTCATTGATTAACTTTCTACATGAACTTTGCAAAAATGAAATCAAGCTTAAATGAATAATAAATAGTTGGTGGCAGTGTTTATTACTTACAAAAATATGATATATTTTCTGTCAAAAATATTAAATGCTCACAGAGAAGATAACACAAATATGCTTTCTTTATCAATGTAGAACCTCTAATATAGCTGATAATGGCAAATATTCTAGAAGCTTGAGGGAATATCACTTTCCACTGGGAACAGAAGCCAATACCACCATAAAGGGCCTTATCATCCACTGTGACACTGACTTCTGTTCTTTGTCTGATTTCATTTCTTACCTGCTACATTAGTCTTCCCTTTAGGTCTTAACATTAATTCAACCCTGAGAGTGGAGTGCTTTTCTTTCTTTCTTTCTTTCTTTCTTTCTTTCTTTCTTTCTTTCTTTCTTTCTTTCTTTCTTTCTCTTTATTTATAAAAAGGAAACATTAGGATGTTTCAAAACCATAAGACAAAACCATAGGATAAGAGGGGTACAACTCTACACAATTACCACCCAAGGTCCTATGTTGGGCTCACAAAGGGGTCTCTTATGTTGTTCCTGATAGAGATGGCTGGCAACAATGGAGAGAGAGATTTATTCGAGGTCTAGGCCAATCATGTCTGTTTGGAAATCTCAGGACTCCCCGAATAGGGACCCAGCTGATGGGATGGTGGCCTGATAGTGACTAAAGAGTCATCGTTAAAGTATGCCAGTCTCTTGCCCTTATTCAGTTTTTGCAGTCCTTGCTTTGCTAAGGTTAGCTTTGAAGTGAGTGAGAGAACTATAATAGGAAGTATGTGAGGAGGGTATCTAAGTCTAAGTAGACACTCTTTCATTACGAACTTTATACTGACTTACTGCCGACGATTGTGTACTTTTGCTTTCAAGTATATATTTTGCCCTAATTTATGGATACATGTGAACATATGCTCTATCTTAGGGGACCTGGTCTATATGTAGGTTTTGGGACTTTGTTAGGAAGTGAACCTCCTGGAATGGAATTAGAGAATACTATGAAAGGAAAGGTCTCACCAGAGTAATGAGGGTGAAGGGTTGACATTCCACGCCTGATGTCTCTGGACACAGTCTGAAGTGAAGCATGCTGAGGTGCTTTTCTTTAGACAATCACCTGGCCAACCTCCTCATTTTCATTCCATTCTACTCAAATCCCATTTTCTTTTTTTTTAAATTTTTTTTTATTCCCTTTTGTTGCCCTTGTTGTTTTATTGTTGTAGTTATTATTGTTGTTGTCGTTGTTGGATAGGACAGAGAGAAGTGGAGAGAGGAGGGGAAGACAGAGAGGAGGAGAGAAAGATAGACATCTGCAGACCTGCTTCACCGCCTGAAGTTCGAACCGGGATCCTTATGCCGGTCCTTGTGCTTTGTGCCACCTGCGCTTAACCCGCTGCGCTACAGCCTGACTCCCTCCCATTTTCTTAATAAGGCTGATAAGACAGCAATATCAATTTAAAAATTCGCAGACCCCTATCTTGTTTTCTATCCATTTTTTCCATAGTGCTACTTTCTAATATTTTTTAATTCAGATTTGGCCATTTTGTTTTCAATTGTAATTATTTACTGTCTATCATTTTTTTGCTAAGTGGAAACATTTATGAATCTAGGTTCTGCTTTTTTACTTATTTATTCCTAAACTTTTAGGACAGTGTTTGGCAAGTCAAGAATGTTTAATAGTTGTTAGATAAATACAATGGGTGGGAATATCCTGGGGAAAAATTTAAAACACTTAAATATTTTAAAGGGTAATAATCTCTATTGTAGTGATAGTGAAGCAGGAGAGATATTATAGTGCTTACTGAAGGCCCCTACCTTTACAAAAAGAACTTATTTCACTGAAACAGATGTACAGGGTACATGCAGGAAACAAACAGACCCCCCATACAGGAAAAAACATCTTGCTTTTGTCTCCATAGGACAGAGAGCAACCGGAAATATCTCTGAATATATCAATAAATCTAAGAGCATCAAGCCTTCCCATGCCGTCAAAAATAGCCCTGAACCAAGACCCTATAGAAAACCCATCAGCCTCTGCCAGGGTGGGCTCTTAAGCTCCGATTGGCTGGGTTCTCATGCTTCTCATGTTTCCACAGCCAGTTGGCCAGGGCTTCTAAAGCTGCCCCAGTTACTACAGCTGAGCTTCTCAAGCTCCCCTAGCAGGGACTCTCACTTTCTCTTTGGCTACTACACTACAACTTTTTTTTGTCTGCACACCTGACTCTACTTGTCTCGTATTTGTAACACTCACCATTAAATCTGGCACAACATTCATAAAAGGTTAGCATCCTTACTATAAACAAGAACAAAATGTAACAAAACAAAACATGTATGACTTTCCATTTATTTCAGTATCTGAGTGATCCTTATCCAGGTACTATTGTAATATATTTTCTAGACTAATATCTGTTCATACATTGTAAAAAAAAAAAAAGATTTGAAGCATTCCCCCTCAGATTAGAGACTAGACAGGGCTGTCCATCATCATTACTCTTCAACATAGTATTGGAGGTTCTCACTATAGCAATCAGGCAAGAGAAAGGAATCAAAGGAATACAGATCAGAAAGGAAGAAGTCAAGCTCTCACTATTTACAGATGATATGATAGTATACATAGAGAAACCTAAAGAATTCATCAAAAAAGCTACTGGAATTATTAGGCAATATAGCAAGATGACAGGGTACAAAATCAATGTACAAAAACTAGTGGCATTTCTTTATGCAAACACTAAATCCAAAGAAGAGGATATCCAGATTTTACTCCCATTCACTGTTGCATCAAAATAAATAAGATACCTAGGAATTAACCTGACCAAAGAAGTTAAAGACTTGTATACTGAAAACTGAGTCACTATTCAACAAAATAGAAAATGATACCAAGAAATGGAAAGACATCCCATGCTCATGGATTGGAATAATTAATATAATCAAAATGAATATTCTCCCTAGACTCATATATAAATTAATTGCGATACTCATCACAGTTCCACCAAGCTTCTTTAAGAGAATAGAAAAAAAAAAACTGCAATAATTTATCTGGAACCATATAACATAACAAACCTACCACATAACACCTAGAATCACCAAAACAATCTTAAGGAAAAGAAACAGAAATAGAGGCACAACACTCCCAGATCTCAAACTATTATAAGGCCATCATAATCAAAACAGCCTGGTCCTGGAACAAGAATAGGAACACAGACCAATGGAACAGAATTGAAAGCCCAGAACTAACCCCCTACACATGTGGACATCTAATCTTTGACAAAGAGGCCTAAAATGTTAAATGGAGGAAGGAGGCTCTCTTCAATATACAGTGCTGGGAAAACTGGGTTGAAACATGCATAAGAAAGAAACTGGGGCACTTTATCTCACCAGAAACAAAAGTCAACTCCAAATGGATCAAGAACCTGAATGTTAGACCATAAACTATCAAATACTTAGAGGAAAACATTGGTGGAACACTTTCCCACCTAAACCTCAAGGACATCTTTGATGATTTAAACCAAATTACAAGGAATACTAAAACAAAAACAAATCAATGGGACTACATCAAATTGAAAAGCTTCTGCACAGCCAAAGAAATTATCACACAAAGAGACCCCTCACAGAATGGGAGAAGATCTTCACATGCCATACATCAGACAAGAGACTAATCACCAAAATATACAAAGAGCTTAGCAAACTTAGCAACAAAAAAGCAAATGACCCCATCCCAAAATGGGCAGAGGATATGAACAGAACATTTACTACAGAAGAGATCCAAAAGACTAACAAACACATGAAAAATTGTTTCAGGTCACTGATTATCAGAGAAATGCAAATAAAAACATTGAGATACCACCTCACCCCTTTGAGAATGGCATACATCAAAAAGGACAGCAGCAACAAATGCTGGAGAGGCTGTGGGGACAAAGGAACTCTTCTGCACTGCTGGTGGGAATGTAAATCGGTATAACCTCTGTGGAGAGCAGTCTGGAGAACTCTCACTAGGCTAGACATGGATGTTCCATATGACCACGCAATTTCTCTCCTAGGGAAATACCCTAAGGACTCCATAACACCCAAGCAAAAAGATTTGTGTACACCTATGTTCATAACAACACAATTCATAATAGCTAATACCTAGAAGCAACCTACAGGTGGGGAGCCGGGGGCTCCTTGCGCTTTGTGCCACATATACCTAATCCCCTGCACTACCACCCAACTCCCAACGATGACTCTTTAGTCACTATCAGGTCACCCTATCAGCTGGGGCACTATTTGGGGAGTTCTGAGATTCTCAAACAGACATGATGGGCCAAGACCTCAAATATATCCTGTTGTTTTCGACTGGTTATGTTGTTTTCGCTGTGCTAGCTTCACGGGCGGGTAACAGACGACCAGGGACTCATGGTTGAGCTGTAGGCAGTATCTCTTTATTCATGCAGGATGCGCAGCACAATCTAAGACGAGCTAAGTTAAACTCAAAGTACAGTACCGTAAAACTCACAATGCTGTCTTTATATATACTTGCCAAGTAAGGTGGAAACAGGATGTGACATAGAGAGGGTGGAGAGAAAAGTGACTGGTGAAAATCAGAGTGTGACAAAGAGGGGGCAGATTAGGCGAGAATCCTATCACTGAACCACAAATGCCCTGGAGGGAGGGTGGAACTTGTTAACAGTGGTTATGTAAATAGAATGAAGTGGTTATGTAAATAGAATAGTGTTAAGCAGGGGGGATTTAAACCAAATGAAACAGAAGGGGTCTCATGCATACCAACAATATCCCTCTCTCCATTTTTACTGGTCATATGTATCAGAAACAACACAATAGACCCCTTTGTGGGCCCTCATAGGACCTTGCCCTCAACTTGGATCCTCCAAAGGGAAGCCGGACAACATACTCTATGTTCCACCTGAGAAAAATGGGTCCTGAAATTGGGGCAGCTTGAAATGTTCCTACTCATGCAAAGCTCACATAGGCTCCTAAGCTGAATTTGGTCCCAGATCAGATAAATAGATGGGGTTTACAATCAACAATATTTGTATACTTTTTCCATATTATGGGGCTACTCTCTTCCCTGATCCAGCTTTCTTTTCCTTTTCCAGCCATGCCATCGTCTCCCCAGAAAGTAACTTGGAGTCACCTGCATATCAGATGTCATGCTCAAGGGAAAAAAAAATTAGTATAGTCATGGGCTCTTTGGAATATAACTAAAAAAGGACTACTAACTATCTATAAAACAGAGACCCCACCCAACTCTTCATAAGATTTTCTCTAGCCTTTAGGTTCAAGATTAGTCAACAATTTGTTTGGCTGTATATGTTAACTCTTTTTTCAGCCACCAGGTTCCAGATGCTAACATGATGCCAACCAGACTTCCCTGGGCAGAGGATCAAACCAATGTGTACTGGAGCCCCACTTCCCCAGATTCCCGCCACACTAGGGAAAGAGAGAGACAGGCTAGAAGTCTGGATCGACCTGTCAATGCCTATGTTCAACTGGAAAGCAATTACAGAAGCAGACCTTCCATCTTCTGCACCCCATAATGTCCCTGGGTCCATACTCCCAGAGAGTTAAAGAACAGGAAAGCTATCAGGGGAGGGGGCTGGATATGGAGTACTGGTGGTACGAATTGTGTGGAGTTGTACCCTTCTTATCCTATGGTTTTTATCAGTGTTTCCTTTTTATAAATAAAAATTTTAAAAAAGAAAAAATTGCAGTCTATAAGAAAGAACTCCCCCCCCACACACACACATAGGTAATTTCCTCTTTTTAAATTTTATTTATTTATTATTGGAAAGAGACATAGAGAGATTAAGAGGGGAAACAGAGAAGGGAGAGACAGAGAGACACTTGCAGCTCTACCTCTCCACTTGTGAAGCTTTCCCCCTGCAGGTGGAAATTTACCTCTTTTGTCCTTTTTCTACTTGTTTTTCTCATATAATCTGCACATTTATATAAGCTACATCTTACGTAACTTTGCTGACTAAATAATTTATACTATGGAATTTTTTTCTTTTTTTTTTCTAATTAGTGATTCACAAAATTACAAAATACAATGGTACAATTCCTCACTGTTTCCACCACCAGAGTTCTGTGTTCCCATTCCTTCCACTGGAATCTGGAATGATTCTCCCAAGGTCACAGATACGGGTTGACTATTTTTATTATAACCGTCTATCTATTTATCTACTTACCTACCTACCCACCTATCTATAATCTAACTATCTATTTTCCTTATTTTTACTGTGGTCTTACTTTCTCCTTCATTTTAAGCCATACCCCCACACCGATTACTACTTCTAAATGTCTTTCCTATTATCCTCTTCTCTCTCTGGGTCCTGATGGAATTGGGTTTCAAATTCCTCTAGATTAATGCTTTTTTTTTAATAGATTTTCTGCCTTAAAACCAAATTAAGAGCAAATTCACATAATAGTCACATTTGTATCATGCTCTTTTAAAATATTAAGATATTTAAAATTTTAGATTATATTTCAATTTGTTGTTATTTTTAAATCATATATTTTCTTCCTTTAGAAAGATGCAAGCACTTTGAGAGTGCTTTGCATAGTATTCATAGAAGAGATATTTGATATGATGCATTTTGAAGTTTAGAGTTCAATTTGATAAATATTCAAAACAGCAATAACCCCTAAAATTTAGTCCTTCAATACAGCAGCTAAATATGAGCATGTAATAATAGAATTGTTTTCTCTGTATGACATATTACTATGGTAGGGTTTCTTAATTATTTTTTTGTCATTTTCACAGCAGCAAACAATGGAGGTCCTCCATATTCCTCTAGTGAAACAAATGAGTGACATTATCATTACTGTAGAGCTTTCTTATGATTTTCGAATATTAAATACAACTATTTTCAATGCCCTCATTAGGACGTAAACTCTATTCAGGGAAATGAACTAAACCTGCATTTTCTGGACATTTGAAGAATATACCAGGCAAGGCTAACATTTATCTTCACATACTCTGTAGTTCTTTGACATACGAGGTGAAGTAGAAAGAAATGGGTATTAAATTTCAATAAGGAATAATCTGCTGACATATACTGGGCTGGTGAAAGGTTGAGTGATAACTGGAAAGTTCCGAATTTAATCACTGGTTGGTCATTTTGCATAGAATAGGTCATAAACTCTAGGCAGGTATCTTTGGATTTTTACATTCTGAGGAACGAAAATTATTTCATGACATATCATCCTGTTCCTATGACTTAAAGAAATAGAAACAATATTAACACCTTTCTTAACATGTGAAAGTTTACAATGAAAATATGTTGCTTTCTTATAATGATGGGTTTTTTTTCTTGCTATTCCCAAACTACGTGTGTGTGTGTGAGAGAGAGAGAGTCTATACTTGAAATATACATAAGCTTACTTTTCCAGAGAATTATAGAATATCACTATAAATAGGAAGACTGATTTTTGGTCAGATTTAACATACTAGTTCTTCTTAGCTACCTGAAGTTAGATTGTGTACAAGACAGCAAGACAATGTCAAGAGTATAATTAATGACTACAGCTCACCTGAAAAATTGTTTCCCCATTTTTGGTTACACACACATACATATTTATCCTTGACCAGAGGTCAAATTAAATCTCAGAGAGAAAACTGATATGCTACCCAGCTGCATTACTGAGAAGGATATAGAATTGTCAATGGCTTTTCAGCATATATATTGGGCTGGGTAGATAGCATTGTGTTTATGCAAATGGTTTCCTGCTTGAGGCTCCTTGGTCTCAGGTTCAATCCCCAGTACAGCCACAAGCCAGAGTAGACCAGTGCTCTGGCCTCTCTCTCTCTCTTTCAGTCTCTCTCTCAATTCTATTTCTATCTCATTAAAATAAACAAAATATTTAAAAAACATTGTAAGAAAACAATACATTTATTATTACGTTATTTGTACTTTGGGGCTGGGTGGTGGTACACCTGGTTGAGTACACATGTTGCAAATATGCAAGGACCTGAGTTCCCTGGTCTCCACCTGCAAAAGGAATGTATCTTGAGCAGTGAAACAGTGTTGCAGGTGTGTCTCCCTTTCTCTTTCTCTATCTCCTTGCCTCTCAGTTTCTTTCTGTCTCAATCTATTAAAAAAATAAAAAATATCTAGCTATACTTTAAATATTTTCTATACAATATCATACTATATATTATTACTGATACAGACTATAGTGACTATATTAAAGAGTCATTAAACTATGGATATCAAATTTTTATTTTTGAAAAATAACCTTAATGTTTAGTATATCTTAATTCTAGTATTCTTCTTCTTCTTCTTCTTCTTCTTATTATTATTATTATTATTATTATTATTATTGTCTCTAGGCTTATCGTTGGGGCTTGGTGCCTGCACTACAAATCCACTGCTCCTGGAGGCCATTTTCCCCATTGCGTTGTGCTTGCTATTACCCTTGTTCTTGTTGTTATTATTGTTGCCATTGCTGTTGTTACTGTTGGATAGGACAGAGAGAAATCAAGAGAGGAGGGGAAGACAGAGAGGAGGAGATAAAGATAGAAATCTGCAGACCTGCTTCACCGCCTGTGAAGCAACCCCCTGCAAGTGAGGGGGCAGGGGCTCAAACCCGGGTCTTTATGCCAGTCCTTGCTCTTCACACCATGTGCACTTTACCCACTGCATTACTGCCTGACCCCCATGTTATCTTAATTTATAAAAAATATCAAAGTGAGGAATTAATTTACCCAGTACAGTGTGTACATCAAGTTCAAAGTTTGAGGTCCAAACTCCAGTACCCCATAAGACCACTATGGATATTGGAATAATACTTTATTGTCTATCTATCTATCTATCTATCTATCTATCTATCTATCTATCTATCTATCTATCATCTATCTAACCATCCACCCACATATGTATGTATATATGTGTGTATGTGTGTGTGTGTGTATGTGTGCGTGGTGTTTGGACTTATTTAAAAGAACAGAAAAGATTGTAGTTAGTGGGACATACTGATTCCTATGTTGTAAAAATGTACCCTTGGGACACAACAATCACATAAATAAACATATTCTTGGTGAAATGAATCTGAAGTTTGAAAAAATCAGCCCATGAGTGAGATACTCATACCTTCATGAGGTTCCAGTGCTACAATAAATATACTAATTAACTAATAAATAAAAGTTATAGAAAGTAAATTTTCTAATGAAAGTAAGATGACTAAGATTATATTATACCAAGTATGCTTAAGAATCTTCTAATTCAGGGGTCGGGCGGTAGTGCAGTGGGTTAAAGGCATATGATGCAAAGTGCAAGGACTGGCATAAGGATCCTGGTTCAAGCCCCCCACTCTCCACCTGCAGGAGGGTCGCTTCACAAGTTGTGAAGCAGGTCTTCAGGTGTCTATCTTTCTCTACCCCTCTCTGTCTTCCCCTCCTCTCTCTATCCTATCCAACAACATCAATAGCAACAATAACAATAACAACAACAACAAGGGCAACAGAATGGGAATAAATGGCCTCCAGGAGCAGTGGATTCATAGTGCAGGCACTGAGCCCCAGCAATAACACTGAAGGCAAAAAAAAAAAAACACTTCTAATTCAACCTCATTTTTTATATTCTTTATGCATTCCCAAGTCATAGGAAAGTTTATTTTTCTATTATTTTATATCTTTGGGAAGCATCTGGATATTCTGATTCATTTCATTTGTAAATGCTTAATGAAGTAATGACTCTTTTCTAATCCAGGGATTCACCATCTTTGCCTTTCAACATTTTTCAGAAATTAGACCAGTTAAAATTTCACAGAATCCAGAAAATTTACATTTATCCCATACCCAACATGGAATAAGATTCGTCTGTCTTTCCCATAACCTCACAACACTATAGGTAAGAAAATACTGATCAAAAATAATATTCACTAAAGTGTGCCAGTCTCTTGCCCTTATCCAGCTTTTGTAGTCCTTACTTTGTCTGATAAGATTAGCCTCGGAGTGGTTGAGGGAAGTGAAATAGGAAGTAGGTGAAGAGAGTATCTAGGTCTAAATTGAAACTATTTGATTAAGTACTTTGTGTTGTCTTTTATTTAGGTCTTTCTACTTGCTTGATGCACTTATTGTGTCACTGAAAACTAATGTTTACTTTTGCTTTAAGGTATATATTTTCCCCTAACTTGAGGATACATGTGTGCATGTGTTCTGTCTCCTGGGCCCAGGTTCATTTCTAGGTGTTGGGATTTTATTAGGAAGTGCACTACCTGAAATGGAATTAAGGAGTCCTATGAGCTAGGAACGATATCACCAGAGTACTGGAGGTGAAGTGTTGACATTGCAGGCCTTTCATCTGTGGACACAGTCCAAAGTGAAACATGTAGAAGTGGTGCTGGGTGCATTGATTAGGCTGAGATCAGCAGATGCAGAATCAATCAATTGGTATGGGTCACAAGAAGCCTACTGAAAAATAAGCCACGCCCCAAAGGTTCCAGGACTGGGAGAATTACGGGTTTTATAAAGAATGGGGAGGGTTCCTGCTGTCTTAGGGTTTAAGAAGGCAATAAATATTATTACAACCAGGCAATTTGGAAATTTGGTTGACTTTGAAAATCCCATTGTTAGGATTTTCTGTATCTCACAAGATCTCTCCATGATTTATGTTGTTTAATGCTTTTTACATATAGCTCTAGGTAATACAATGACTCAGCTAGTTGCTTCCAATCTCTCTAGTCTAAGATTATAGTTGATTTAGTATTTTGGAAAAAAAGTCACAAGGCTGGCCGGTCATGCAGCAGGTTAAGCGCACATGGCGCAAAGTACAATGACTGGCATAAGGAAAAAATTCACTATTGGAAATGTATTAACATTTTAAGTCCACAATTAAAATTTAATCAGGTTACCAGTTTGAAACCTTAAGTGCTTAGATTAAAGGAATATATACTCAGAACTGGGGTACATGCATCAAAAAGTTTGAGACATTCAATCTACTGCCCACCCCCATATTGATTAAATAGTGAATTAAATAGTGAATTATAAGACTACAAATTGATAGGAGTGTGTGGTCATTTAGCTTATTGTCAGGCTACCTCATCTCCCGGGGCACTCACTAGTCAGGGGATCCTGGGATTCCCACAGAGACATGATGGGCCTATACCTCTAACAGATCCCTCTCTCTACTGTCACTGGTCATTTACATCAGGAACAATATAATGGGCCCCAATGAGGCCCCCCCCCATAGGACCTTGCCCTCGATGTGGATCAAAAATGGTAGTGACTGGCCCATTCTCAGAAGGGAGGTTGGACCAAAATCCTCTACCACTTGAGGAAGATGGGTCTGGCAATGGGTGCAACCTAGAACGTTCCTAGCTATGACCACAGAATATGAACTCAGACCTGTAGGGAAGCAGAGGTTGCACAGACTCCTGCACTGAATATAGGCCCAAGATCAAATTGATGAGGTGTACAATTAATGGTATTTATATACTTCTCCCAGATTTGGGAGCTAGTCTCTTACCTGATCCAGCTTTGTAATCCTATTTCCAACCCTGACGCCATCTTCCCAGAAAATACCTTTGGCCCACCTGCATGTTAGCTGCAGGATCAGACAAAAATGAGTAAAGTCATGGGCCCCTTGGAATACACCTAAAATAGACATACTAACTTTGTCCAAAATGGAAACCTCAAATCTCATCTGCTATAGTCTTACCTTTTGATTTCTGATTATTAATTTGTTCTGTTTTATATCTTAATGCTTCTTCAGAAACCAAGTTGCAAATGCTACCATGACACTAACCTGACTCCCCTGGGCAGACAACCTCACCAATGTACCCTGGAAAGCCATCTCTCTGGAGTCCCACCCCCCCTAGGGAAAGATAGAACCAGGATGGGAGTACAGATTGACCTGCCAACACCCATGTTCACCCATGTGGAGAAGCAGTTACAGAAGCCAGACTTCCCACCTTCTGATCCTGGGTCCCTACTCTTAGACAAATGAAAAAAAGGAAAATATCTAGTGGAGGGGATGGGATATGGAACTATGGTGGTGTGAAATGTGTAGAATTTTACCCCTCTTTTCCTTATGTTTTTCTTGCTATTTTCTATCTTATAATTAAATTAAATAAAAAATAAAAAATAATAATATCCAATATATCCTACTAGTTTTTTTCTTGATTCAGAAAAATATGTAGTCAGCTGGCATTGTCTCCATTCACGGTTGTTTATAACTTTTTAAAAAGAATGCTTCGGGGGTTAATATACCTTATAAATCATTTCAGCTAAGAAACAATTTTGCTCAGAAAATTCAATTTAAAACAAAATCCAGTACAGTTTCTAAATTACCTAACCACAGGGGAGTAAAAAAAAAAAAAAAAAATTTCAGCTATCCGAAAATGTACAGGTTGGGAGATACTTTTTTTTTTTTTTTAAAGATAAACCAGGATCTAGAAAACAGCCTTAAGTGTAAACTACAAGTAGATAAAATCCAGTAATTGCAATAAGAGCAAATAATTTTATGTTTACTTGGTCCTTCCTTCATTTTAAAAGTGAAGAAACCAAGTTTCAGGAAGATAAATGTCCCATAAAAAGGAAAAACATAGTTGTAACTTTATTTTCTTGATGAAGTCCGATTCTACACAATTCATCTGGAAATTATGTGGCCTGCATCCCATTTATAACTTTACTAAGATGAGACCTTAGGCAAAATGATTTAACTACTCAGTTTATTCATGTGGAAACTACACGGAGCTAGAACATCTCTAGAGATATTTTCCAGTTTTGAAGAGTCAAAATTCAATTGCAGAAATGGCTAAGCCATTTATTCTTATTTTATTTTTCTTTCCCATGCTCTGTTAATGGCGTCTATCCATTTCTGTTAATCACAGAATTTGATATAGAAACATGTGTCTTTTCCTAAAACATTCACTATGACTCCTCATAAAGTTCACCACCTTTTATCATTCTCTCTCCTCTCTCCTTCCATCCCTCCCTCCCTTGGCTGTTGCCAATGTTTCATTGCTCCTGGCTGACTTATAATCTTTTTTTTTTTATCTTTTTAAAAAATTATTTTATTTATTTTCCCTTTTGTTGCCCTTATTGTCTTTTTATTGTTGTTGTAGCCACTACTGTTGTTGTTATTGATGTCGTCGTTGTTAGATAGGACAGAGAGAAATAGATAGAGGGAAAGAAAGAGAGACACCTTCAGACCTGCTTCACAACTTGTGAAGTGACACCCCTGCAGGTGGGGTGCCGGGGGCTCGAAAGGGGATCCTTACGCTGGTCCTTGTGCTTTGCACCACATGCACTTAACCCGCTGTGCTACCGCCGGACTCCTGGCTGACTTTTATAGATAGAGAAAGAGGGAGAAATACCCCACAGAACCAGAGAGGCAGGTGGCTCACCTAGCAGAGCATATACAGAAAGATTCGGGTTTCGACATCAGGCAAACACACGGGAATCCCTAGACGGGGAGGTTCAGGAACAGTGGAGTGGTGCTTTGATGTCTATCCTCTTTATATCTCTGCTCCTCTCTGTCATTCACTCTCTAGCTAAAAGAAAATCGTTGTCAGAAGCAGAGTTGTGCAGACACTGAGCTCCAGTGATAACCCTGGTGGCAAAACAAACAAGCAAACAGCTCCAAAGCACCAAAGGTTTTTCCAGTGTAGAGAAGACTAGATTTAAACTGAGGTTGTACACATAACATGAGTCAAACTGCCCAAGTGAACTATTTTGTTGACATTCAGTATTGCTTTTATTTAATGAACCCTAAATCTTTTCACTTCTTCAATTCATTATTCTACTTAATTCCACAACTAAAACTGATTTTCAATGACTCTAAACTTGAACAGACTGATTTTCTATTATGAAATGGGTTACTCTCTTTTGTGTATAGTTTCTCTCTGCTATTTTATTTCCTTATTCATTAAATAATGAGAAAGAAATAGGAGAAAGGACAGAGAACCCAAAGTATGTCTCTGTCATACATAATGCCAGGGATCCAAATTTGGGATGACATGTTTGTATGCCATCCTCTCCACATCCTTGGTCACTCTTTACTGTTTTCTTTTTCATATGTATAGAAATGTCCAGGAAGTATGAAAGTATCCCATTTTCCTGGGATTATCTGATACAATAATATAAAATAAAATAGCATGTTATATCTTACCTATGGAGAAAGAACTTACTAGGAGATGACTATACCCTGTTAGTTTTACATACAGAAGAAGAAAACTAAGGCTGGGGAGCTTGTCCTGTTCATCACCAACTTGCATGTCTGTATACAAGTATGCAGGCTGCAGGATCAATCCCAGTTCTAACTTATGACAGAATTGAGCAGTGTTCTGATCTCCTTATCTCTTTATTTTATGGTAAACAAATAAATCATATATATATATATTAAAGGAACAGCCCTTTCATATTATGAAGGTTTAATTTTAAATTGGTAAGGCTGTTTTATAAGGATTTTTTTTGCAAAACATAGCAGAAGGCTTAAGCTATTTATTTTATGGCCCAGGAATCTCAATTCAAAGAATTATCCTAAGGATAAAAACACAGATGTACGAAAGAGCTATGTACCAGGATTATCATAATAGTGTTATAATATAATCAAACTAAAAACAACCTATCAAATAATGTAGTCCTGCTAAATTGTCATGCACCAACATAAGATTCTGCTCAGTCATTAAAAAGCGTGCTTATAAAGATTGATTAGTTGCCTCAGAACAGGATAAAATGAATTGAAATGAGGGAAATGCAACACTGTATGTTCTAAATGTATGAAAACAAAAACCAAAAACTTAAAAGTGATTGGGATGAATATTTTTTTCTTGATTTATAGAACCCATAATAAACTTACATAATAATTATAAGCCAGAATACTTATATGGTACACATGATATTTTCTCTGGCAAGAATTTCTAGTTGGAACACTGAGATGAATATGAGTTAGGAATTCAAAAATCTTTACTTCTTTATCTCCTAGGTGTAAGCTAATGGCAGTTTAGCCAAAAGTTTTGATGCTCAGTCTCTTATGTCTTTTTTTTTCCCTCAAGTGATATTTCTGGGGGTCAGTGCCTGCACTACAAATCCACTGCTCCTGGAGGCTATTTATTTCCCCTTTTGTGGCCCATTGTAGTGGTTGTTGTTATTATTATTGCTGTTATGGCTGTTGTTGTTGGATAGGACAGAGAGAAATCGAGAGAGGAAAGGAAGGCAGAGAGGGGGAGAGAGAGATAGACACCTGCAGACCTGCTTCACCGCTTGTGAAGCGACCTCCCCTGCAGGTGGGTTCGAACCGGCATCCTTATGCCAATCTTCGCGCTTTGCACCATGTGCATTTAACCCGCTGCACTACCACCACCCAGCCCAGTCTCTATGTTTCTTAAATGAAGGAGCTTGGAAAGGATAGTCTCTGTTGTATTGCACCAAAGGAAAAGACTCTGGGGTGGGTGAGGATAGTGTTCAAGTCCTGGAGCATGATGACTGAGGAGGACCTATGTGGGGGTTAGAGTGTTTTGTGGAAAAACTGAGAAATGTTACACATGTATCAACTACTGTATTTTACTGTCATCTGTAAACCATTAATCCCCCCAATAAAAGAAACAAAAATAAAATATAGTCTCTTGTATTTCCTAACATTTATTTATTCTGTAAGTCTATTAAATACCCAACTTTTGAAAAATAAAATAATATGTAAGGAGTGTTACACTCTTATTTACAGAGAAAATGAGCACATATCAAAGTATATAATGAGAAATTATTATTAGTGCTTTATTCCTAAATCTGGTGTCTCAGATTTTAAGTATCCTCAAATAAAAATAAATGAATAGAAATGACAGAAAGAAATTACTACTCCCATAATCATTTAATGGTAGAAAAATTCTAAATGACTGAGTCAGCTTATATGGAAAGGCTATGATTTTTAAACTGAAATATCAGTGATCCCTGTATTACAGGAACTGTATTGCCAGTTTCTTTCTGGTTTGAACTGGAAGTTATAACTCATGCTATTTACGGTGTAATGACTCTATACAGATGGAAAAATCAGATCTAGTGGAATCAGAACTTTGGGTTCTAATTAGATCCAGCTGTTCCATGGAAACCGAAACTTTATCTCTAGAGTTTAAAACTACTAAGTACAAGTTTCCCAATTTGAAGAGCATTTTGAACCTGTGGAGACATAAAAAAACAGAAATAACAATTTTCTGAAACACGGACTTATATCTATCTTGTTGTAAATGAAGCTGTATTTCTATGCTGTTTTGGAGAAAGTATTTTTTCAAGTTTTCTCCCTGCTGCTTGTTTGTGAGAGTATTTTTTTTCTTTACTTCTTGGCCTTCACTATTTTTCCAAAGATAAAGCTTTCTTTTTTTTAAAAAAAAAATTATTTTAATGAGAGAGAGAGCGAAAGAAACTGATATCAAGAGAGAGACCAGCCAGAGCACTGCTCAGCTCCTCAGCTCTGGCTTATGGTGAAGCTGGGGAGTGAATTTAGGACCTCAGAGCCTCAGGCATGAACATTTTTGCATAACCATTGCCTCCCAAAGATAAAACTTTTTACCACTAAAATTACATTCCTTTTTTTTCTAAGATTTGATAAAAATAGATGTAATGCCATTAAATGTTCTTTAAACAGAGGTTTGGTGAGTAAAGAAAAAAATAAGCTAATATTAACTATATGGAATCCTTATTTTACTTTCTAGTAACTCTGAAAAATCTCTAGTACCTTTATTTAGCAGAATGATAGTTGAATAAAAATGACTTTGTGAGGAGACTGGGTGGTAACGCACATGGGTTAGTAAACATGTTATCATGAAGAGGACCTGGGTTCAAGCCCCCATCCATCTCATCCTCACCAGCAGGGAGAAAGCTTCACGAATGGTGAAGCAGTACTGCAGGTGTCTTTCTCTTTCTCTCCCCATCTCTATCTCCCTTTCCTCTCTGTCCTAACAAATAAAATAACTAAAGTTAAGAAAATATCAGTTTTAAAAAATGTGTGTTTCTCTGAGGGAAAGTAATAACACTTTGATAATACATTCTTACCTCAATCTTAAAATTAACTTTCAAAATGTAAATTACAGACAAAACAAAACATTTAACCAAGTAGCACATATCTTGATATTTTCCCTCAATGATATGTATAATCTCCTAAAACAATGTTTACACACGATAGATAGTCCAAGTATTTTTTATGGATAAAGAAATGAAATCCAAGTATATAAATGTTTGATTAGTGAATAAAATGAGATACAAAAATAGAGTCTAGGAGAAACAATTGACCAACATATCAGATATTAACTCTCCACTAACTTATTTGCTGTTAGATTGTATACTAAAGTGGTAACAACTGGGAAAGATCAGAGTTCAATTTGAGGATGAGTGTATAACTTGATGACTGTCATGTTGTCACAGCAGATGGCACAGGACCCAAAGGTTGACTCAGAGAGACGTCAAGTCTGTTCTCTAAGAGAGGCCTATCTTCATTGAAAGTGAATCCCACGAGACTGGAATGAACAATAGAGTTCCCCTGTAAGAGCCAGAACCTTTTTTATAACAAGCTTTACAACCTATCAAAAGTTCCAGGCTACAAAGGAATTGATTCAGCAGAAAGCAGGGCAAACAGTGGAGTACGTGGGTAAACAGCTCAAGGATATAAGACACAGTAATTGTCTTGCACAGTTGAGATCTTATCTCAATATTTTTTGGCCACTGTGCCTCAGTAAGTTACTAATTCTCCATATCCATATGTGGAATCGACTTACCTAGGGGATTTGCTGCTGACTCTCCATGTTTGAGGAGTTTACAAATAACTTTACTAAGTACAGAGTCCTCTAGGTGCTGAGTTAGTTGTTAAGTATACATTAAATTGGAAATCATCAGATATCTAGTTGAAATGTGCTGCTACAGATGACCTTAGAAAAGTCATTAAATCGTTGAATCCAGAGAGCTTTTCTGCAAAGTATAGATAACAATGTCTAGCATACTGAGCTGTTTTGGTTTTCTGAATAAGAAATATGTGGATTCCATACATAGCATCATACTTAATGCTTACTGGATATGCCACTCAGATTTCTGATTTTCTTATTTGCCTTAAATATTTGTTTTATCTTTAGGTTGTTCAGTTTTTCTAAATGAAATACAATTCATTATATCCATACAGCTCATTGCGATTTCTCTATGAGTGCTTTTCTCATTCCTGTAATCAGATATGACTTCTATATTATTTCCATAGAATTTATCATAATGTATTCTGAAATTTGAATTCATTTAAGTGTAGGTGACTTGTATATTGCTATACTTAATAGTAATTACCATAGCAGCAGCTAAGATCAATTCTAAACCGACTAGGTGCTGAAGGTGCTGAGTATTTAAATATTCTTCATGTATTATCTTGTTCAACTATTATAATTTCACATTAGATAATGTTATCATTTTTTAATATTTGATGTTGAAGTTCAAGACACTCAGCAAGTAAATAATTACCTGTAAATTCATGGACTGATCCTAATGCATTTTAGAAGTTACACTAAATGCTTTACAAAATCTCTTTTGTAGAGTATAAAGTATGTCGCATATTTTTGATACCAGATCTAACCACTTTTTACAGAAAAACTAAAGCTCAAAAAAGTTAAGTAACCTGTAAATGAGAGTTAAGATAAAAAAATCCAGCTGACTTCATTTACAGTTCCAAACAATAGTTTTCTTGATATATTCCACAAATAGCACAGTGTCTTATAGCTTCCGAAATTCAATAAATATTCCTTAAAAATATATTTCTTCTCATAGAAGAAATCTTCGCAATACTCCTTATTTGCTCTGTGTCACAGCATAAAACTATCATTTTTTACACAATTTAATAAATTATAATTAATAATTTTAGTTCATTTTCTGATAAAACATCTTCAGGTAAATCCAAATTCAAATGATAATATAACACATATTTTGAGGAGGTGTAAAAATTGTTTTCCTGCAGAAAGTTTTTATGTAAAAATTCTTCAATAATCAAGGAAAAAAATCATTTTTCTCATTTTCTAGTCCAAAAGTCAACAAACTACTGTTAAATGCAGTTATCTGACTAAATTTTTTAGTAAGAACTTATTATAATGTAACATACCTACTTGCTCATATTAGCTGTGGCTCCTTGTACATTCTAAGAGCAATAAAGATCAGAGGATACACAAAGCCTAAAAATATTAATATTTGATCTTTTTCAGTAAAAATTTGGTCGCCCCTATTTTAAATTATTTTAAATTCTATCTTATGATATTATCTTAGTTTAAGTATATCCTTCACAGAAAAGGGCAAGAGACTGGCTCACTTAATGATGGCCTTCTTGGTTACTGCCAGGCCACCCCATCACCTGGGGCCCTAGTTGGGGAATCCTTGGATTCCCCCATTGGTTCAATGTGCCTAGACCTCAATACATCCCATCACTGATCACTTTCATCAAGAATGTCATTATAAGCCCTCTTGTGGACTTTTTTTTTAGGACCATACCTTCACCATGATTATTAATGATAAGGACTGACTCACTTTCCAAAGAGAGGTTGGGTCATCCTCGTCCTACTCTATCACTCAAGCAAATTGGTTCTGAAATGAGCTCAGCCTAGAATCTTCCCCAGCTGTGACCATGCACTGCAAACAAAGACTGACAGGGACTCAGCTCCTATGCTAAATATGAAGTGATAATGGGCTCCAGGTCAGAGCAACAAAAGGTAGTTAATTATATTTATATATTTTCTTCAAGATTGACAGCTATACTCTGCCCTAATCTAGTTTTCTAGTCCTATTCTCAACACTAACACCATCTTCCCAGATTATATTTTTTTTGTCCACTTGCAAGTTAGCTTTCAAGCTCCAGCAAAAAACTCACCACAGTTGTAGGCCCATAGGAATATAACTAAAATAGAATTCCTACTTTTGTACTTTATGGTTTCTGTTTTTAAACATTTTGTCCTGCTTTATATCTTACTGCATTTCAGCCTCCAAGTTACAGATGCTACTACAATCTCATCCTGTACTCCCTGGGCAGATGACCTCACCAATGTGTCCTAGAACCACACATCTCCAGGGTCCTACCCCACTAAGGAAAAATTCAAACAGGCTTGTAGTATGGATCAAGTTGCCAATGCCCATGTCCAGTGGAGAAGCAATTACAGAAGACGGAATTCCCATCTTCTGTACCCTAAAAAGAACTTTGGTCTATACTCCCAGAGGGGGAGAAATGTTAGGGGAAGATGACCAGAAGGCTCTGAACTCCAATTACATCAGGACCCAGAGAAAGAAGAGGAAAGAAAGAAAAGAAAAGAAATGAAATGAAAAGAGACTCTACCTGTGAAAGCTGATAAATTAGACAGCTACTATCTTCACATTAATGAAAGTAGATTTATATACAGATTGAAAAATAAATTAATAAATTCATTTAAAAAAATCTCTTTCACTTTGACCTCAGTATTTTAAATTATCTCAGTGGAAGAAAAGCTCAGAGATTCATTTGCTCCTTCCCTACCCACTCCAAGGTAGATAGATTCATTAGTGTCATGCCTTGGAATTCAAGGTTCTATTTTAAGTACTTCAAAAACTAAGCATTGTTGACTTCAGTGCTAGAAATAATTTGCTACCTTCAATTTTTTCAAAGCTTCAAATATTTTTAAGCTTATAATTTATTATAATCTTAATAAAGGGTAAAGGAATAAGGCATGGCACAGTGACTCTATGCAAACACATTCTGTGAATCTCTGACTCTCCTTTTAATCTATATAGAATTTGATTTAATTGTAGTGTTTATGAAGACATATTTGCATGCACTTAGTAAATATGTGGTAACTTTAAATTATATCAGAAGAGTCTAAAATTTGTCAATTTGCTTTTCTAAGATTGAAGTAAAAACTTAAAAATATTTTTAAAAATCAATTTCAGAAGTTTATTTTCATTTAGATTATTACATTGGGAATCTTTTCATAGCTTGTTCACCCTTTGCTTTATTTCAAACCTGGGTACCACACATGGCAGAACAAGTACCCTCCCAGGCAGTCTCACTGGCTGGCCCTATTTATTGTACTTTTAGTCAACTGACTATATAGTCATAAAATTCTTATGTGGCAAGTCTTATTATTTTATGATTGTTAGAAGAGTTAAACACTCTTACTGCTGATGTGACTGGGATGTACTATGGTTTTACATGTTATTTTCATAAATGAGCATTTCAAGGTAGATGTTATTATTTTCATTTGTGAGATGGAAAATTGCAGGACTTAAGAGTCTAGTAAATTGTCCAAACTCACAATTAAAATATAGCAAAGCCACTTTTAGAAGGCTACAAAGTCTTTTTTTTCCCCTTTTGTTGCCCTTGTTGTTTTATCATTGTTGTTATTATTATTATTGTTGTTGCTGTTGTTGGATAGTGTCATCAAAGTTCACAGCACCAGTATGCCAGGCTAGCTTCGCGGGCAGAAGACTGAGACCAGGGACACACGGCTGAGCAGAGAAGCAGTATTTCTTTATTCACAAGCAAATGGTTCAAAACTAATTTAATCTAATCACCACACAGTTCTGTCCTGCATCTTTCTCCGCCAGCCAGTGTTAGGAACTCCGGAAGTACCTAGGGTAGTGGGTGGGGAGAAGGAAGAAGTGTGAAACTAGCAAGGGCTAAACCAAATCTCCCTGAGGCGGGGGGGAGTGAGACCAAACCAATGTAACAGAATGATCATGTAAATAGACCACAACATCAAGCAATGTAACAGAAGGGATCTCAGAAGCAGAACTAGAAGCATACCAACAGGATAGGACAGAGAGAAATGGAGAGAGGAGGGGAAGACAGAGAGGGGGAGAGAAACATAGACATCTGCAGACCTGCTTCACCGCCTGTGAAGCAACTCCCCTGCAGATGGGGAGCCAGGGGCTTCAACCAGGATCCTTATGCTGGTCCTTGAGCTTGCGCCATGCACTTAAACCGCTGAGCTACCACCCAAGTCCATTGGCTACAAAGTCTTATATTTTCCAATGTGTAACTCCTCTGATCTTATCTTTTGTTAATGCAAAACAATCATAAAATCCTGGCTGTGCATAAAAAATAAAAAGATCACTGTATTGTCTGTCAGAAGTGGTGAATTGGTAGAGATGAATGAATATATCACAGAGAAATTTTGGGACAACAAAACACATAATCTGACACTATATTGATGGATATCTATCATGATTTTGTCCATAAGTATGTACTATACAAGAATGATCTGTAAAATGAATTAGTTGTTTGTGCTGATTGTGAAGTGTTGACATACACTCCTCCTTGGTATAAATGAACTATTTTATTGATGTTGATAGTGGTAGATGATCTGAATATGTTAGAACAGGAACATATGAGGGATCTGAATTTCAATTATGCTGTCACTCTAAAGCTGCTCTAAAATGACAACATTCTTAAAATTAAAATGTTCTAGATATTAATAGTTCATATATGTGAGTATGACTTCACTCAAAAGAAGCTCATATATTTTGTTCATCAAATGCATATTCTGTGCCCTGAATCTATTCACTGGGGTGTGTACAGGCAATCACCAGCCTAGATGTGTGGCATAATTTATAGTAGATTAATACCAAAGTGGACACATTCTAAGTATAAATAAGGTCTTGACATTATGGGGTACCGGTTATCAATGAATATAAAAGTTTGAGTGGGAATTTTCTAGCATGAGTTTAGTAATATTACTTATTTTCTCACTGACACAGTATTCCTTAGATTAATGCTGATGTGTAGATATACACTTTAATACCAACTTTAGAAAAACAGACCCTTTAAAAGTAAATTCCTATGAACATAGGAGTACACACCTCTTTTTGGTTGGGTGTTATGGAGTTCTTGGGGTATAACCCCAGGAGAGGAATTACTGGATCATATGGAAGGTCCATGTCTAGCCTTCTGAGAGTTTTTCAGACTGCTCTCCACAGAGGCTGTACCAATTTACATTCCCACCAGCAATGTAAAACAGTTCCTCTGTCCCCACAACCTCTGCAACATTTGTTGCTGCTGTCCTTTTTGATGTATGCCATTCTTACAGGAGTGAGGTGGTATCTTAGTGTTGTCTTAATTTGCATTTATCTGACAATCAGTAACCTAGAGCAGTTTTTCATATGTTTGTTAGCCTTTTGGATCTCCTCTGTAGTGAATGTTTTGTTCATATCCTCTGCCCATTTTTCGATGGGGTCATTTGCTTTTTTGGTGCTAAGTTTGCTGAGCTCTTTATATATTTTGGTGATTAGTTTCTTGTCTGATGTCTGGCATGTGAAGATCTTCTCCCATTCTGTGAGGGGTCTCTCTGTTTGTTTAATAGTTTCTTTGGATGTGCAGAAGCTTTTCAATTTGATGTAGTCCCATTCGTTTGTTTCTTCTTTAGTCTTCCTTGCAATTGGGTTTGATTCATCAAAGATGTCCTTGAGGTGTAGGTGGGAAAGTGTTTTACCAAGGTTTTCCTCTAAGTATTTGATTGTTTCTGGTCTGACATCTAGGTCTTTGATCCATTTGGAGTTGATTTTTGTTTCTGGTGAGATAAGGTGGTTCAATTTCATTCTTCTGCATGTTAAAACCCAGTTTTCCCAGCACCATTTATTGAAGAGAGCCTCCTTTTTCCATTTAATCCTTTGGACCCCTTATCAAAGATTAGATGTCCATAGGTGTGGGGATTTATTTCTGGGCTTTCAATTCTGTTATACTGGTCTGTGTGCCTATTTTTGTTCCAGTACCATGCTGTTTTGATGATGATGGCTTTATAATATAGTTTAAGGTCTGGGAGTGTGATGCCTCCATTTCTGTTTCTTTTCCTTAAGATGGTTTTGGCAATTCTAGTTGTTTTCATGTTCCAGATAAATGATTGTAGTGTTTGTTCTATTCTCTTAAAGAAGCTTGGTGGAACTTTGATGGGTATTGCATTAAATTTGTATATGGCTCTGGGGAGAATATTCATTTTGATGATATTACTCATAATAGCTAAAACCTGGAAGCTACCCAGGTGCTCAACAACAGATGAGTGGCTGAGAAAGCTGTGGTATATATACACAATGGAATACTATGCAGCTATCAAGAACAATGAACCCACCTTCTCTGACCCATCTTGGACAGAGCTAGAAGGAATTATGTTAAGTGAGCTAAGTCAGAAATATAAAGATGAGTATGGGATGATCCCACTCATCAACAGAAGTTGAGTAAGAAGATCTGAAAGGGAAACTAAAAGCAGGACCAGACCAAATTGTAAGTAGGGCACCAAAGTAAAAACCCTGTGGTGAGGGGTAGATATGCAGCTTCCTGGGCCAGTGGGGGGTGGGAGTGGGTAGGAGGGATGGGTCACAGTCTTTTGGTGGTGGGAATGGTGTTTATGTACACTCCTAGTAAAATGTAGTCATATAAATCACTAGTTAATTAATATGAGAGGGGGAAAATTAATTGTATGTCTCAAAGTTTTTCAAAACACAAACTGAATCTTTTTAATATATAGGCTGTGTAATTGATATGCAGACTCTCTCAAAAGCCTAGACCAAGTAGATCAGAAGCAACCAATAGCACAGTTATATTCAAGATACTGGGTACTGTACAGCAAACCCTAACAAAAAGACTTTTCAAAGTTAACCCAATTACCAAATAATGTGATGATAACATTAACTATCGATTGTCTTTTTGAACCCTACGACAGCAGGAACCTCACATCTCCACTACAGAGCCTCTACTTCCCCCAGTCCTGGAACCCTTGGATAGGGCCCACTTTCCCGTATGCCTCTCCCAATCCATATCAAATAATATTGCATCTGCCGATCACAACGATTGCCACCTCAACATGCTTAACTTCAGACTGTCTCCAGAGACTTCATGTGTGGAATGACAACCCTTCAGCTTCATTACTCGGGTGAGACCTTTCTTTCATAGTATACTCTAATTCCATCTCAGGTGGTTCACTTTCTAACAAAGTCTCAAAACCTAGATATACACCAGTTTCTGTGAGAGAGAGCATATGTTCACACGTATCCGTAAACTACTGCAAAATATATACCTGAAAGCAGAAGTACACTAGAGTTTGCAGTGAGTACCCCCCTAACACTTCCTCTCCACTATTCCAAGCTTTGGGTCCATGATTTCTCAACAATTTGTTTGGCTTCATATGTTAACTCTCTTTTCAGACACCGGGTTCCAGATGTCATCAGGATGCCGGCCAGGCTTCCCTGGACTGAAGACCCCACTAATGTGTCCTGGAGCTCCGTTTCCCCAGAGACCCACCCTACTAGGGAAAGAGAGAGACAGACTGGGAGTATGGACTGACCAGTCAACGCCCATGTTCAGTGGGGAAGCAATTACAGAAGCCAGACCTTCTTCTACCTTCTGCAACCCACAATGATTCTGGGTCCATGCTCCCAGAGGGATAGAGAATGGGAAAGCTATCAGGGGATGGGGTGGGATATGGAGATTGGGTGGTGGAAATTGTGTGGAGTTGTACCCCTCCTACCCTATGGTTTTGTTAATTAATCCTGTCTTAAACATTTACACAAATAATTCTTGCACCCAAATTTGTAGAACTTACAGTCTCTTATTCTCTTAAACCAAACAGTTGTTTAGTACTAGAACTCTCCTAGTACTAATGAATAATACAATGGCTGGGTCTGGTAGTGGCATTACTTGGCTGAGTGCTCACATTACAATAGTTCAAGCAGGGAGTCACTACCTGAAGCGGGGAGCTTTACAAGTGGTACAATAATCCTTCAGATTTCTCTCAGTCTCACTCCTTCTCTACCTTCCCCTTTCCCTTGAAATTTATGTCTCTATCCAAAAAATAAAAATAATAATAAATAAATGAAAAATGTCATAACACATAAAGTGCAAATTATGCAAAGGTACCAATTACAACCAGATCAAAGAATGGTCTCACAATTTTACAGGATGGGGGAATGCGGTATAGTATCATTTTTAACTTTTCCAGGTCCTTGGTAAGGTTCAACATAAATAGATTCAAATATTTCTTTTGTGTTTGCTTTGAAAATAAAACACAGCTTTTCCACTGTTACCCAGAAAAGGGGCTTCAGAAGACCCACTTCCATTCATCATCTCACCAATCTACTCTCTTGTATTTCAGTTTGAAAATCAGGATAATAACATCCATATGTATTATCTGGTTGACATACAGTTTTCTAGCTACTTGAGGATAAGAATGGTAAACAAGATAGACTTACTTGTGTGCCTACATAGGTGTAGATGTCACTGAAAAAATTATGATACAAACGATTTCTTAGTTAGAAATGTAAAAAGAATCATGAGGGGAAAGTAGAAACTGTCATAGTGGTCTATTTACAAAACAGTCTGACTTAGTATTTCTTCAGAGTTAAAATTATTAATAAAATATGCACTTCAAAAAGAATGCAATAATGATGACACTTAATGTTCTTCAGGTGATGGTTTCCTCCGAACATCTGTCCTAGGAAACCATCACCTAAACAATAGTAAGTGTCATTATTATTACTACATATGTTAACATAGCCTTTTTTTTTGAAGTGCATATTTTATCAATGATTTTAATACTGAAGCAACACATAAAATGTATCACTTAAGTCTGCACACACCATGAAATTTTCCCCAATTTACAAGTGAGGAAAGTAGATAAAGTTGTACAATTATGGAGAATTTATGAGCCAGAGTTTAAGTCTCACTCAGGTCTTATTGACCCCCAAATTGATTCCTACAACCCTCCCCAAAATTAAGTATTCTGAGTTTTTCCTGAGATTTTTTTATTACTGAATAAGAAAGAAATTTTTCATATGAGGCAGAGAAAAAAAAAAAAAAAGGATATATAAGCCAGAGCATGTTTTTGGTGCTTGACACGGTAGGGATGGACAAAACCAGGAAACTCAGACATACATGCAAGTCTGATGCTAAAGCAGCTCAACTATTTCCCCAGCGATGGACTGCCTGTTTCGAACACATATTACATTGATATAAATACGGAGTCGTTATCATTAAACACTTAACGGTGTACTGAAAAGGCAAGCACCACTCTCAAAAATACCCTTTTGCTCCCACTAGTGGTTAGGGGCAAAAATCATGCCCTGTTCCTCTTGGTGGGAAAGTTCTACCTGGACTTTTCATATAATTGACACATATCTAAATCATTTATCATCACATGAAATGTCTGTCCCAGTCTTGGCCCCAAGGTCAAAACATTGCAACACATATCTAATAATACCATTTACTTTAGAAATAATAGCTTGAATTTGTCACACAGAATAAAAAAAAAAGATGCAAAACTATTGAGCAAGAAACCCCATGGGCTACTATAGTTTGATAAAAGAGATCTGAAACAGCAGTCCACAAAGAATGTCTTGAAATAGCTTTACACTCAGACAGTGAATCACAATAGTATAAAGAACTAGTGAATTCTTTAAAAGGCAAACAAAACCTCATGTTTCTTCACAGGAATCATCCCTGGGAAACCGCTCTGACAATGGTTCAAAGGGACTCTATCTCGACCTTTACAAAAACTATAATAAGTGTTGAGAAAAGTCTAAAGATCAAAAATAAAATATTCTGCCAAACACTTGTTCTTTGGTGATTTAAATACACTTATTAGCTCTAAGTATCACAGCAATTAACATGATGAGTAAGTACACTGTTTTATCTATTGCTTTATTTTGTCATAAAACCAAATCAAAGTCACAAAAGATACCCCAAAGATTGTTACTATATTTAGAAACAAAATTCAACATTGTTCTTATAAGAAAGGTTCAACATGAAGACACTAATTTAGAAACAAGGAGATTTTTTAGGAAGGAGGATTTTAATAAAGGCCAGTATAAAAATGTTAGGAAAACAATAGGGTCTGACATAAGAAAGAAACACATGTCAACAAGTAGGGAAACAAAGTTACAAAGAGAATCTTGGGGACACTGGGCATTAACTTTAAGTCTAAAAGCTCCCGAAGAGCATTCTTGGTAACTTGCCTTCTCTGGAGATAATAATGAGGGCAAAGACTTTTAAAACAAATAATTTGGAATACTTAGTGCTGTTTCAATAGGGAAAATATGTGTTTTGGGGGCTGGGGAGATGGCATGATGACTATGCAAAAGACTCTCATACCTAAGGTTCTAAGATCACAGGTTTAATTCCTGGCACCATCATAAATTAGATCTGAGCAACACTAGCAGTCTCTCTCTCTCTCTCTCTCTCTCTCTCCCTCTCCCTCTCTCTCTCTCTCTCCCTCTATCCCTCAGCTTCTTCCTCCTCCTTTTCCTCTCCCCCTTTCTCATATAAATTAATAAAATAGTACAAAAATGTTTTCAAAATATATACCTAGATTTAGAACTAAATTACTATCATTTCTTGGTTGAAATTATACACTTAGAATCTTGTGGAATGTTATTAACCAAACAGGTTTGAGTAAACGTGTTCTCTACCAAATGACTAATCCTTTAAGTCATGATTTAAATGTCATTCCTTTTCATGGTCTCTGCATTGCCTCATCCAAAGCACAATGAACTGCTCCATGCATCCATATTATCACATGCCTTCTCCTACTATATGAAAGCATTTTTTTTCATATATGTTTTACTTTATATGAGATAGTGAACTCCTTGGGGACAGGGATTGTTCATTTATCATTGGATTCACACTACTTAGCATAGTGCTTGATGCATAAAGTTTGCATTATGTTTAGGCTTTGATTTTTTTTTTTTAGCAAAAACTGATACATGATTAAATTCTTAATTAAATGAACTTCTTTTTGATGCCATAAGCTTTATGATTTATTAATTAATTTGGCAATAATTAACATCTTATGTTGGAAGGAATAGGCTACATTGCATTTTTTTCCTCTACATCAAAGAATTCAGGAACTTGCATTTTCATGTCTGTGCCAAATGTCTTTGTAAATATGCCAGACTTCTCAATAGCTTATTATGGAACCATGTGTTGGAGAGTTCAAGTTCATTACTTCAGATGGTGGCTATGCACCTGTACCTCATATGTATTACCTGCTTATTTTCTGGAAAGAACCATTTTAAGGTAAGTAAACTCTACTTGCATATACCTCTATTTTATTTCAAAACAAAATAAAAATAATCAAACCTATAAAATTAACCAAAGACTCTTTAAAAGCACACATTAATTTTAGCTATTAAAAAGTATTCTGATAGTTAAAAATCTTTAGAGAATGATGAATTCCTGGATATATTGTCTGTAGTAAGATTTATACTAAAGAGCTGATATAAAATATTTTAGGTTACAAAATCATTAATGATTAAACAAAACAAGCCTTTGAGCTAAGAAGTCTCATTTAATAAGGGCAGACTTAAAGGTTCAATTATTTTTTTGTATAGTAGCTATATAGGCCATTACATCTTTATATTCTGTAACAGGCTTAATATGATCTGATAAGCTGGGCATAATAACTTTAGAGAAAATTACTAGTAGCAGGATACAAAATTAACATCCATAAATATGTGGCATTTATTTATACAAATGACTACTTAGAGGAAAGGGGATTGATAAACTTAATCCTATTTGTAATCAAACCTAGAATGAAGCAGTTAAGGAACTTTAAAAGGAAAAAATATATAACATTGATAAAATAAATAGATGACACATTAAAATGGAAAAAGATTCCTTGTTCATGGACTAAAAGAATAAACATTATTAAAATGGCCATTCTACCAAAAGCAATCTACAATTTCAACACAATCCATATAAAAATCCAAATGACGTTCGAACCCCGGCTCCCCACCTGCAGGGAGTCGCTTCACAGGCGGTAAAGCAGATCTGCAGGTGTCTATCTTTCTCTCCTCCTCTCTGTCTTCCCCTCCTCTCTCCATTTCTCTCTGTCCTATCCAACAACGACAACAACAATAATAACTACAACAATAAAAAACAACAAGGGCAACAAAAGGGAATAAATAAAAATAAAATAAATATAAAAAAATCCAAATGACATTTTTCAAGGAAATTAAACAAATTATCCAAAAAATTGTGTGGAACCATAAAAAGAATCACAAATAGCTAAAGCACTTTTGAGGGGAAAAAAGAATAAAAATAGAGGCTTCACACTCCCCAGACTTACTTTATATTAGAAAGCAATAGTATTTGAAACAGCATGGTTCTGGAATAAAATTAGACACCGGGATCAATGGAACAGCAAAGATTGTACCTCACAACTGTGAGAATAGTCTCCATCAGTAAAATAGGAAATGGTTTGGACTGGCTATGGAGTAAAAGGGACTGTTCTACAGTGCTGGTTGGAATGTAAACTGGTGCAGCCCCTTTGTAAGATGATATGGACAGTCCTTAAATAAATAAAAATAAAATTACTGTATGAGCCACCAATGTCACTCTTAGGCATTTACCCAAGGACACATAAACACCTTTCTAAAATTATATACATATACATATACATATACATATACATATACATATACATATACATATACATATACATATACATATACATATACATATACATATACATATACATATAAATATATATCCCATATTCATAGCAGCATTATTCCCAGAGGCCAGAGAGTAGAAGCTGCCTAATTGACAGATGACTGGCTCAAAAAGCTATGGGACTTATATTCTGATGAATATTACTCAGCAGTCAGAAAGAACATGTTGTTTTGTCCTTTGGAGGTGATACACTTAGTGAAATAAGCAAAAATAGGAAGGACAGCTACTGGATAGCTGATTTCACTCACATGTGGAGTCTAGAGAACTGATAACTATGAACTTTCTAAAATCAAAAAAAATAAAAGCAAGAAAAGTGTTTTCTGAGACTTGTGAAAACTAAGGTGGTTGCATTTGGGAGGTGGAGGGTGGGAACACAAAATTCTGCTATTGGGTGTGGTGTGGAACTATATCCTATAACCCTACATTCGTAAAGAAAGAAAATAAAGGAGGAGGAAAAAAGAAAGAAAAAGAGAAGGGGGAGGAAGGAAGGAAGGAAGGAAGGAAGGAAGGAAGGGGAATAAAATGTGGATTTGTCCTACAGGCATTGAGGCCTAGTGATAACCATGGTGGCAATAGAATAAAGGAAAAAAAAAAAAAGAAAAAGAATGGAAAAGTTAGCCTGAAGCTTGATATCAAGTGAGATGAACACCCCTCCAAAAAAGAAAAAAAAAAGAACTTTGTATAAATTTTAAGATACTGTCAGAGACTACTGTTGTATGTGTAGCAAGCTAAGTATCAGTAAGTGTAAAGTAGTTCTTTCTTCTTTAATTTCAGATTTAAGCAATGATTTTAGGTGAGGGGAGAGGGAGAGAGAGAGGAGAGAGACAGAAATTGTATCATTTATATTTAAAAATAGAGATCAATGGACTTAGCAGTGAAGGCCTTCACTGATGTTCAATTTATTTATTTAGTAGCCATGTGACATTTTCCATTTTCCAGGTATTTAACTTTTTGGAGTTCGGTTTCTAAACACTCAAAAAGGAATTTGATCTTCAGTATTACTTGAGTAGTACAATAATAAGTTTCATCCTGTAGCTTGTATGAAGGCACCCATATGTGAGAACTGGCCTTAAAGCCTCATCTGTTCAATTTGTTTTGAGTTGGGTTCTTTCAAGCAAAGAAAGAAGAAACAGTATTCTTTCCAGTTTTTTTTTTTTAATTTCACTCCTTGCATCTATTTCTACTTACCACCCTTTCTTTCTTCCTTCCTTCTTTCCTTCCTTCCTTCCTTCCTTCCTCCCTCCCTCCCTCCCTCCCTCCTTCCTTCCTTCTTTCCTTCCTTCTTCCCTTCCTCCCTCTCCTCTCCCCTCCTCTCCCCTCCCCTCCCCTCCCCTCTCCTCCCCTCCTCTTCTCTTCCCTCCCCTCCCCCCCCTCCATCCTATCAACAGTACAGAAAGGAACTGAGAGGGTAGAGGAAGATAGGGAAAAGGAAAGACAGACACCTGCAGACCCACTTCATCACCTTTATAGTGTCTGCCCCCTGCAGGTGGGGAACTGGGCCTCCAACCTAGGTCTCTGCATGGGTCCATGAGATAGTATCATGCACTTTTCACCAGGTGGTCCACCACCTGATGCCCTTAAGTTGCTTTTCTTCAGTTAAGTTTATCATATTAGGTTAGCGGAAAACCTGATTGTAAAAAATAATCCAGAACTATAACTACAAAATTGCATACCTATGAAAACAGAATCAACTGTAAACATCTGTTTTGGGGAATTATTAAGATTTTATTAATTTCTTTATATTTGCTAGAACATTGCTCCACTCTACTTTTAGTAATGCTTGGGCACTAAACGGGGACCTGTTGTGCCTCCAGCATAAACATCTGTTATGCTACTACCAGTATTATCTCCCTGATCACTGATCCATCTTAGTTTTTGTTTGCTTTTAAAGGTAATTAAGGTAATACTACACACCTATTATAAAGTAGAAATATATATGTATATATATATATATATATATGATATAGAATCTATAAAATATATAGGATGTAGAATCTATAAAATACTCTTATAATTTCCAGTATCTTATAGATTCCTTTTGAAAAACACAAGTAATTCAGGGGCCGGGTGATAGCTCACTTGGTTAAGTGCATACATTACAATGCACAAGGACCCAGGTTTGAGCCTCCAGTTCTCAGCTGCAAGGGGAAAGGTTTGCAAGTGGTGAAGCAATGCTCCAAGTGTCTCTTTGTCTCTCTTCCTCTCTATCTCCCACTTCACTCTTGATTTCTGGTGGTCTCTATAAAATAAAGATGACAAAATAAATTTAATATAAATTATTCCAGTTAGGTTTTCTTAAAAATGAACTACACATAAAGAAATTCGTGTCTAGAAAAACTCAATATTTTATTTTATGTATTTCACATTTTGATATGATCAATTATTGGAGTTTTGATTTTTCAGTTTTTGTAGTAATTACATTGATCATACTTAAATGATACATATTTACTTCTGGGTGTAAAAGAAAGAATCCTTCTTTCTTCTCACCTTCCTACAGGTTAAGCATGTTATTAATGTTATTTTGGTATTGTAAATATTTATAATATTCTTATCCTTTTCTTGTCTATAATTAAGTCTTCTTACTATATATATATATATAATTCTAGTAGTTTAAACTTAATAAAATCAATCTTTGCAAGTTTATGAACTGATAAGCATAATTTTTAAACTTGTTAGTAATTTAATATTGATTTACAAAGTTATAAGATGATAGGGCTATAATTCTACACCACTTATAGACCCATAAGTTCCCACCACCAGAGTTCTTTAAGATATGTTAATAATTTTCAGCTTCCACTTTCTTATTTTTGTTACCAAAACTATTATGCTTTGCTCATGTTCTTTTCACAATGTTTTGGTGATGTCTATGGGAATTAAAAAAATAAAGTAATTATGTATTTGTGTGTATTATAAGTCCACTATTTTTACTAAAGTAAATAACATTGAATAAATATCTTAATATAAGTTAAAATGAAAACTTGTGAGAATTTATCAGCTTAATATATTTCATCTTCAATAAAAAATTTTACCTTGTGTTATTTGGTCTCTTAGGGGAAAATAGATCCAATCTCTCTGGCAAGGTTAGTATTTATTGTATAAAGTACCTCTTTGTGTTTCTGACACTCTTTTTCCATTGATCTGTTTAAGTTGATCCTATTATTGAAGCAGAATAGCAGCAGAATAGTAGTCTGCTATTTGGACTTACTTTATCTAGAAAAATGTAAGTTTCTAGGATAGATAAACTTTAACGAAAAGTTATAAACATATATTTCTATTACATCTTTAGAATGACTATCCAAATGTGTAAATGACTTAAATGTAACAAGATTAGGCCAAAGTAAAATAACTGTCAAAAGGTTAGGTTAGCAAAAGAAAGTTTAAGAACAGCATATAAAATATTTACCAACGCTATTTGCAAAGTTAAATCATTCATGAAAATATATTAAATACTTTAGAACAGGCTAGCTTTTATGTGACAAATGAGGAATACTTAGAAAGCAAATGTATAATGTTAAAAATAATAAAACTAATTTTCCTAAAACTAGCTTTCTTTGCACACAATTTTCATCAATTTTGACCAGGGACAAAAGTATTCTAGTTCGGTGTACTTTCAGTGGCCTTAAGTTATATGGAACTGGTGAGATTTATGTAAATAAACAGATGAAAAGGGCAGAATAAAAAGGTATACAATATACCTGATAGTTTTCTGTTGAGAGTATGCTTCATTTCTTTTGGATATGATTATAAATGCAAAGGTTGTAGCATGGTTCCTGTGTTTCAGAAACTTGCACCCAACTTTGCTTGAATACTTGCAGGGATATAGCATCTACACAGAACTAGTTTGTTCAAATATTGTACGCTCTAATCTAAATATATTTTCCCCAGAATTAAGAGATATACTTTGCCATGTATGAGGTCCAGGTTTGAGTATCAACATTACATAGTAATGCTTTAGTAGTCAAGCAATCTCAGGTAGTCTCAGTCTCTCTCTCTCTCTTTCTCCGTGTGTGTGTGTGTGTGTGTGTGTGTGTGTGTGTGTGTGTGTGTGTGTGTGTGTGTGTGTGATTTATTGAAAAAGCCTGAGTTGTGAGATCTCATGTGCATTATATTCTGGCCTACAAAAGTTCAAAACAAACAAACAAACAAAATATAAATTGAGCTCCATAGTTGCTAGTTGTGTTTCATCAAACTCTGACTTACTGGTTCCAATCCTCTAAAAGAGATTTACTTAACTATAAGTGAGGAGAGAACAAGGACATCACTTCTGGCATACACAATGCTGGGGAACAAACTTGGGAACTCATACTTCAAACTGTAATGCTCTAGTCACAGCACATCTCCCAGGCCACTTTGTAAATTTAATTTAATTTACAGATATTCATTTACCTTTTTCACTGCATGAGACTTCACTTACTTCTAAATGGTTATTTTTTTTCTGGACAGTATCTTCATTTATTTCAGTTGTACCTTTTTAGAACATGTATCTCGGGTTACTTACTGTACTGGAAATCTTTCTCCAGTAGTACAAGTTATTTATTTATGTAATTATTTATTTATTTTTCAGATGTATGCAGGTAGTTCGGTGTCTGTAAAATAGAGTCCTAATTCTTAAATAGGGCTTATTTATTCCATAAAGTATTAAATACAATTATGTGGCAGATTCTTTCCAAGCAGTTCAGGTTAGTGTTATAGATTGTCCCTGCTTTGAAGAAGTTAATGGTTTATTTTTAAATCTCTTTACATTTCACTCCTTACACACATTAACACAAATACCCCTTCTTAATATGAATACATGGCTAAACTTAATTGTTTCAGAGACCTGTTTAGCTAGTCACTGAAGAACAATATTTACATGATCTTTCAACAAATATTTCCATATTGCATTACTTCCCTATTTTGAAAATAATTGTTTTTATTTATTTATTTTTATTTTCAAGACAACTTCTAAGAGGATTCATTCCCATTAAAATATGAGTTTCAAACAACAGACATTTCCTCTGTATAATCGATATGCTAAGAAAATCCTTGAGGAGGTTTTATTTGTCTGCCTTTGGTTGCAAATCACAGGAGAAAAGACCCATCCTGGAAACACAACAGTCTTAGAAATCAAAGCACAAGTACTCAATCAGCATTGAAAATGAAACATACAGGGAGTCGGGCTGTAGCGCAGCAGGTTAAGCGCAGGTGGTGCAAAGCTCAAGGACCGGCATAAGCTCAAGCCCTGGCTCCCCACCTGCAGGGGAGTCACTTCACAAGTGGTGAAGCAGGTCTGCAGGTGTCTGTCTTTCTCTCCCCTCTCTGTCTTCCCCTCCTCTCTCCATTTTTCTCTGTCCTATCCAACAATAATAACTACAACAATAAAAAAAAAACAGCAAAGGCAACAAAAGGGAATAAATAAAATAAATATTTAAAAAGAAAATGAAACATACTAACATCCCCTCTGGATCTGTTACTGCAGAACTTTTTATTTCGAATGGGGCATAGAATAAGCATTGTTTATCTTCAGAAATGCCATTCAAACCTTTCATAGACATAAGCACTGCATCCATGGTGAAATATTTCAAGCCCAAAGAGCAATTATGTTGGGATTTACTATAAATCCTCCAGCTAGCACTATATCTACTCAGTAGTAAAAGCTAGCTTTACTTTTGTTCTGTAAATTTATGCCAAGATACTTTTTATTACTTCAAAGGTTTAACATACCAGAAAAGTTCTGCCGAGTTGACTGAATAACTTCTACATTTCATCATTCTTTAAAGCATAAATTTGAAGCATTTCTTAAGTTGCATTGTAAATTACATCCACTTTCAAGATTTATTTTGTTACTGAAGTCATTCTATTATTCCCCAACTACAAGAGCCTATAGAAAAATGTCTCATGTCCTTATATTTAACAAACCAATTTCCAGTATTCTGAAGGCAAGTGTCTGTAGGTATTAACACATACCCAGCTGTATATTAACATTCCTAATGTTATTATAGTGTACCCTTCTAGGAAAATATAAACAACAATGGTTAGTCATAAATTGTAATTCATGGGTGAAATAAATCAAATTAGTAGAAGCAGAGCATTCTACTAGTGTTAAGTGTCCCCTAACAGAAAAGATGGGAACCACATATTGTTAAATAGAATCTTAACTGCCAAACTCAAACTATAGATTTCTTGGGGGGGGGGGGAGGAAATAGTGGAAGGAAGAGAGGGGGGAAGAATGGAAGAAAGGAAGGAAGGAAGGAAAGAAGGAAGGAACAAAAGAAAAGAGAAATGGAGAAAAAGGGAAAAGTACCACAGCACCAAAAGTCACGACGGGGCTTGAGCTCCATACATTAAGTCCATAAGCTTGTGCACTATCCAGGTGAGTTATTTTTCCAACCTTGTAGCAGACCGTTTTATCATAATGGTATATATCTCTGCATGTCTAAATAAGTATTCTTATATCAAAATCTAATTTGCTTATATTAGTAAAATTCTATATCTCTTTTTCTCTTTATGTCTTTTTGTATTCAGTGTTGTGTCCTTCTATTTAAGGTGTCTGGACAACTTCACTCTAATCAAAGAATATATAATTCATCTTAATATTCTTAATCAAATATAGGTATCTATCATCTTACTACTAACTTCATTAATATGCATTTTTATTCATTTATTTATTTTTAACTTTATACCTTCAGGGTTTAGCACTATGAATCCACTGTTCCTGGAGGCCATTTTTTTTTTATTGTTGGATACGACAGAGAGAAAGTGAGAGAGGAGGGGGAGATACACACAGAGAGAGAGAGAAAGACATCTGCAGATCTGAAGTATGTGTGTGTGTGTGTGTCCTTGCGCTTCCTACTATGTGTGCTTAATCAGAGGCACCACTACCTGGCCCCAATTTGCTTTATTTTTTTAGTCATTCTATTATTTTATTTTTCACTCATACTTCCCTTAAAATATTTTATTTTTTTCACTACAATTAACTTTTAGTTTGAATATTATAGTATCCTTGTTTTTAGGTTTTGCCTCCAGGGTTATTGCTGGGGTTCAGTGCCAACACCATGAATCCACTGCTCCTGAAGGCTATTTTTTCCCCTTTTGTTGTTCTGGTTGTTTTATCATTGTTGTGGGTATTATTATATTATTATTGTTGTTGGATAGGACACAGAGAAATATAGAGAAGAGGGGGAGAAAGAAAGGGAGAGAGAAAGATAGACACCTGAAGACCTGCTTCACCACTTGTGAAGTGACTCAGCTGCAGATGGGGAGCCAGGGACTCAAACCGGGATCCTTATACCGGTCCTTGCTCTTCGCACCATTTGCGCTTAACCCTGGGCGCTAACGCCTGATTCCCGTTTTCTTTTGTTTTGTTTTTTAATGTTAAAGCATTAAGTTTTGAGATCTTACAGTCTGCTTAATAATTTCATTATCTTACTTAGAACACTTTGGTTTTGCTACTTTCTTTTCACCTACTGTGTTATTTTCATAACACATTTTAATTCTAGATACTATTATACTATTTAAATAGTGTAATACATTATTAATATATTGTACTGGATATCACACCTTTCTTTTTTTTTATGCCTTCTTGCCTCTCTATGTTACCATCTGTTACCATTTTGCTCTTGCTTGAAAAACAGGTTTTAAAGTTTTCCTTTAGTTTTCATTTGCTAATGATTAATTATAAAAGCCTTGGTTTATCTGAAAGCATCCTTACATCCTTACCTGCCTTAATTTTTGTTGTTGTTGTTGTTGCCTCCAGGGTTATTGTTGAGGCTTGGTGCCTGCAATAGCACTATGAATCCATTGCTACTGGAGGTCATTTTCCCATTTTTGTTGCCCCTGTTGTTATTATTGTTATTGCTGCTGTTGCTGTTGTTAGGGCAGACAGAAATCGAGAGAGGGGGTGTGAAAGATAGAGACCTACAGACCTGCTTCATCTCTTGTGAAGCAATCTCCCTGAAGGCGGGGAGCTGGGAGCTCAAGCTGGGATCCTTACGCTGGTCCTTGAGCTTCGTGCCATGTGCCCTTAACATACATGGCCCCCACATGCCCCCTTAACATACATGGCCCCCACATGCCTTACTTTCTAAATAACTCACTTTCCGGTGCACAAATTTAGTTTTATAGTTTTATATTACAGCATTTTAAATTTATCTATTTTACAATTTAGAACTTCAATTTTTCGTTAAAATGGTTGTTTTATTAATCTTTTGAATATATTGTCTTTTTGATGGAAGCTTTTTTTCCTCATCATGTCTGGTTTTTAACAATTTTTGATGATGCGATTTTTAATACTTTGTATTATTCTTCTTGGTTCACACATATTTTTAAAATAAAACTAATTTCTGTTCTATCCATTTTGGAAAAAAAGAAAAAACCTTTGCCATTTGAGAAAACAATTTGTTAAATGGTCAATTATCTCCCTCTCCTCTTCTTCTCTTCGGGCACTATATGTTATAACTGGAATAATGTCTACTATGATCCATATTGTTTTCTGTGCTTTCTGCCTTGCATTTCTCTTTGGATTAATTCTGAATATTATTCTTAAACTATCTTCTGATTTGCTAATCTTTTGTGACATTCATGTATTGATTTTTTTATCTTCAGTTATGATGATTTTTTTTCAGTTTCAGAATTTCTATTCAATTATGCTTTCCTAACTTCATTAAACTGATGAAATTTTTCAAAATTTCATCAGTTTTTTAAATCTATTCATCATAATTGCCTATGATTATCTGCTACACCAGTTTGGGGGCTATATGTGTGTCCATCATATGTTTTTAATATGTTGTATTTTGCCATTTATTACAATCACTGGTGTGTTGCTTTTTTTAGTTAAATGAACTATACCATATATTGAAAATTATAATAGAGCAATCAGGCAGTGATGTGCCCAGTTGAGTGCACGTGATAATGCCCAAGGACCTGGGTCCAAGTCCTCAGTCCTCATGTGTGTGTGTGTGTGTGTGTGTGTGTGTGTGTGTGTGTGTGTATGTGTCTGTAGGGGGGAGCTTCAAGAGTGGTAAAGCAATGCTGCAAACCTCTCTCTCTCTCTCTTTAGCTTTCTTCCTCTCTTGAGTTCTCTCTGTCTCTATAAAAAAAGAATATTTGACAAAAGAAACATATAATAAAGACTATAGTTAATGCTATTGTTTCCAAAAAATTACTTTTCTTCTATAAAAATAGGTTAGGAGACTAATTATATTGGTCAAAAGTAACTGATTTCAATAAACTCTGGGTTGAGATTTTCTCAAATTCTCCATGGACTTCTGGGATATATCTACTTTTTACAGAAAGCCTTCTGTGAGTTATAAATTATGGATGTTTGATGATAAACAAAGACCTAGGCTTGGGGGGTGGTGGTGGCACACCTATTGAGCACACATGTTACTATGTGCAAGGACCAGGGTTCGAGTCCCTAATCTCCACCGGCAGAGGAAAGTTTCACAAATGTTGAAGCAGGTCTGCAGGTGTCTTTCTGTCTCTCTCTACCTCCCTCTCTCCTCTCAATTTCCCTCTCTTCCTATAATAAATTAAAATATAAGGAAAAGGGAAAAGAAAAAAAAAAAGGCCTAGGTCGGAGGTGTGAGTTTTTTGCAGACTCCACTCAGAAAGAGATGTGAAATTATTCCCATGTGTGAACAACTATACTATGGACCATTAACCCCACCCCAATTAAAGTGACAGTGTTTGTTGTTTGTTTTAATAGAAGCCTGAGTGCTTATAGGGATTTCGATCCACTGGAGTTCAGGAAAACCAGATCTTCTCAGTATAGAAGAAATAAACACCACTTACTTTATTCTGGAGGTTTTTCATTTAGTTTATTAAATTTCAGTCTTATTCACATTTATAATTAATGTATATATATTTTTTATTTTTGTTGTAGTTATTATTGTTGTTATTAATGTCATTGTTGGATAGGACAGAAAAAAATGGAGAGAGTAGAGGAAGACAGAGAGGGGGAGAGAAAGACACCTGCAGACCTGCTTCACTGCCTGTGAAGCGACTCCCCTGCAGGTGGGGAGCCAGGGACTCGAACTCGGATCTTTATGCCGGTCCTTGTGCTTCTCCCCACCCGCGCTTAACCTGATGCGCTACCACCCGACTGCCTAATTAATGTATGTTTTGAGAAAAGCCTCTTCCACCTAAATGAAAGTACCCACATGAAAAAAAAAAATCACAGGGCAGTGATGTACCTGGTAGAGTGTATTTGTGAATATGTATAAGCACCCGGGTTTGAACTTTTGGTCTGTACCTGTGAAAAGAAGCTAAATGAAGAGTAAAGCAATGCTGTAGGTGTCTTTCTTTCTCTCCCTTTTTCCCACTTGCAATTTCTCTGTCTTCAAGATAAAAATAAATGTTTTTATTGTTTTTTAATTTTTTATTATATTTACTTATTAAATAGAGACAGCCAGAAATCAAGAGTCTGATAGAGAGGGAGAGAGACAGAGAGACACCTGCAGCATTACTTCACCACTCGGAAAGCTTTCCTCCTGTAGGTGGGGACCGGGGGGCTTGAACCTGGTCCTTGCACATTGTAATACATGCGCTCAACCAGGTGTGCCACCACCCAGCCCCAAAATAAAAATTTTAAAAGACAATAAAAGAAAGCTTTAAAAAAGAAAAATCACATACTAACTACTCTTTTAAATTAGCCAAATGAGTTCTCAAAGCAGATTGGATCCATTTTCATCTTTAGAAAGTACTGGAAACTACAAAATAAATATTAGATTAAAAAATCAAATACTTTGTATTTGACACTTATCATACACTTACTATTGAAACCTATTCTCCACAAGTATCCTTTACCTATAAAAGATGGCAATGTGCTTCCCTTGATATTCATCTCTTACATTATATTTTAGTTCCTGAATTTATATAGTGAAATTTTATAATCCCATTAACTAATTGGTCAACAATTCTGAATGCACTCACAGGGAATGTATATTCATGCTTATGAACACGTGAAAACACAGAAAGACACACACAATTCAGTGAATTTTAAGATGTCCACAGTATTCAGTGAATGTTAAGAAGTACACACTAAGGGGAACAAAAGGGAATAAATAAATAAAATAAATATTAAAAAAACAAAAAGTTAAAAAAAGAACACATTATTCTAACTAGTAAGTTCTACAGTATATATTATGACAATAGTCATGTATTGAAAACTAACACTTCATAGATAAGATTATCTTAAATGAGCCAAATATATACATTTTTTAATGTTACATTCTTCAGTGGAGTTCACATGTTGCCTTACTGCAAAAGCTATTCTGAGTGTACTATTCAGTATTTCTCTGACACATTCTGTTCTCTTCAATTTTACATCCTTATATACAATATATTTGTTTAGTTTTCCTTCTCCAACATCTAAGTTCCTTGAAATTTGCCCAGTTTGTGTTTTCAGTGACAGGAATAGTACTTATATTAAGGTAGTACTTAATATTAACTGAAAAGTAAGGTCAATAGGCCTTCACTGGTCCAAGTCAACATTTTCACAAAGAAAGAAAGAGGCAGAAGGAAAGACATCACAGCACCAACTTTTCCTTTGGGATGATGGTGAGGCTAATCTCTAACCTGGGTCATGTGCATGACAAAATGAGCATACAATCCAAGTTTGTGATTTTTCTGGCTCACTGAAATGTCTTATAACTCACATCTGGTATGATATCAAGTCTATTTCCTTTTATGTATTAGTTTACTTGAAATACTCAGAAACCTTTTCACAGAAACATCTGTTGCAACTTGAGTTTGTTTATTTATTTATTTATTTATTTTCCTGAAACCAGTCCAGATAGAATTTCATGCTTATCACTAGTTCAAAAACGGAAAGAGGGAAGATATTTTGTTATACAGAATGCTGAAATGCCGTTTTAAAAAAATCTGGGTTTGTGAACTTGAAGTCCCTTTACACCATCATGAACGGAGTTCAATGTACAAATCACACACACACACACACACACACACACACACACACACACATATGACAGTTCTATTCTGTAATTTACTGCTTAGAATTATTTTTCTCCTACTATGTTTCAAATGCTTAGTTATTTAATAATAAATGTTAGGAAGTTCTTCGTGCATGATGGTGTAAAGGGACCTAGTTGGAGGTGACAGTGTTTTGCAAATACCTATTATGAGGCGATAAGAAATGAGCATCTAGGTACTGACTTTTTTGTTTCTTATTATTTATTTATAGGACAGACACAGTTGGAGAGAAATCAAGAAAGAGGAAATAGAGAAGGTGAGAGAAAGAGAGACACCTACAGCACAGCTTCAGTGCTCGTAAAAATTCCCCTCTATAAGTGGGGACCAAGAGCTTGAACCTGGGCCCTTGTGCCTCCCCAAATGTGCACTCTATCAAGTGTGCCATCACACAGTCCCCCAACCATTATCTTTCTAAAACTTAGCCCAGATGGTACAAATGAATATTATAGATCATTTCTTACTACTTTTCTATGTTTTGGTAAGCTATGTTAACTATAATAGATTAAAATGTAAAATAATTTTGTTCACTAGATCCCTTTATACCTCAAAGAAAGAAGGGAGACATAAACAAATTTTGGAGGAAAGAGAACTTTCCAAGAATATATATGCTATAAAAATTAGAACTTGGACCTAAATCGGGTGTGAGAGTGTTTTGGAGACACTTGTCATGGGGAAATGAGACACTTTATCCATGTGCAAATTATACCATTAACACCCTCAATAAAAGTAAAAATATTAGGATTGAAATACCAAGCCTATTAAGAGTCCATCTAGAGAGTCAAGCGGTAGATCAGTGGGTTAAAAGCACGTGGCACAAAGCGCAAGGACTGGCATAAAGATCCCAGTTCAAGCCCCTGCCTCCCCACCTGTAGGGGAGTCGCTTCACAAGTGGTGAAGCAGGTCTGCAGGTGTCTATCTTTCTCTCTCCCGCTCTGTCTTTCCCTCCTCTCTCCATTTCTCTCTGTCCTAGCCAACCAAAACGACATCAACAACAATAATAACTACAACAATAAAACAAGGGCAACAAAATGGAATAAATAAATAAATATTTTTAAAAAGAGTCCATATAGCTCATTTTGGTGATTTTTCATTTGAATGGTATAAAGAGTTGCTTAGTCAGAGCATTCCCCAAGAGAGACCTTGCTCCACAATATGAATTCTATGACCACATAATCTACAAGAATATAGATTATATGGGTTTAAATAACTATAAACCCATGTAAATTATAAATTATATGGGTCAATCTATAAGAATTTTTATTCTGTCATCTGTAAGATGTAGATGATGATAGTGACTCCCTTTCTTTGGTTATGAAAATGAAATAATGAAATAATGAATGAGTTAAACAACTTTACTATGGACTAGTAAAGTTGTTTAACTCATTCTATGGATGATCATTATTCTGTCCTGCATATTTGCAGGATCCCTCTATGTTTTAATTTTCCTCCCCAGGATTTATAAATAGTGACAGAAATCATTTACCTTCACAATCTAGGCCCCTTAATAGGATAAAACTGCAACTTACCACCACCCAGGCAGCATTATCTTTACTGCATGCTTTTAAATGATTAACAGTCATTTACATTATCATCCTTTAAATCTAATCCATAGCTCCGGCAGATGATTATGTACTATAATTAAATTAATGATATTGAACTTTAATTTTAGTTGCATGGATGCTTTTATTTGATGTTGTCTGTGCTGTCGAGTGGAGTGAACATTGGGTTCTGTGTGAAGTTATATTTATTTTACAGCCACGAAAGAGCAAAACCTTAATATCATATTGAAGGATAACCACAAATAGAATATTTCCACATGAGCCCATTTGGAGGTTCACATTTGATATTCATTAATTTAGGATTTGACAATTTAATGTAAATTAAAGCTAAAGCTTGTTCACAGAGTATGTGTCTCATTCTTCACTGTCTCAGCATGACTACACTGATTCTGGTTAACATATTCCTTCAACATAATTTACAAATGAGAAAGGGCTCTGGAGAACTGCATACATTCTAGGTTAGTTTCCTATAACATTAAAATCTTTTTAATCTGAGATTCCAGTTGTGAAGGAAGAATGAAGATTATCAAGCACAAATGAGCATTTACCTTATAAAATATAGTGAAAAATGCTAAGATTTACTGGTAACCGGAAATTGGAATAGAATTCAAATATATACCCTGTTATGAACTCAGCCTCTGATTCCATTACAGTTTTTCCCACAAAGGAGATAAAGATATGTTGTTAAAATTTGGAGGCTCTAACCGGCCGGGCTAGCTCCACGGGCGGGTAACAGAGACGCGGAGACAACGGCTGGGCAGGGAAGCTGTATTTCTTTATTCAGGAGCAAAGATTCATAAACTAAGACAAACTAATCACCAAACAGAACTCCACTGTCTCTTTGCAGCGGCGCAAGCACTCTCTCTAACTCTGTAACTCAGGAACTCTGGAACTCTAGTACTCGGGAACCCTCTGAAACTCTGGCACTCTCGAACTCCCTAGGGGCGGGGCCAAGCGGCCCGCAAAATTAACTGGACTGATATAATTCTCTTGGCGGGGGAGAACTAGAACCCAATGTAAAGCATACAACAATTCCCCCTTTTCTTTTTAACTAAATGACTATAGTATCAAGGGTGTGGGGTGAACAGAAACATATATCATACAGGCATTTTTTTTAAAAAAGAAACTGGCACAAACATGGAGAAACATGTAAGTAACAAGAACCAGTGTACTGCTAAGGGAAGGCCTGAGGGGGCCATATCTGCCTCTGTGGGCTAAACTTTATCAGCTTAAAAAAAACATTTCTTGCCTCTGGGGGACTACTTGCCTCGACGGGCATTTGCATGGGGGCAGGGAACGGCCTAGAGTCCCAAAGGCAGCTGGCTGCAATTTACTTACTATGAAACAAAACTTGTTATTAGCATATTTACTGCAGGATCCAACGTTTCTAATAGAGAAGGAATTTGAGACTTTTACATATCAACAACGTCTTTTAACCTTTTGTTACACCCATTCAAGATGGAGACACACCCTAGTTGTGGGCAGGAGAGGAAACCTCAGGCATGAGAATAATTAGCATAGCCATTGTGCGATCTACCATTTCTAATAGAGAAGGTAATGGAGAGTTTTACATATCAACAAGTCTATTTAACCTTTTGTTTAGACCAACTTAGTTAAAATATATTGCTTGTTAACTAATTTTTACCTTAGACTTTAAATGTAAGTTAATTTTATCTTTATGAGGATTACGTTGAAAACCTTTTTCATTTGACTTTGACTAGTAAGAATTTAGCCTTAAAGTTACTGTTTACCAAACTTTAAACATATACATAAACATGGTCATTAATACACAAGGAGAGAAACCTTTGTTATGAAGACATGTCATTTTAAACACGAATTTAAATCTGTACTGTCTTAGTTGTTGGGGGGGGGTTCACCATCCGGAGGTGGCTTCCCGTGCAGCTTTACTTCTAGGAATTGCAGGTTGCGATCTCTGCACAAATCTCTGCGTACTCTAGCTTGTCTGCCTTCAGACCGGACCAGCAGCTGGAGATCTCGTGTGCCCAGTTTCGGCAGGGAGTCTGGGGGTCCGGGAGGCCCGGGATGGTTCCAGAATTTATAGAAAGAGGGCAGGCGGGCCAGCATTGTAAAAGGCGTGGGCTTAGGTGCCCAGGGGTGGCGGCCATGATAGGCCGCTGCGGCCCTGCCCCATGGCCCTGCCATGTCTGCTGCCCTGCTCACAGTGGCCGAGCAGCATGGAGGGATCACGCGTCTAGTGCCCTGCGCCACACGGTGGAGAGCCGGCTCCTGTGGGCTGGCCTGCGTGCTGTCATTGGGTTCTTGCGTGTTGGCATCGGGCTCCAGCGTGCTGGCGTTGGCCTCCTGCCGGCTGCGGGGCTGCAGGCGCGGTGTGCTGGGTTGTCTGGGCGCAGCCGGCTGGCTGGCTGTTTAACCAGGTGGAAACAGCAGCTCCGCGCCTCGCCTCCCGCCCTCTGGCTATTCCCGCTGGCTGTTCTGAGTTCGCCTGAGCGAGTGGAAACCACAGAGTGGTCCAGAGATAAATGTTCCAGAAACAGCAAAACAGTCTCGTGAAGAAAGAGCAGAGACCTTTGGAGATGTCTTCACAAGCAAAAGAGAAGGCCATAGTACATAGGTAGCCAAATTGTCTTTACTTATCTGAGAGATGCGCAGGTCAGGTCCACGTGGGTGCCATTTGTTGTTAAAATTTCGGCGGGTCTGGCTGGGCTCTGGCTAGCTTCACGGGCGGGTAACAGAGACGCGGAGACAACGGCTGGGCAGGGAAGCTGTATTTCTTTATTCAGGAGCAACAATTCATAAACTAAGACAAACTAATCACCAAACAGAACTCCGCTGTCTCTTTGTGATGGCGCAAGCACTCTCTCTAACTCTGTAACTCAGGAACTCTGGAAATCTCGTACTCGGGAACCCTCTGAAATTCTGGCACTCTCGAACTCTGGTGGGGTCCCTAGGGGTGGGGCCAAGCAGGCCCGCGAAATTAACTGGACTGATCTAATTCTCTTGGCAGGGGAGAACTAGAACCCAATGTAAAGCATACAACAAAGATATATAGGGATATATTTGTAAGTATCATAAAAAGAAAACTATGCATATTATTCCATAACAATTTAGGCAAACAACTAATGAAAACTCTATGCATTGTATTTATGCTGCAAGGAGGTGTAGGAAATTATTTGCTTATGTCATCTGAAAGAAGTTAATTTCCACTATTAAGACACTGTTTATGTACACACCTATTAAATTGTAGTCATATAAATCACTATTTAATTAATATGAGAGGGGGAAAAATTGATTGTATGTCTAACAAAGGGACTTTTAAAAGCTAAACCAATTGCCATATAATGTGATGTTAACAATAACTATCCATTGTCTTCTTGAACCCTAAGACAGCAGGAACCTCATATTTCCACTATAGAGCCTAAACTTTCCCCAGTCCTGGGACCCTAGGGTAGGGCCCACTTTCCCGCATACCTCTCCCAATTCTTATCAAATAATATTGCATCTGCTGATCGCAACCTAATCAACACAACAAGTGCCACCCCAGCATGCTTCACTTCAGACTGTGTCCAGAGACTTCAGGTGCGGAACGACAACGCTGCAGCTTCATCACTCGGGTGAGACCTTTCCTTTCATAGTATTCTCTAATTCCATCCCAGGTGGTTCACTTTTTAACAAAGTCCCAAAACCTAGATATAGACCAGGTTCCAGGAGATAGAGCATATGTTCACAGGTATTCATAAACTAGGGCAAATATATACCTGAAAGCAGAAGTACACTAGAGTTTGCAGTGAGTACCCCCCAACACTTTATCTCTACATTCCAACCTTTGGGCCCATGATTCTTCAACAATTTGTTTGGTTTTGTATGTTAACTCTCTTTTCAGCCCCCAGGTTCCAGATGCCATGAAGATGCTGGCCAGGCTTCCCTGGACTGAAGACCCCACCAATGTGTCCTGGAGCTCCGCTTCCCCAGAGACTCACCCTACTAGGGAAAAGAGATGCAGACTGGGAGTATGGACTGACCAGTCAATGTCCATGTTCAGCGGGGAAGCAATTACAGAAGCCAGACCTCCCACCTTCTGTAAGCCTCAAGGACCCTGGGTCCATGCTCCCAGAGGGATAGAGAACGGGAAAGCTATTGGGGAGGGGATGGGATATGGAGGTTGGGTGGCGGGAATTGTGTGGAATTGTACCCCCCCCATCCTATGATCTTGTTAATATCTCCTTTCTTAAATAAATAAATAATTTTTTAAAATAAGACACTTTTTATATGTGTATTCAAAACCTTGAGTAGTTATTACATATGGTAAGAAATACGTATAAATATTCTTATTACTCTATTTATTTGGATCTTAGCATCTATTTCATAAATTATGTGGTTAGAAAATGTGATTTATGGGAGTTGGGCAGTAGTACAGCAGGTTAAGTGCACATGGCACAAAGCGCAAGGGCCGGCTTAAGGGTCCTGGTTCCTGCCCCTGGCTCTCCACCTGCAGGGGAGTCGCTTCACAGGCAGTGAAGAAGGTCTGCAGGTGTCTATCTTTCTCTCCTCCTCTCTGTCTTCCCCTCCTCTCTCTATTTCTCTCTGTCCTATACAACAACAACAACATCAACAACAATAATAGCTACAACAATAAATAAATAAAATAAAATAAACAATAATGAAAATGTGATTTATTTGATAAAAAATGAGCATTATGTAGAAACTAATAAAGTCTTTATTCAAATTATATCTTAAATGTTTGTTTAACCCAGAACAGTTTTTGAATAATTGACCATTAACAAATTTAGTAATATTCCCTTATAAATTGCATGTCAGGCCCACTCAAAGCTAGATTAGTATAATAGCCCCTTCAAAAATTTAATTGTTTGTGTATGTAATACCCATGTAAGAAAAAGTTCTTCAACTATGAACAGACTACCTTCTATATTTCATTTAACAGTTGTTTTTATTGGGTACTAGACATAGTCTAAGGGAAAATTATAAATTAATTTTTTATAAAGAGGAACTGTAGGAAAATCTTAGATGATGAGTGCAAACACAGTGTTAAGAAGACACAGTAAATATTTAGAAATTCTGTGAACTATTGCATAGCAGGACACCATAACTAAAAAGCATATCGAGGAAGGGAATGTGAAAGAAAACTGAGCAGACAATAGAGGTCATATCAACAGAAGACTTAGGATGAAATCTTCATTCTGAGACATGGGAAGGCACAATTTTTAAGGGAGACAATGATATTAACATATTTCTAGTTTGTAAAGATTACTTCAAGAGTAATGTGGCCAGACTTATAAAATAAATAGAGCAGAATTTAAATTATACCTATTTTTGATATTTGATGCCTGTTACTTTGTTTCTAAGTTCTATTTAGTGCTTAAGTAATTTTTTTTCCCATTAACACCACACTACCTAAATTATAGTAAGCTAATAGTTTCAAATTTTATCTACCTAGGACTGTATTGAATCTTCTTGACTCATTGTGTTTCCATGACAGTTTTTCATCCATCTGGACAACATTGAGAAATATAATTATGGGAAACTTGACTGGAATTTTATTTAATTTACAGATCAACTTGGAGATAATTAACACTTCACTGAAGTTAAAATATTGAGTTTTCAGATCCCAAAGTACAAAGTACTTTAAATTCATTTAAACTCTGTGAAATATTTTTTTTAAAAACTGTCTATATTTTTAAACTTTATTTTTAATTGTTTTTATTTTTATTTATTTGATAAAGACAGGGGAAATTGAGAGGGGAGGGGAAATAGAGAAAGAGAAAGAGAGACACCTGCAGTACAGCTTTACCATTCAAGAAGTTTCCTCCTTGCAGATGGAGACTGAGGATTTGAACCAGGTGCTCAACCAGGTGCATCACTGCCCGGACCCTAAAACTTGTATGTTTTTTCATAAAAGACATCAATTACCCAAAATTATAATTTCATACATAACTGCATTTGCAAATTATTTTTGATGATATTCAGTACAACTATTAAACACCACTAATTTTAAATTCTTGTGAATTTTCAACATAGAAGAGTATTTCATTGACAAAAAAAGATAAAAGTAATTTGATAGATATGATTTCATTTATTTATTTCATTTTCAGTATTTTCCACATCTAGAGACAAATTTTTAATGTATTTTCTGTATGGGCAAAAATTCTTGCAGCCAACTCTCAATGAAGAGGCATCCAGCACAGTACAATACCATCTCCTTGGTCTAAGAACATAGGAATGTTTCCACTGTGTTGACTTACAGAGTTCTTTACCTTTCTTCATCAGTTTCTACAGTAGTCACAGTTTCTTCCACATCTCCCCACGGCATATTAAATGCTGGTTGTAAGCTTGTGATCTGCCCCAAATCTCTCTATCACAGCACATTTTCATATAAATTCACTCATCCAGACTTAAACTAGGTGAGATACAAGGGTTCTTCCACAAAGTTATTAATACATTGCTGGTCCATGTTGTCTGCCATATTTTAAACCCTGTATCTTTTCCTCTTTGTTGCAGCTTTTTACAGAAACCTTTTGTTTGCAAGGATATTTCTAGATTTTCCCATTCTTAGGCCAATACCTGGTATGAAAATAAAACCAGGTGTAAAAGGGTGTGTTTGTTGTTTGTTTTCTTTTTGACACTCTGAGTGCATCACCTTTCACTGCCACACCCTTGACAAGGTGTGGGGGTATCATTAGTATGAAAAGTCCCTCACGAAAAGATGTATTGTGTTTGTTCACTGCCTTCCAAGACGACAATTTAGGACATTTTCACATCTCCAGGGAACAATCCTAGGGCTCTTTAATCAAAAGAATAGCATTTGAGGTAGGAGGTTTTGGATTTCCGTTCTTCTTCTTTTTTATTTAATATTTATTTATTCCCTTTTTTTGTCCTTGTTGCTTTATTGTTGTAGTTATTATTGATGTTGTTGTTGGATAGGACAGAGAGAAATGGAGAGAGGAGGGGAAGACAGAGACGAGGAAAGAAAGAAAGACACCTGCAGACCTGCTTCACCACTTGTGAAGTGACTCCCCTGCAGGTGGGGAGCCAGAAGCTTGAACCAGGATCCTTACACCAGTCCTTGCAATTTGTGCCACGTGTGCTTAATCCACTGCATTACTGCCTGACTCCCTGGATTTCTGTTTTTCATATTGGTATGCAAGCTCAAGCTTGCTTGAACTAGAAAATATTAAAAACACATTTTCATATTCTTTTTTGCTTCTCGTGATTCTTAGTGTATATTTTTGGGGTGAGAACATTTCCTTCTTATCTGGTGTGACTCCTAGCTTTCTCAGTCATAATGGGTCATCTCATCTCTATAACACTACTTACAATTCTGTCTCTTGTCCTTTCATCTTAGTATATTCTCTTTTATGGTTTTTCTGATATAATTTTGGAGAAGAAATGTCATAGGTCAAATTAAGCATGGTAAATTTGTTTTCTAAAAATATATATTTTGCTGGAGCCAATAATTGAAAAAATGTTTTTATTTTCAAATTTTTAAATATACTGTTACACCATTATCTTCTTTTTAAAAATTTCTTTATATTTATTTACTTATTCCCTTTTGTTGCCCTTGTTGTTTTATTGTTGTAGTTATTATTGATGTCATTGTTGATGGATAGGACAGAGAGAAATGGAGAGAGGAGGGGAAGACAGAGAGGAGGAGAGAAAGAGAGACACCTGCAGACCTGCTTCACCGCCTGTGAAGTGACTCCCCTGCAGATGGGGAGCTGGGGGCTCAAACCGGGATCAATAAGCTGGTCCTTGTGCTTCCCGCCACATAAGCTTAACCGGCTCCCACCATTAGCTTCTAATGGGTGTTTACATATTCAACTCAGCTGTAATGCTTCTGTAAGCCTCTCCGGCCATCTCATTCCATGTATTCATTTGAAGCGATGCATCCATCATGCAGAGTAGTCTATAATTACTCTACTCTTTATCTTCCTGATTGTTCACTGGATACACTCCCCAGGTCAGAGTGCAGAGCACACTCATGTTCACGCCATTGCTGTTTATCAGGAAAAATCACCTATAACTTAAAGGATGGATGGGTTCGTCTTTTAATTCATAGTCCCTGAAGCAACAGAAATTATGGTTTGTAACATAGTGTGTATCTGAAACACTTCTCGGTTTGTCTTTTCACATCCAAAGTTTTAAATTAGGAACACACACATCATAAAATGCAACAGACTTGTGGATAAAAGATAATTGGTGAAGAAATAAAATATTTTTTATCTTAAATTTTCTTTATTATCCTTTTTCATTATTGGATAGAGACAGGCAGAAATTGAGAGGGTAGGGGCAAACTGAGAGAGTGAGAGAGAGAGAAAGAGAGAGAGAGAGAGAGAGAGAGACCTACAGCCCTGCTTCACCGCTCCTGAAACTTTCCCCCTACAGGTGGGGACCCCGGACTTCCACTCAGGTCCTTGCACATTATAACATCTTTGCTCAACCAGGTGTTCCACCACCCGGCCCCAGAGAAATAAAATTTCTTTTTCTTTTTTTTTTTTAATTTTTTTTTAATTAAAGAAAGGATTAATTAACAAAACCATAGGGTAGGAGGGGTACAACTCCACACAATTCCCACCGCCCAATCTCCATATCCCACCCCCTCCCCCGATAGCTTTCCCATTCTCTATCCCTCTGGGAGCATGGACCCAGGGTCATTGAGGGTTGCAGAAGGTAGAAGGTCTGGCTTCTGTAATTGCTTCCCTGCTGAACATGGGCGTTGACTGGTCGGTCCATACTCCCAGTCTGCCTCTCTCTTTCCCTAGTAGGATGGGTCTCTGGGGAAGCTGAGCTCCAGGACACATTGGTGGTGTCTTCAATCCAGGGAAGTCTGGCCGGATGGTTTTACAAATGAATTCTACAAAACTTTCAAAGAAGAACTAATACCTCTACTTTTAAAAGTCTTCCAGAAGATTGAAGACACTGGAATACTCCCTTCCAGCTTCTATGAAGCCAACATCACCCTGATACCAAAAGCAGACAGGGACACAACCAAAAAAGAAAACTACAGACCAATATCTCTGATGAACATAGATGCGAAAATATTGAACAAAATTCTAGCCAACCGGATACAGCAGTATATCAAAAAAATTGTTCATCATGACCAAGTGGGGTTTATCCCAGGCATGCAAGGTTGGTTTAATATACGTAAATCAATCAATATGATCCACCACATCAACAAAAGCAAGGCCAAAAACCACATGGTCATATCAATAGATGCAGAGAAAGCCTTTGACAAAATACAACATCCCTTTATGATCAAAACACTACAAAAAATAGGAATAGATGGAAAATTCCTGAAGATAGTGGAGTCTATATATAGCAAACCTACAGCCAACATCATACTCAATGGTGAAAAACTGGAAGCATTTCCCCTCAGATCAGGTAATAGACAGGGCTGCCCACTATCACCATTACTATTCAACATAGTGTTGGAAGTTCTTGCCATAGCAATCAGGCAGGAGCAAGGAATTAAAGGAATACAGATTGGAAGAGAAGAAGTCAAACTCTCCTTATTTGCAGATGACATGATAGTATACATGGAAAAACCTAAGGAATCTAGCAAGAAGCTTTTGGAAATCATCAGAGAAATAAAATTTCTACTTTTAGGAAAGCAAGACTTTTCTTCCATTAGATTAATCATATTATTGTGTGATTTTTATTTTGTTTTTATTTAAATTCCCTGACCATTTTACTTGGCTAAAATTTCTTTGTTCTAAATATTGGTGTTGGCTTAATTTTAGGTTTTGTAGCGATTGTTCCTTTTTCTACAAGTCACATTTTGTCAGAAGGTGCATATCAGAGATTGATGCAATTTTAAATTCAATTCAGATACTATTTTAAATTCAGTTGCATTTAAAAAACACAAAGGCAGGGAGTCGGGCAGTAGTGCAGCAGGTTAAGCGCATGTGGCCCTAAACTCAAGGACAGGCTTATGGATCCCGGTTCAAGCCGCCCCCCCCCCCACCTGCAGGGGAGTCGCTTCACAGGGATTGAAGCAAGTCTGCAGATGTCTATCTTTCCCTACCCCTCTGTCTTCCCCTTTTCTTTCCATTTCTCTCTATCCTATCCAACAACAATGACATCAATAATAACTACAGCAATAAAAAAATACAAGTACAACAAAAGGGAATAAATAAATAAATATTTTATTTTAAAAAAAGGCATAAAATTCACATACTATTATCTTCACAATGACTGACAAATTTTTCAAATAAAAATTAACTGGAATGGGGAGACAGCATAATGGTTCTGCAAAAGACTTTCATGAGTGAGGCTTTGAGGTCCCAGGTTCAGTCCCCAGCACCAGCATAAACCAGAGCTGAGCAGTGCTCTGATCTCTCTGTCTCTGTATCTCTTTCTCTAAGATAAAATACTTTTTTTTTTAAATGGAGTAGGCAGTGGCCAGAAGGTTAAGTGCACGTGGCACAAAGTGCAAGGGCCTTAAGGATCCCGGTTCGAGCCCCTGGCTTCCCACCTGCAGGGGAGTCGCTTCACAAGTTGTGAAGCAGATCTGCAGGTGTCTTTCTCTCCCCCTCTGTCCCTCCTCTCTCCATTTCTCTCTGTCCTATCCACCAACAATGCCATCTATTAACACAACAATGTTAAACATCAAGAGCAACAAAAGGGAAAAAAAAAAATTCAGTAACCTACATTTGGAAGAATAGAGAGATCCATTTCCACCTTACAATCTTTTTCCCCCAGGGGACTATTCAGGCCTAATTTACAGTGGTACAGGCAACTGAACTTTAGAGCTTCAGACATGTAAGCCTTTTGCATAACCATTATGCTATCTCTCTACCTTCAGTAATTTTAATCAATGCTTCTATGATGAAGTTTTAAAATCCTAGGGCAAAACGTTCACTATCTACTACTACTACTACTACTACTACTACTACTACTACTACTACTACTAGCGTTTGCCCTTCTTCCGTAGCCAGTCAGCAGCGTCAGGTTGAGCCTGATGTAAAGTTTCGAGACCTCCTTTGAATCTGGAGAGGTGGCAGTCGTTGACTATGTGGGTCATAGTCTGTCTGTAGCCGCAGGGGCAGTTCGGGTCGTCTCTGGCTCCCCAGCGATGGAACATAGCGGCGCACCGGCCATGGCCTGTTCGATAGCGATTGAGGAGGGCCCAATCATAACGTGCTAGGTCAAAGCCGGGTTGACGTTGCAGGGGTCTCTGATGAGGTGTTTGTTCTTTACCTCAGCTGACTGCCAACTCTGTTTCCAAGAGTCTGGAACAAAGAAGTTCAGTGTAGGCGTAGGGGACCAGATTGGATGACGAGACGTCAAGCGTTGAACAGGGTGGGCGAAGATATCCACGTATATTGGCAGGTCCGGTCGAGCGTAGACGTGGGAAATGAACTTAGATGATGCTGCATCCCGGGTGATGTTGCTAAGAATTGGCAGCCATGGAACCGGGGTGGAACGGATGGTTCCAGAAATTATCCTCATGGAGGAATATAATTTGGAATCGACCAAGTGGACATGGGGGCTACGGAACCATACTGGGGCACAGTATTCTGTGCAATGGAATAGCATAATGCCAAAGATGATGATCGTAGTGTGGAAGTGCTCACGCCCCATGAGGAGCTGGCCAGTCTTGCAATGATGTTATTCCTCACGCCCACCTTTGCTGCAGTTTTTATGAGATGTTCGTGAAATGACAGAGTGCGATTGAGAATAACGCCAAGATAGACTGGCTGGGCTTCATGCCGGATTCTCGTATCTACTGAGAATGTGGATTTATATTTTAATCACATGCCAGAGGAGACAAATCTGTGATAACAAATAGAACTCCAAAAGCATTGAATCAATTAAAAACAGTTCTTACCTGACATTTCTTTATGATTCAGTAGAAGGAAAGGTAAGGAGTAAGCTTTGGCAAAGGGACAGGGTTAGTCTTTTGCATGTAATCAGAACTAGAGGCCCAAGATAATGGCAATTTTATTTTCTTCATCAAGTAGCCCTCAAGGTCCCAAAGGGGTTAATATCCCAGTTCGTCAGAATGGAAAGAATCCCAGGAAAATGCATGAGGGTTTTTTTTACGGGCCAACTCGGCAAGTACCCCATATCATTTCATTCATTCAAATTAGTCAAATGGCCAAAATTAACCCCCTAAGGAGACTAGTCACTATAATCCAAATAATGAATGAAGGAAGAGAACAAAATCAAATTTTGTAAGCAACTTGAACAACTATTTAATCTATCAAATTTTATTAGGACACTGGAATCTTACTGAGAAATATGTAGTTTCACTTCTAAAGAATTCACAAGATACCAGATTCCTCTATTTCCTGTTGGGTTGTATAAAACATCTTATGAGAGGTTTTACCAGTGATTATCAACACTTGAATTGCATGGAGCTTCAAAGTATGCTATTTAACATCCCTAGAAATAGAAGGGTTTGCAAAGCCAGTATTCTCACAAATGTGAAATAGCAATAAATGTAGCATTTGTGAAATTCAGCAAATTATTTCTACATCTTATTCATCCTCGCACATAAATGTATACCAGCTGTTTGCACCTAATACAGAAATACTGTCAACATTGGCTCTGGGCTACAGAGCACAGACATGTTTCAACTAAGTCAAAATACAACTTATTGTAGAAATTAATATGTACTAAGCTATTATGTCTCACTTTGATATTAAAAGCTTAAGATACTTAATCTAAATTCCTAGCCCTAACTATGAAACAACTGAGACAGTGGGAGTAAGATATAACTTGCCGCCAAAGTGCTTTTACACTTTTGATTACATTAATAAACTATGACCTCATAGCAATGAAAGGAGATCAGTATTAGAAAAGGGACCTAGAGGCCAGGAAGGTATAGATGTTTATGTAAAAGAAATTCATGCCTGAAGCTCTGAGGTCCCACATCCAAGCACAACACCACTATAGGCCAGAGCTGAACAGTGCTCTAGATTTAAAAAAAAAAAAAAAACAGTACAGAGTATTCTAAACAGAACTTTACTTTCTTGCATTTTACCTATGAAAGCAATCATTTGGCATCCCTAACATAATGGTCATTTTTGTTTTAGTTGGCTTTATTTGATTTTTGTACTGATTTTTGCCATGTAGCAGCAAATAGGCACTGTGATGGTGAGACCAGTATTTTCATGACTAAATAAAAATACTTATTTTGAACAAAAGATGAACAGACTTATTTTAAAAGCAGCACCATTCTCAATGTTTATTAAGTATGATTGTTCTATCTACTTATTCATGAGAATCCTAATCTTCTTGATTTTTCACTATATTTCATGTCAGCTATTCTCACATCTAGCACTTGTGCGGATTGTGGTTATCAACTTTCACCTCACTACACACACTGATTCTGTCTCCCTGTCATTCAGAAGACACTACTTATCTAAAAGTCTTCAGGTTTTTCACACAGTTACAAACTATAATTAAATTGTCATTTTTATTTTAATTTCATGGAAGTCCATTAATAAAATCCTCTCAGACCTGTAGACTCAAGATTTCAAGATTCCATTCCAAGTACTTCTGTGAACTTGAAATAGAGCCAAACTAAGTTACCCTTCAGTTTATGCCTGTCATTAACAGAAGTTCATAACCTTATTTGTGTTGGCAAGAGATGATTTATTCAAAACAAACAAACAAACTTTTCCCCCAGTGTCCTTCTTGCACTTTTTTAAAGGTCTCCAGATTTTAGCTACATGACTTGGTGTTATATTGCATTGTTGGAAAAGTCATGACATTTTTCTAGGCAAAACTGTATCATGACTTTTCAGACAATCCAGTACATGTTGGTAGAAACAAGAGGGTTCAGCTGAGAACCCACAATCCAAAAGGAGAAACTTAAAAGGTAATGAGAAAAAGTAGTCATGGTGGGTGGGCAATGGCACACCCAGTTAAGTGCACATATTACCACGAATAAGGACTTAGGTTTGAGCCCTCACTTCCTACCTGCAAGAGGAATGTTCACAAGCAGTGAAGCAGGTCTGCAGGTGTCTTTCTTTCCCCTTCTATCTCTCCCTCTTCTCTCAATTTCACTTTGTCCTATCCAGTACAATAGAAACAAACAAGCAAAAGGAAAGAAAAAATAAAGTAAAATAAAACAAAAAAAAGAGAAAATGGGCACTGGGAACAGTGGATTTATAGTGCTGGCACTGAGCTATAATCTTGGTGTTAACAATTAAGAAGGAAATAAAGATAGAGAGAAAGAAAGAAAGAAAGAAAATGAAAGGAAAGAATAAAGAATGGAAGGAAGGGAGGAAGAAAGGAAGACAGGGAGGAAGAAAGGAAGGAAGCAAGAAAACAAGAAGTAAAGAAAGAAAGAAAGAAAGAAAAAAGAAAGAAAGAAAGGAAAGAAAGAAAGAAAGAAAGAAAGAAAAGAAAAGAAATAGAACAGCCATTTGCTAATGATGATCAGCAAAAAAGAGAATGTTTTATAGATGAATGAAGGAATGGGGAGACAGGTGAAACAAGATCAAATATAAAAAGGAAGTTTCTCCAAAATCAGCCCTTACTGTTTCAAATTTACCTACCACAACTTTTTCTTATACAGACTTCTTTTTACACTATTCCTATCACTCTACCTCCTTTTTTATACTCATATGTGTACACACACACACTCACTCACACACACCCACCCACATACACACACACTCACACCCCCCCCCCACATACACACTGCAAATATCTGCAATAGTACATGGAAGAATACACAATTCTTGCTTTATTACTACCAGCTGATGGTCAAACTATATTATACTTATTTTAATATTGTTTATTTATTTGCCACTAGGAAATAAATCACTGGAACTCAGTGCTTGCACAACTACACCACAGTTCTTGGTTGCTTTCTTTTTTTCTTTTGATAGAGAGACACCTGTAGTGCTACTTCACTACTCATGAGAGCTCACTCCTGAAAATGGGGATTGGGATTAGGGCCTGAACCTAGGTCCTTTCACATGGTAACCTGTGCACTCTGCTGGGCATATCATCACTTGGGCACTATATATTATACTATTTTTTTTCTTTCTTCCTTTTATAAAATCAGGAGACTTATTAGGTTACTTTTAAATATTTTATTCATCTTTGGATAGATAGAGACCGAGAGAAAGTGAATGGGGAGGGGAGATGGAGAGGGAGATCGACAGATGCCTGCAGTCCTGCTTCACAATTTAAGAAGCTATCTCACAAGGGCCAGGGGCTTGAACATTTCCTTGTGCACTGTAATGTGTGCACTTAATGATGTGCCACTGCCTAGTCCCTACCAATTACTTTCTTTATACTTTTCTTCCTGAAGTGTTCAATAACAAATTATAAAGAACATGCATGAAGTAAACACAGGCTTTCATCTTCCAGAAAATTTGCTCATGTACTACAAGAAAAAAATGATTATTTTTTTTGCTGTTCTTAGAAAGGAAAAAAAAGTGGGGAAAAAAAACTGATAAAAATTTTGCTTATTTGGTTACTGAAGATGCACTCTGGTTTTCCATGAACAAAAAGGTGAAAGATCTCACAGAAACCCTTAACACAAAAACTCCTATCAAAGTCTAGATAAAAGTATGAGAGAATATATTGCTGAGAATACATTAAATTGGGTAGCAGACTCATTAAATAAAAATAGGCTTGGCACAGTAGTCATTAATTGAAGTGTATGTCTAAGATTTAAAACAAAGGACCAATTATGTCTCCCTCAGAAGAAGAAATCATGTATTTCTTAACTACATTTTTAAAAACATAGTTTTACTTCAACTGAAGGATTATATAAACCACTGAATTAACTTTGAGCTCCTTAAACCAGGAGAGTTCCAAGGTGAGAAGAAAAGGTGTATCTCTTACATGTTATGTTATACATTGAGAAGAAATGCTTTATTGAATAATACATTTTCTTGGGTGATTATCCATTTGTTTCTAATATTCTGTATTCAGTATCTGTAGGGATTTTCCTTCAAATGTCCTAGCTCTCATAGCTCTTTCAGCAGAAAATTCTGTTCTCAAGATGTATAGTACTTTCCTTTGCCCTTGCCAGGACAAATCAGAAATCTTCCAAGTGATATTACTGTATCCAAGATACAGCCTGTGAAAATATTTAAATATACTTCCATAATATACAGACATATCTCTGAACAGTTCTATCACCTCAACATTATTTTTTCTCCCATCATTATGAAGCTCTGGATCTATGCTGCCTATGCAAATTTATGAAATCTCATCTAATCAAGTCCTACCTTCCTCTGAAATGTCCACCAGCTTCTTCCTATTTCTTTGTTTGGTCTATTTCAGTTTATTGTAGTCATCAGGCCAAGCAGAATCTAGTTCTCTGACTCTTATGGGGCTAACCAAATGCTACTGCTTCTGTCTGGAAGACCTTTTTTGTTTGGCTTTCTTTTAAAATAATTGTAAAATTCAATTTCCTTCTTTAGACTTCATCATAGACAGCACTCTTAGAAACTTGCTGTATCACTTACCCCTAGGTTGTGCATGGTGATAGTACTGAAAATACTTTATGATGCTTGTCAAGGTACTTGGGATGCATAATTTTATAGCCATATTTCTTTTTCTTTCTCCTTTGCAATATGATGAGATTGAAAACCAAGCCTAGGCCCTTGGATCTTGATAGTTACATGGTAAGAAATAAGTAATATGTTCATTGAATAAGTAATAGATTCATTGAAGTGTTTCATCACTACTTAAAGATGATATTAGTTCTAAAGTTAGAAGATAATGATATGTATTTTATAGCTCCAGTTATTCCAAATATGTGTTCCTTAAGTTATAAGGAAATAATAAAATATGGGAGAAATGCTCAAATAATAAACAGATAATAAACAACATAAATGAAAGGTGAAGATGGAGCACAATATGGAATCATAAATAAAAGCAAAGCTGATAACTATGAAATCAAATATTTTTTCTGGTCCGGCAATAGTGACTTTGCTCCATTCCCACTTGGAATGCTTGAATTTTGACTTTATATGGAGTTATATATACTTGTCATCTGTGTTTTCTCTAGTCTTAAATATGGAAGTTCTGCCTAACTTATACAGGGTTCTGCAGAAAACTTTATGAATAACTTAAGAAAACTGGTCATTTTCCTAGAAGCCTCCTCCTCCTACTTCTCCCAGCCGGCCCTCATTGCAGGTTTTAATACAACTGTACTAAGTTATAATAATTGGTACATTCTATCCCCCATATTTAGAGCTAGTTATACTGGAAGATAAAGAGCATATTTACATATATGAATATGTATCAGATGAAAAATAATGCACAATGTGTCTGTGATTTATTGAATAAAAACTTAGGGGAGTCGGGCTGTAGCGCAGCGGGTTAAGCGCAGGTGGCGCAAAGCACAAGGACCGGCATAAGGATCCCCGTTGGAAGCCCCGCTCCCCACCTGCAGGGGAGTCGCTTCACAGGCGGTGAAGCAGGTCTGCAGGTGTCTATCTTTCTCTCCTCCTCTCTGTCTTCCCCTCCTTTCTCCATTTCTCTCTGTCCTATCCAACAACGACAACAACAATAATAACTACAACAATAAAACAACAAGGGCAACAAAAGGGAATAAATAAATTAAATAAATATTTTTAAAAAATTTAAAAAAAAAATTAAATTAAAAACTTAGTTCACAGCACACCCAAAAATATCTTTACAATGTGACCATAGGGAGGATTATTCAACTCTATTTTATTGGAAATAAAAGGATATCTAAGTGTGTGTGTGTGTCTACATACGTGTGTTTGTAAAAATCAATTTTGATACTAAATGAAATAGTCATAAATCTGACTAACATCAGTAAAACTTAAAACAATATCTAAACACCCGCTTCCCCTGTTTCTCTCTATCATCACTGGGGCTTCACTGCATCAGGCAAATATTTTACAGCTAGTAAGACAGAGACCGAGATGGAGAGACAGAGAGGAAGGCACTACAGCACTAAAGTGTCCTTCAGTACAGTGGGTGTCAATCTCAGTGGATCTCTCTTCACCTTGATGTGGTTGAATACAATTTCTGAGTAGCCAGTGACTTTGTATCTATTTTGCCCTTGAAAATCAGAGAAATTATTAAATGATTTAATTTCTTGAATTTCAACTTTTTTTGTCTGTAAAAAATGGAATTAGTATGGGAAAAGCAGTGCGTTAATATCAGGTTATCTTCACTGCATCTACTTGAACAATTTTAAAAAAGAAAGAAAGAAAGGAAGGAAGGAAGGAAGGAAGGAAGGAAGGAAGGAAGGAAGAAATAGAAAGAAAGAAAGAAAGAAAGAAAGACATTGGGGAATTATTTAATAAAAAATTACAATGTATTGTCCTGGGAGAAAACAAATGTGGAATAAATCTAGTATCTCTTCCTTGGTCTGCCTATTGGAATGATTCATTTGGAAAATGCTAATCTTCTCAATAATTCATTAGATGAGTATTTTGAAGTGGTATCTCTATTGATCAAGTACATAACTAAGTGACAAAAATTCATCATTACACAGGAAAGTAAAATCATTTAAACAATAGGCTTACATTTCAGAAATATTTTTCCCAGTTGCTTATAGTCAGCCAGATACTACAAGCAGAATGGCATATGCATTGTTTCATTTTATCTTTTCCCAAATTCTGAGATTTATGTATTGTTGCCCTCAATTTACAAAATTAAATATTAAATGATTCAGAGAAGTAGAATGGTTTCTCAAACTTTCAAAACTCAGAATATTATAGAACGGAATATTAGGTAAGTATTTTCTAGCATAAGATAAATATTTCCAAATAGTTACTCTTAGCTAGGATAATGGATACAATTAGGGGAGCTAACACAGCTTCTGTTCTTATATCAAAGAATACTACTCCTTTTTTATAAAAGGGTCTATTCTGAACAGCCAAATCTAGTCTTTCATGTTTTGTAAAACCTGGCCTTTTTCCTCTTTAAATTGATTTACATTACTTGAACAATCTAAGACACCTTCTAAATTTTCTAGATTCTGAATGTAGCTCTCAATAACCATTGTCTGTCTAGTTAATGGCCTCCCCTTTCTTTTTTCCTTTTTAATTTAAAATATTATTTTTTAATTCTTAGTAACCTGAGATTAATTAATTTGCAAATTTTGCTTCTAGGAGTCCTTGTCCTTGGGAGTATGAGTCAGAATTCTCAATAAATTGGCTGAAATACTCTGTACAATATTATTATTTTATAGATTCATAATACAAATTAATTTATGAAACTTAATTTCTAAGGATTAATATATAGTTATTTCACACATAAATTCATTCATTTCTTTTCTCAATTCAGTTGAATTCATGTATTTTTGGTATTAAAGTTTTCTTTTTTAACTAACAACGACAAAAATAAGACATACCATACTACTAAAAATGGAACCCAAATGCAAAAAAGAAAAGAAACAAAAATAGAACTACAGATTCTGACTAACTTCCTATCTACTAGTTCTTTTTGGCTAAGCTGGTCAGCAATTCTACATAATTTTTCTCTTGGTTTGTGTGTGAATAAGTTGTGTTTACTCAAATCTGGTTATAATAATTGCCACAGTTGCTTTACATTGTTTTTTATTTGCTTTAAAGTTTTAAAAAATAGTATATATATATATATACTTACGTATGCATGCATATATACATTCATATAAGGACATTATATGTATATGCATATATATATTATGCTTAGGCAAATGCATAACACAAGAAATATAACAAAAGAAAATGTCAATAACTACAAAGAGGAAAATCACCTACTAATTCCCTCTAACTGGGAATGTTTTTGAAATTTGTGATGCCCAATAATTAACAAAGATCATTTTCATGAATAATGATTCTAAGTGGAATCTCAGCTCCAATTTTTCATGCTTTTTATTTAGAAAGAGGTGAAGTAGGAAAAATGAAACAGAGAAAGAGAAAAGAAAGTGAAGCAGAGCTCAACCATCCCTGGAGCTCCTTCAGCATTGTCCTTGGTATTCCATGTGGTGTCATTGCTTAAATCCAGCCAGGGTCTCCCTTCCAGTAAGTTTCAACTCCCTCCAATATGTAGTGAGCTATTTCCTGACCCCAGCATAGAATGGTCTACAAATTTTGTCCTATGTAGTAAGACTTCTTACAAATAACTCAAAACAAACTGACATTCAATCATCCAACTAGTCCGATATATATATGAAATAAATCATTTTGATCAGTTATTTTACCACACAGCTATTTAGTAAAGTCAAATAGAAATCCATGAAAATTATTTCAAGTAAAAAGCTTTGATAAATATGTTGTTATTTGTACTTAATGTGACAGACAAGTTATGTGTGTAATAAATCACTAAATATTTCTTAACATACAGAGAACCTAAAGGTCTCAAACTCATTACATAACCAAAGATACCAGGGCTGTTGAAAATCTATTATATATCATCTTTAACCCCTTGAAAAAGGCAACATTTCTTTTCAAATTATAATTTACACAGCTACTACAGTTCTGTTAAATTTTTGCTCTTAATTATTCTTATTTATTGAATAGAGACAGCCGAAATCCAGAAGGTAAAGGGAGGTAGAGAGGGAGAGAGAGACAGAGGGACATCTGTAGCCCTGCTTCACCATTTGTGAAGCTTTTCCTCTGCAGGTGGGGACCAGGGGTATGAACCTGGGTCCTTGTGCATTGTAATGTGTGCTCAATCAGATGTGCCACACCTAGCCCTGAGCTACTACAATTCTATATATATTATCAATATTGACTAATAACAATGAAGCAAAGAGCAGTCATGAACCTGTTTTAGTTCTCTCTTTAGAACCAATTTTAAGATTATCAGGGGTTGTGTTGCTGTGTGCTGGACCACTGTGCCAAATTTTGAGTTTTAACAAACTACAAATTTTGATGGGTGGGTTTTGGCTAACTTGCTTTAGGAAAGCATCTCAGTAAAATATGTAGACAGCACTCAATTTTTACTTTTTTATTTCATTTTTTATTTTTTTAGGTAGGACAGAGAGAAATGGAGAGAGGAGAGGAAGATAAAGGTGGGGAGAGAAAGATAGACACCTGCAGACCTGCTTCACCGCCTGTGAAGCGACTCCCCTGTAGGTGGGGAGCCAGTGGCTGGAACCGGGATCCTTACTATGGTCCTTGCGCTTTGCATGCGTCACCTGCACTTAGCCTGCTGCGTTACCGCCCCGACTCCCAATTTTCACTTTTAAAGGATCAAATTCTCCAGATTAACACTTTCCAGACTGCCTTATAAAGAGTAATATATATACATACTCACATTTACACACTCATATGGCTTAGACATCAATGCCATATGTGTAACATACTATTTCAAAGTATGGCAGAATTTAGGTCTTTGCTAGATAAACTTCATCCTTTACATAAAATTTGATTCTATAAATGTGAATAAATTGATCAATCAATATAAAGTGTAAGTCTTGATACATTAGGGGAAAATATTCTATCAAAAGTATAATTTGGAAAGGATCTATAGACAAAAATAGTTGTTTAAAATCACTTGAAAGTCCACTAACCCATTTTAAAAATGTGATTTATAGAAATAGAATGCTGTCAGAAATATTTTTATTTATCACTGAACTATAAGTGAAATTATTTATTTGAAAAGAGTAGTTAGTGTTTTGATTTAAAGGCATGTCCTTCATTCCTGAGACACCAGAGCTTCCAGCTTCAAAATCTGGTACAGCCATAAATCACAGTTGGGTAGTGCTGGGGTAAATAAAATAATAATAATAAAAATAATAATAATAGGCACCACTTTATTTTTCCTTTTTCATTTCTGTTTTTCTTCTTGAGTTAAAGTTGATTAACAAAGTTCCTTTCTATTTATCCTTAAGTATTTAACACCACACAAAAGCCCCTGAAGCCTGTTTTTACCCAATGGAATTGTTGTAGGATCTATTTCAGCCTTTCATCCCTCCATTCTGTCTTGGGGGAAAATTCTCCAAGGGCTATTATGTTTCTGTAAAACTCTCAAGCAGAAGTACTGACAGGTTTTGTTCCTGACTGTTTTTCAAGGAGTTTGTGTAGTAAGCAATTATTGATGACAGAAGTAGTTTTCCCTAAGGACAAAGGGTAGATTTGTTTAAAGTCCATTATAACAAAGATAATTTCTCCCTCTGTGGTAAAGGACAGTTTTGTGGCTGTTATTGTAAAAAAAAAAATCAAGTTCGTTAAGTTCAGGGAATATTAGCTATGACATAAATCCGCTCTGTGTGTAGGTGTCACTTGGCTCTCATCATATAAACACCCTTCAATAACTGAGGCTTGAAATGGCAATTCTCTGGCTACTGCTGATACTGAGTGATAAACTGACCTTTGTCTCTGTTCATTCTGCCAGTTTCCATGAACTGTGTCAGATTCTTCACAACTATTGACATCTTGTTCCTGAGTTTGTCTTCCTGCTATATATGTGAATGCTTTCCTTTACCCAAATTCTTCGATTATCACCAAATTGTTGGGCATATATGTCACAACTTTCTGACTCCCTAGTTGAACAAACTCAGTTTAAGATAACACTTGTTCAGATGAAGAGAAAAAAAAGCAGTAATACAATCAAATAATAAATGCCAGTGAGTTAAAGTTAGAGTGATTGATAGGATAAAGTAGAAAGTATGATTACTAAGGAAATACAGGTTCACAGGAAGCATGGGCCCATGAAAATCCATAGAGTTACTAGGTTTTCAATCAGATCCCTATTGAAGACAGCATTACATATATGATTTATTTCTCAAATATCTGTAGTGTCAGAGATTTAATTGTGGATGTCATGCCTGAAATTCTTCACCTGTATCATTGCACCAACCCCCAGGTCACTGGAGACTATATTTTAGAGACACTGTTGTTCTAGGGGTACAACAGTGAATGAAGCACTGGAAGGCTAGGGGCTAGGCTTATTGAACAACTTGGAATTACCTTTTAATTTTTTTGTTCTTTTTAAAATATTTATTTATTGGATAGTGACAGCCAGGAACAGAAAGGGAAGGGGGAGATAGAGAGGGAGAGGAAAAGGTGAAGCATTTCTTCACCACTTGCAAAACTTTTCCCCTCCAGGTGGGGACCATATCTGGGCACCTGTGCATTGTAACATGTGAGCTCAAGTAGGTATGCCACCACCCGGCCCTTCATCTTTTAATTTCTTAAAGATCAATGATAAAACTATTTCTTTTTCAGTATGCCCTGTTTTCCACTTCTCTGCATAACTCTCCAACAATAAAATCAGTAGAACCAGATAATTTTTGTTAGTGATAACATGGTTAAGAATTTTTACTTGATTACTGCCTCTTATTTCAGTTTGAGAGGGATGAGCTATTGTCCTCTGAAAAAGTAGTTCTCACACTAAATAGGCACTTACAAATGCTTATTTACAGGATGTGCACCCATTTATATCAATAAAAGTACTAGGAGGCCCAGCAATCCTCCAGTTTTAATGGACTTCTTGGGTGAATCTGCTAAGGTTAATTATCAGAACATTATACAAAAAAAACATATATATATATATATATATATATATATATATATATATATCCAGAAATTGCCTACTGAAGTGGCATTATTCACATTTTCTCCCATCTCACAGAGATAACACAACTCCAAATATATAGATCAGTCATTGTCTAGTATATATGTGCTGCCGAAATGATCATGAGTCATTGTCAATAGTTAATGAGATTGATGTTCTCTGGAATATGCCCAGCTAACCAGGAATTTGATAATTATTTCCTGGTCTATGAAACCAAAAGGTATATCAATATTAAAAGAAATTTTTTTGCTTATTATTTTTGTATTGATTTCTTTTGATCTATGTTACAATACTCTGTATCTATCAGTAAGAACTCCATATGCAATAAAGATATGTAAGTGGAATTACAAAAGTAAAACTATAACTTGTGAATACTTTTAGAAAATGATATTAATATAAAAAGATGTTATTTGAATCATTTAGGTAGTCTGAAGACTTTTTTTGAGAAAAAAAATATTACGAGTCACTTTTTCAGAGACTATTTCAGTTACTGCTAACATCATAATGTATAAAGTAAATATATAGTGCTAATGATAAAATGCCTTACATCATGGAATTGTTAGTTTTGAAGGCATCTCTTAATATTTTAATTTCCTAAGCAGAGAAAATAAGAGTGAAGGAGAACACAGCACTGAAGCTTCCTGTAAAGCAGTGGGGACTGTGCTCAAACCTGGGTTGCACATATAGCAAAGAACACTATAAAACTGAGCTGTTCTGCCATCCCAGAATAATTTCCTAGCAGTGATTTTCATGGGCAGTTTTTTCATGTTCTCAGCATTTTCAAAATTAAATAGGGTCAAATTACCAAACAAGAGATACATCACATGTACTGGCCCAGGTTCTTGAGTCAAGACCTCAGCTAAAGCTGAAGGAGGACAGTGACTCAGTAGTAGGGCTCTAAGTCATGCACAGCCTCCGTGGGGCATGCAGGGCATATTCTCTAGCTGGGTCAGTAGACAATAAGCAGCAGGGTCTATTCTCTGGCTGGGTCAGTAGACAATAGGAATTTATCCGTCCACCAGTCAATGGAAATTTATGATATAATGTACCTAAGATGTACCCAGTGAATACCGAGAACAAAACGCATGCTGCAGTCACTAACAATGTACGTCATTGATCATTAAACATATATAAACCCTGAGACTGTGACTAAAGCTGAATCACTTGCATCAGGATTCCACCTAGCCTTGTCTTTTTTATTAACTTTATCTTTTCTTAAGGGCTGACTGAGATAGCCCTGGTAATCACAGTAACAACTCTTGTCTTCAAGTACAAAACATACCACACTCCATTATCATCAGGTTTGGTAGTGTTACATGTACATTTCATCAGAATGCACTTTGTGAGGAACCCATGAAGCTGAAGAAACACCTTATATCTACAGTGGTGTACAGAGATGAATACAGTGTTTTAGAATGCCAGGGAACAGGATGATATAAACATTTATGTTTTTTAAATCAAAGTTAATGTTTATGGCATTACTTGGACAATTGATATTATGATAATCCTAAATATGCAGTTTTCGTCATCAATAGGTAGTCTTCATAAATAAGCCACAAACTTTAAGAGCTGATTTTCATGTCTTTTGTATTTTTTGAAGTTACATTGGCTTAAAAGATAAAACAATACAAACCTCATACAGTATTTCTAAGTGTTTTATCTTTTGTTGTAATTTATATTGATAAAAGATGACAGGACTTACAGTTTACAACAATTTTCACTTTTTTCACGTCTGGGAATGACACATCATTTTCTGCACTGCATTCATATTCTCCAGCCTGGTCCCTTGTAATTCCATAAATGTCCAAATATTGTCCATTTTCAAATGGTTTGGCTACAAAAAAAAAAAAAAAACATGTTAAACTGTAGCTGCCTGAGGCTTCATTTAAGTAAAATAAAATCTCATGTCTTTCTCCTAGCTCTTGATGACAAAACCATTCCAAACTAAACTGGGGAATTATTAAACTCTTTGTTCCTCTATGTTCAGAGGAAAAGTCATAGAAAAAAAGCAGAAACTGAACAAGGGATACTATAACAACTATTTTCCCAGAACAGGATATACATGTGTTCTTTTTAATTGATTGTGGTCTCTTAACCTCTTCACACATCAAATATAGTTCTGCACGTTTCTGTAATTGAGTTCAACAACCTCCTAGCAGTGTAGATGAAATTCACTAATGTGGCTTGATATTTATTGACTTTTATACAGTGGTAAACTGGCAAGTTGGCATTTAACCTAACAAAATGTTGCTTTTCTTTTTGGGAAATATTATATTCACAAAGTTTCAATCTAGGTGATTTGCTAATTTAAACCACTACCATATTTGAACTTCCAGATTCATTGATCTTTCTAAGGAAAGTATAATTTCAACTCAACAAACTTCAATGGTATAAAAAATATGTGACTCTCAAGTTAATAGTTAAGTAGTTGTGAAAGCAAGATGACTCATCTTGACTTTTTAATATGCTAGGGTAAACAATGTCCATAATTAAAATTATCAGTAGATTAAAAATATAAAGGCACAATTACAAATGAAAGAATATTCCTAAACTAACGAGTCAAAGGTTACTCTTATTTTTAAGGATTTATTTTATTTATTTCCTATGAGATAAAGAGTTCACATGAGACAGAAAGAGATAAAACACTACTCTAGTAAATATAATGCCACAGGCATGCAAATCTTGAACTACATGTGTTGAGTTACTTTAAATGTTCCCTTGCGAAATAATGAAATTTGTTTGAAATTCATCCCACATGTAGCAATCAGATTTAGGAAGGTATCAGAGGTAGAATGTGTCTATGTGGATTTAGGAAAGGAAGCTGTACTTTTTATAATGGTTTAGAAACATAATATTTCCATATATACCAGAGATTTAAAAAATGAAATAATTATCTGAATTGAAAAGTTAAACTTATTTTTGTTGTCATTTTACACCCCTGACCAAACTGTTATGACAATGTGGAACTTAGAAAATTACTAAGATTAAATTTTATAGGAATACGACAAATTAAGTATAGTATGTTGCTCCAAATACAAAATCTATGCCAATTAACTTTATTCCTGTGTGTTGCCTTGTGTAGACCAATGTAAGCTGTGACTCTCCAGATAACTATGACTTTTTCATTGAAACCTGAAGCATTTAGAATGTAGATGATAAAAACTCCATTTATCTGACTGATCACACATTGTGTAAAGAGTTATAATTCTGAAATGATATTTTTAATGTTCTTCTCATATAGAGGTAAGCTTACAAAAGCATCAACTGTCTTTAGACTTTATATTCTTTTTTTAAAAAAGATTTTATTTATTTATTAATGCGAAAAATAGGAGCAGAGAGAAAGATCCAGACATCACTCTGGCAAACGTGCTTCCAGGGATCAAACTCAGGACCTCATGCTTGACAGTCCAAAGCTTTCTCACTGTGCCACCTCCTGGACCACACAGACTTCATATTCTATAAATCAGATTTCATAATAATTTCCTGATGTCAGTGTCTTCCCTCATCTGACCCAAATACACTAATAAAATGTTGATTTTTCTATTATTCCTTTATTTTCTTTTACTTTCATCCTTATAGTAAAGATGGTCTAGACATAAATGTGTCCATAATAGATAGTGAAATCTAAAGAGAAAAAATTATTATTCACATCTAAAGAAATGTTAAAGTATAACTTGAGTTATAAAGTAATAGTGATAGTAAATAAAAATTAAAGTATGGAAAAAATAGTTAAACTATAACAATTAAATTAAATGACCTGATTGGACAGGAATAACCAGATGATCATAAGTGAAAGGAAATATACCTCCCTTCACAATTCAAAAGATGTACAGTTTTACTTAAAAAAACATTTATTTTGTTCTAGATTATTTTAATGTTGAAGTTTTACGTGAATATTTATATTGTGTAATCAAAATATCAAGACATGAGGTTAACAAGAATTGTATGTTTTTCATAAGCACATGTTATAACATCTGAATAATCAATTACTATATAATTATTAAGAATGTGTGTAAAATATACACATTATCACTTTGCTATTTAAACACTGAAGAAATGCAATCAATGAAGTTTAAAGGACAGACATATATGCTCATTGGGAATCGAAAAGTATAATTTAAAAAAGAGAAATTATAGTGTTCAAAACTTAACGACTTTTGGATCACTATGCCACTCAATGCCAGCTATCATAAAATCTACATAATCATGTAAAAAATCTTTTTCTAATCCCACGATGAAACAGTATCCTTATTTACAACTAATTAAATAACCAGTAAATTTTAACATGTTGAATAACTCAGTAACCTCAGAGACAATGGATGAATAATATCTCTGAGATTCTCTATTATTTAATACATGACTATGTATACAAAGACACTTAGGACCTATGAAACTTAACATGTATAGTAGCTAACCACTCCCTTCTACAAGATCCCTCATACTTTGAGTCATGCTTTTACTTCTTTTTCTTTCATTTAATTTATTTATACAATAAAAAATATTGATAAAACCACAGGATAAAAGATGTACAATTCCACAAAGTCCCCACCACCAGACTTCTGCATACCATTTCCTCTGAAAACTTTCCTATTCTTTATCCCTCTGGTAGTATGGACCCAGGTTCATTATGGGGTGCAGAAGGTGGAAGGTCTGGCTTCTGTAATTGCTTTGCCATTGAACATGGGCTTTGGCAGGTTGATTCATACTCCCAGCCTGTCCTTATCTTTCACTAGTGGAGCAGGGTTCAGGAGAGGTGGGGTCCAGGGTATGTCAGTGAGATCCTCTGTCCGGGGAAGTCAGGTTGGTATCACAATAGCATCTGTAACTTGGTGGCATGCTTTTACTTCTAATCATTATGCATCAATTCTTATAAAACCTGCTTCCTTTCTCTCTCCCTATCTCTCTCTCTCTCTTTCCCTCCCTCCCTCCCTCTCCCTCTCCCTCTCCCCCTCTCTCTTGCACAAATAGATCTGACTCCATCCTGAATTTATCTTTTATTCAATTATTTATTTAGTTTAGTTTATAGACTTATCTTACCCAGCTTAATTCAAGATTTGAAATTAGAGTTGCATTCCCAGGGTTTTATGTCAGGAAATATACTATCTATAATTTGCTTGGCTGCTTCTTTGGTCTTTGTTATTCTCTGTTTTTCTCTCATAGTAAGTTTCATCTTATTTTGGGGAGCAAGGAAATCAATTTTATCTTTAACACTTGGCTGGGTGTCCTTTTTCCATCACTCCTCTCAAAAGGAGAGGGAAGTTGGACATAGTATACTAAAATGCAAAGAAGAACGTTTCAGTGAAATACTGCTCGATGGTTTCACTCATGTGGAATCTAGAGAACTGAAATAGATGAACTTTCAGGAAAAACAAGTAAATAAGGGGTCAGTTGGTGACGCACCTGGTTAATTGCACATGTTACAATGCGCAAGGACCCAGGTTTGAGCCCCCTGGCCCCCAACTGCAGGGGGAAAGCTTTGCAAGTGGTGAAGCTATGCTGCAGGTGTTTCTCTCTCCCTATCACCTCCTGCCCCTCAATTTCTGGCTGTCTCTATTCAATAAATAAAAGCTAATAAAAAGAAAAATTTAAAAAAATAAGTAAATAAAACAAACTGTCTCTAAGACTTTGTGAGAATTGTGGTGATTATCATTGGGAGAGTACTGGTATAGAACTTTATAATCTGTAAACCACTACTGATAACAAATAAAAAATAGCTAGGCAAGATAGTCCTGATCACAAGAAAAAAAAAAGTAATTCAACTCATGCCTCTGAATAGAGTAGAAAGACCAAAGCTGAAGGGGTACAGAAAGCTAAAGATGTAAAGATCATCAAGAAAGCCAAGACTTTACAAAGTTTATGAGGGATATTTAAATTGGCTACAGTTTTTTTTTTTTTATCTAAATGAGTGGTAAAAGCATCGTGTAATATTTTTTCTCTTTACGTCAGGATCATAAAAGTTGGTAAGATATAAATATATTTTGATATGGAAACCTCTGTTGTAAGCTTTACCATTCTCCACAAAGATAACAACAGTTTATAATATGTCTATGTTTTATCCATAACTGCAGCATAATCTCAAAGTATAAATTATCTGTTACCTATTGAGTCTATGAAAAACACAATGATGATGAATTAATAATGTCCTATAAAGCTAGAGCACAGAGAATATAAATTAAAGAGTTGGATTCAAAGACATTGGCATTTCTCTTTCTCAGTCATAAATAAGAGAAATAATTTTCACAAAAAAATTATCTTTGCTGGCATCCTACAGTGAGAGATGATAGCAGTGGTAAGAACAGACTCTAGACAGTTATCAAAGATTCTTTTTAAGATTATAAAGACTAACAAGAATTAAATTCAAATTTAAAGAAAGAGTACTGTCTGTAATGTAAATAGTCTTCTTTTGGGGCAGTCTTTTTCCAAGAATAGGAAGACCTTTCTCAAAAAGATGTGAGAAGTGAGAAAATATAGTTTTCAGTGACGGTACTATTATCAAATTCTTCAAAGAGAAAACTAAACTGAAAATATATGTTATTGTTATGTTTAATTATATGTCTCTGATATTGATATCTGGTGTGAAGTGGCCAGAAAGAGTTATATATTGACCACTAAAGAAGTCTAGATTTGACATTGTGATTTATTAAGGCATTTGTCCAGTTTTATATCATATATTAAAGTGATATATCCTACTGAGTACTGTTTCAGAAAAATCATTTGACAGACTAAGTATTACTTCTTTTTAGGGTGTTACCTTTTTAGAAATTTCATCTCATCTCTCAGCCATATATATATGAGAGCCCCCCTCCCTTTTCAAAGCACTGTATATCTCATCTCTCAAAATTATTTCTGTCCTATGACCTTTTCCTTCATTCAGAATATTATTTGGGGGGCTTTTGTTCATTCATCTGTATTTTACTACTCTATATGTTGACAAGTACTTAATACACCTGTTTAGTACATATCCACATTTTTAAGCTTATATGTATTTATTCAACTGGACAGCTCTACATGGATGTCTCCACATGCATCTCTAAATCAACATACCAAAAACAGTCTTTTTTTCCTTACCACATTTGCATGTCTCAGTAACTTTTTTTTTATCTTCACTGAGATGCCCAGGCCAGAAACCTTAGTAGAGTTAGCTTTGACTAGACTTTTTAATCTCAATATATAAACCTATTAGTTACTGTGCACTATCAAGTTTACTAAGTAGTTCCTGAAATTCTCTAAAAGCCCCTCTGTCCCATTTACTAATATGCACACTCTGAATATATATTCTCATATGTTGTCATATATCTCTTAAAGTATATACTCAGATTATATGGCAATGGCTGCAAGTTGTTTAATTCAATCATTTCCCAAAACTCTCACTTATAAGTTACCTGATTTATTATGACTTTCCTAGAGGAAATATTCTGTTAAGGTCTCAGAGTCATTTTTTATTAGTACCATGCATCTGAACCAAATACTTTGAACCAAATAACCATGCTAGTTATGCAAAGTATTTGGCAAATAGCATACTCATCTGTGATGTATTAGGATGATAACAGAACTTTCCTCCTATGATTGTTGAAAGGGTTAAGTAGATTAATCAAAGGAAGTACTTGTGATATTGTGTGAGACATCACAGGAGTTAAAAAAAAAAAAACTTTAAAAAAGGAGAAATATGCTAAGTTGTAGATGCTACCATGGTGCCATCATGACTTCCCTGGGCAGATGACCTCACCAATGTGTCCTGGAATATCACCTCCCCAGAGACCTACCCCATGAGAGAAAGATAGGAACTGGCTGGGGATATGGACTAACCTGCCTATGACCATGCTCAGCAGAGAAGCAGTTACAGAAGCCAGACCTTCCACCTTCAGCATCCCATAAATAATTTTAGTCAATACTCCCAAAGGGACAAATCGGAAAATAGGAAACCTTCCAATGGAGGGGATGGGATACAGAACTCTGGTGGTGGGAATAATATGGAATTGTACCCCTCTTATCATAAAGTCTTGGTAATCCTTATTAAATCACTAATAAAATACATAAAGTAGAAAAAAGGAGAAATATTAGGTGTTATAAGGATATACCAGTTTAGGCATAACAGAAGGTATGTTTAGATAAGTATTGTTTGCATGGTTAGAGGCTATTATTATTGAAGAATTGGCACCTTTCTCAACCATCTTAACATGATATTCAATTAAAATAAAAAATAAAAATAGGAGTCACTTAGAAAGTGTTAATGGCGGGAGTTGGGCTGTAGCACAGCGGGTTAAGCGCAGGTGGCGCAAAGCACAAGGACCGACATAAGGATCCCGGTTCAAGCCCCGGCTCCCCACCTGCAGGGGAGTCGCTTCACAGGTGGTGAAGCAGGTCTGCAGGTATCTATCTTTCTCTCCTCCTCTCTGTCTTCCCCTCCTCTCTCCATTTCTCTCTGTCCTATCCAACAATGACACTAACAATAATAACTACAACAATAAAACAACAAGGGCAACAAAGGGAATAAATAAATAAAATAAATATTAAAAAAAAAGAAAAAAGAAAGTGTTAATGGCATAGCAAATCAGCTCACTTTTTATGTCACCATAGGGGGTTAGTAAAAACATCTAGTAGAATTTAAATTGGCCTCATGTTGAATTTCTCAAAAACTTTCTAATTTACATACAAACATGTCCACATGTACATATATAATAATTATATGCAATATACATTCAATATATGTTTATACATTGAAATATATATAGTAGTTTCATAGGTTAAAGTCTAGTACCAGTCTACCTTTCTTGAGAGAGTTGCCGCAAAGGAACTCATCTGATTGTGTGATTCCTTAAAAGTAGAAGAGGGGGGTCAGTCAGATGTCACATAAGTTACTATTGCTTACTTTGAAGATGGAGGAGTCATGAGTTTACACAGACTGTGTCCTGTATAATATGGGGATATTTCTTCATTGATTGCAAGAAATTTATTCTCCTTTACATCCTCAAAAAGAAACATGGCACGTCCAGGTAGTGGTACACGTGGTTGAGCGCACATATTGCAGAGTGTGAGGACCATGTTTCAAAACCCCAGTCCCCAACTACAGGAGGAAAACTTTACAATAAGTGAAAGAGTCCTGCAGCATTATTCTCTCTCCCTTTCTCTCTCTCTCTCTATCCATTCTTCTCTCTCTCCCTCCCATTTCACTCTCAATTTCTCCCTGTCTCTATAAAAAAATAAACATTTAAAATCAGTAACAAAAACCAATTTACAAACAAAAAGGAATAGGACCTGTCAACATTGTTTTCAATCTTGTATGACCAGTGTGATATTTTTTTTTCAACTACTGACTGTGTGGTAATTCATTACAAACAAGAATGCAAAAGTAATACATAATCTAATTGGACTGAAATAGTGTTAGAAATTTTCAATTTTTTTCCTATAGATTTGTTTTTTGGATCATGCAAGATGTTGGAAGAATTAAGCTACTGTACTGCTATATTGTGTTTCTTATTGTTTGGTGGTGGTTTATTTCCAGCTTTAAGAAGACACTCTAATTTTATATCTACTCAGCCTCTTATTTTATTATTGTTATTATTATTATTTTGCCTCTGTGATTATTGCTGGGGCTGGGTGCCTGCACTACGAATCTCCTGCTTCTGTGACATTATTTCAATAAGAGAAATTGAGATGGGAGAGGAAGATAGAGAGGGAGAGAGAAAGATAATACACCTTCAGACCTGCTTCACCACTTGTGAAGTGATCCTCCTACAGCTGGGGAGCCAGGGGTTAGAACCAGGATCCTTGAGCAGGTCCTTATGCTTTGACCCATGTGTACTTAACTCAGTGTGCCACCACCTGGCCCCCTCTCTGCAGCCTCTTCCACTGTCCATTCCAGTATGTAATGAGTCAAATCCCTTTCATACTTGCATTTGATACTGTTTTTCAGTTGTATTTTTGAACTCTTCTTCCTCTGCTCCTACTTTTATAGATTTGTGTGGTTAAAATAAGTCTTCTTGTCTCATCTGTAATAATATCCTTCTCTTTATGCCTTAAACATAATTACAACTGCAAAATCTCATTACTATAGTATAACATTGTCATAAGTTCTATAGATTATGGCATGCATATTTTATGGGGAATTATCATTTTCCATGGGATATTATTTATTATCACAGGTCTTCATTAGAGCTTATATTTGCAAGTTGTCTACAATTTACAAAGAGCACAGGAATAGAAAATTTTGGCTATAATTTATAAACTTGCTAAGTTCACTGATACTTCTGAAAAATATGAGTGAAAATCAGAAATAAAATCATTTAAGACATTCCTTTGGAAATAAACAGTTTACATCAGAATGCACCATGAATATTACAGGCAATGTGATTTGTGGAAGTATTAGTAAACAAAAATAGTCAAGATTGAAGAATGCATGAGAGAAAATACATGCACAGGTGAAATTTTGGATAATTTCTACTGAAATGATAACTATAGGAGTTTCAGAAGTTAATAAAAGCAACATAGTAAGTGGCAGTACATCTGGTTGAGCACACATGTTACCATGCACAAGGATACAGGTTCGATTCCCCAATCACCACCTATAGGGGAAAAGCTTTGTGAGTAGTGGAGTGTTTTAAGTGTCTCCCTGTTTCTCTCCTTCTCTATCACCCCCTTCTCTCCCAATTTCTGGCTGTCTCTATTCAATAAATAAATAAAGGCCAAAAAAACCCCACTCCATTTTAATTTTATTGAAATTTTCACAGGGCTTCATGAATATTCTTTTTTATATTTATTTATTTATTTTCCCTTTTGTTGCTTTTTTAATTTTACTGTTGTTGTAGTTATTATTGCTGCTGCTGTTGATGTCATTGTTGGATAGGACAGAGAGAAATGGAGAGAGGAGGGGAAGACAGAGAGGAGGAAAGAAAGACAGACACCTGCAGACCTGCTTCACCGCCTGTGAAGCGACTCCCCTGCAGGTGGGGAGCCGGGGGCTCGAACCAGGATCCTTACTCCAGTCCTTGCACTTCACGCCATGTGCGCTTAACCCACTGCGCTACCGCCCGACTCTCACTTCATGAATATTCTTACAATGGATATTCATAATAGTCCTAAGCAGTAGGTATTGTAGGAAAAAACTATGTTTTCAGATTTCATAATATAATTTGTTTTTGTTAACTAAACCCTAGAGAGTCAGAGAAGTAGCTTACTAGTTTAAAATAGAAGAAACAACACATGCCTCTTTCCACCAGGCAGGAATCATATTCTTTCAATGTAGCATTAACAATTCTTTCTATCATACATTTGTGTTTTGTGATTATTATTATTATTATTTGCTCTTTGTATTTGGTGATCAGAGATTCATTTTCCCTGGGGAATAAGTGGCTCAGTTTGCAATAATAAACTTATTTATTGTTTTTCATTTCAAAAATTAAATTTTTGAAAATCAAAATTAAATTAAAAAAATAAATATGAGATAACATATTGTATATCATATAGAGAAAAAATTAGACCTCCATCTCCCTTGTACTCCCTGCCCCTACTACATACACCTTGTTCATGAGGGATAATTTATGAAAAGAACATGGCTACAAAGGAACTGTTATTGGTATGGTTGTTTGTTGCTAGGCTCTATTCTGCCCTAGTTGAGTCCATTACTATTAATGCATTATCTACTGTTTCTCTGAATGGATTCATGTTATTGGTCTGAACCATATAACATCTAAATTATGGTACATTTTAAAGTATTAATTTAATCTGGATGCTCTACATATGCCATGGTCTAATAAAACAATCTTTCCCAGTAACAATAATCACAGTCACAGAAAATTCCCCAGAATATTAGAAAGCATTACTTACTTTACTAGTTTATTTGTACTCACTATACAGCTTTATATGTCCCTTAGTATATTTGTTCCTTATCTTCTTTTATAGGCAAGATAAGAATATAGTTGTTGTTAATACAACTTCTTCTGCTGAGCAAATTAAAATCAGAGACATCCACCTTCTGCACCCCATAAAGATCTTTGGTCCATACTCCCAGAGGGATAACGAATAGGGAAGCTTCCAATAGATGGGATGTGGAACTCTGGTGGTGGGAATTGTGTGGAATTATACCCCTATATCCTACAATCTTGTCAATCATTTTAAGGCCCCAATAAAAAAATAATTTTCTGCTGGTTAAGCCTCTCAGTGAGAAGTATTTTGTTTTGGCAACTTCATCAAACAAACACAGATGTCATATGAAGGCAATAAAGGCAAACCTTGTCTGTTAAGATACAGTTCTTATATTTAAAATGCTCAAAGTTAGACAATGCTTTCTATTATTATTTGAATTTTTTTTACAAATTCCAAATATTTGTCTTGATTAATTATCATTAAATAACATGTAAAGTACCACAGAATGAATCTACATATTTATATACATTATCAGTTTTAAGTGCAGTATTTTTTTCTGTTCAAAATATTATAATAATAAACACAGCATGCAAAATAAATCAATGCAGTGAGTCTGAGTGTTCATTTCTATCCCCTTTATATTCACTACCATTTTTAGTCTTACACTCCAGCCTCTCATAGTAACTAGCTATGCATTCTGTATGCTTCAGAATCTGCCTATTTGTACCAATCCCTTGAATCCTCCTATAGAACTTTAGTCAAAGATAAAGAAAAATCCATAGGATTTTCTTTTCTGAGAAAAAAAATACTATTTACTTCATATTTAAAGTTATTGCTGTGAAAACTGGCAAGTTAAGAATTTGACTTTCAAAGTGCCATGAATAACAGTTTGAAAAATTCAGTTGTGTCACTATCTAGATGCAGGGCTGGAGAGTTCTAAAACCTTAGGTGTTTTTACCCCTAATACCTTGATCCTCTGGTTTCTGAAAAAAGATCATTTGAATTAGCCATTGTTCAACATAAACCAACATGATGATATATGAGGTTTAATAAGATGTTTCTATTTGTAACTACAGCTCAGTAGAAAATGTGGGAAATCAAAATTTCTGGGTTATAGATATATAGAGAATATTCATCATATTTGTTAAAGAATGAAATGTTATTTAATGAAAGAACAATAAAATGAAGTGGAACTGGGAGATAGCCAACTTGCACACCTGGGACCTCTGAGGACACAGGTTCAAGTCATATAATGATCTTTTCCCAGACTTAAGTGGTGCTCTGCGATATACTCTGTCTCTTCTCTTTTATTCTCTCTCTCACTCTCTCTCTCTCTCTGTGCTCTGTGTGTGAGTGTGTGTGTGTCTTTGTGTATAATAAGTAAATAAATGAAACAAAATAACATTTAATCTTTAAAAATGGATGACTTTATAAGACAGTGAATTTCCCAGTTTTTCTAGAATTTTAACCACTATTATATCTACTCAATATATTGTGTCATTTTTTTGATGGAACTGGAATTGATATCTAAAGATAGAAGTTACATAGTTTTATCATGATCAACTAGTGACTATATGTAGAGATACTCCAACATCATTGTATTCCCAGATCTTTCCAATATTTCTCAAAAGGTAGATGTCACTTTTTTTGAAATGGCAAGGTCCAAGTGAAAAGGGCAGAAACTATAGAGCCAGCAAATATTCAAAAATATAATTTTATGAACCCTATCAAAAAGTATGTTCTCAACATGATTATTTTATCCCCCAAATTCCAATTCAAAAGAAAAAAATTAACTGAAAAGGGATCTGTTATAAATATATGTAATAAAATATTATTATTTTACTTTGCTATTATTAGATTACATTGTCTGATAAGAATAGGAAGGAAATGAAAATTACAATGAAGAAAAAATACAGAGATATAGGTATCTGATAACAATTTTTATCAAATAAAGCAAGTGTTTCCATTATACACTATTGTGGCATGTATAAATGAAGAATCTATATTGGATCATGACAGGAATGTATTGATTCAATAAAAGTGATACTACCTATTAACTACAATAGTGCTAGATGAATATAATAGGAGAAAGCGACTCTTTAAGTTATGTTTCTTCATATAATTGAATTAGAGATCATTTATATGTGATCAATATACATGCTTGATGATTTAAAATAAAATATATTAAAAGCTTTGACAACTATCAAATGTATCTGCTGTATGTTTTCCTCCTTTTAAAATCCTTATTAATATTACTTCCTTTTATCTAAGTACATTGTCCTGTAGAAATTAAAGTTTAATATTAAATACTTTAAATAAAAATAAAACATAAACCTACTGGTACCTATTCAATATTACCTTTAAAAGATTTAAAGTGAAGTTCTAGTCAACACTGTGAATCTTAAGAAATTACTTGATTTCATTGTATGAGTCAATTCATAACTCACTTTTTTTAAAAGTAATAATTAGGGATAGGGAGTATGGACAATGCAAAGTACAATTAGGAATTATTTTATGAGGACTACATGATAGACTACCAAACTTTATGAATTCTCAACATACCATTTCAGTGCATTCTGTGTAAATGTAAAAGAGAATCATTATTCTCAACCTCTGTTTAGTTCTTCAAGATTTTATATGCAGAAATCAATAGTTTAAACTATCACATTTGCCTGAAACAATGAGGTCAATAGTCATTTCTTTTTTCTTTAAATTTTTTTATTGGGTAGTAAATAGAATAGTTTGTACATGCATAACATTTCCCAGTTTTCCATATAAAAATACAACCCCCACTAGGTCCTCTGTCATCCTTTTTGAACAGGTAATCTGCCTTCCACCTACCCCAGAGTCTTTTACTTCGGTGCCATACGCCAATTCCATTTCAGGTTCTGCTTGTGTCTTCTCTTCTGATGTTGTTTATCAACTTCTTCCTGAGAGTGAGATCATCCCATATTCATCCTTCTGTATATGAATTATTTACTTAACATGAATTTTTCAAGGTCCATCCAGGATCAGCTGAAAACGTTGAAGTCGCCATTTTTTTTAATAAGCTGAGTAGTAGTCCGTTGTGTATCTATACCACAACTTGCTCAGCCACTCATCTGTTGTTGGACACCTGGGTTGCTTCCAGGTTTAGGCTGTTACAAATTGTGCTGCTAAGAACATATGTGTACACAAATCTTTTTAGATGGGTGTGTTGGGTTCCTTAGGATATATCTCCAGAAGAGTAATTGCAGGATCATAGGGCAGGTCCATTTCTAGCCTTCTGAGAGTTCTCCAGACTGTTCTCCACAGAGGTTGGACCAATTTACATACCCACCAGCAGTGCAGGAGGGTTCTTTTGACCCCACAACCTCTCCAGCATTTGCTGCTGTTACCTTTTCTGATGTATGACATTCTCACAGTAGTGAAGTGGTATCTCACTCATTGTTGTCTTTATTTGCATTTATCTGACAATGAAAGATTTGGAGCATTTTTTCATGTGTTTCTTAGCCTTTTGGATCTCTTCTGTGGTGAATATTCTGTCCATGTTCTCTCTCCCTTTTTGGATTGGGTTATATGCTTTCTTGTTGTTGAGTTTTGCAAGCTCTTTATATATTTTGGTCATTAGCCTCTTGTCTGATGTATGGCATGTAAAGATCTTCTCCTATTCTGTGAGGGATCTCTTTGTTTGAGTAGTGGTTTCTTTGGCTGTGCAGAAGCTTTTTAATTTGATGTAGTACCATAGGTTTATGCTTGCCTTAGTTTTCTTTATAATTAGATGCATTTCATTGAAGATGTCTTTAAAATTTATGTGGAAAAGAGTTCCACTAATATTTTCCTCTAAGTATCTGATAGTTTGTGGTCTAACATCCAAGTCCTTGATCCACTTGAAATTTACTTTTGTATTTGGTGAAATATAGTGGTTCAGTTTCATTCTTCTGCATGTTTCAACCCATTTTTTCCAGAACCATTTGTTGCAGAGACTCTGCTTTCTGCATTTAATAGTCTGGGCACCTTTGTCAAAGATTAGATGTCCATAGGTGTGGGGCTTACTTCTGGGCTCTCAATTCTATTGCACTGGTCAGTTTGTCGATTCATGTTCCAGTACCAAGCAGTTTTGATGACAATGGCTCTATAATACAATTTGAGATCTGGGTGTGTGATGCCTCCAGTTCTGTTATTTCTTCTCAAGATTGTTTGGACAATTCTAGGTCTTTTTTGGTTCCAGATAAACATTTGTAGCATTTGTTCTATTCTCCTAAAAAATGTGGTTAGGATCTTGATTGGGATAGCATTAACTTTATATATGTCTCTGAGTAGTATATTCATTTTGATGATGTTAATTCTTCCAGCCCATGAACATGGAATATCTTTCCACTTCTTTGTGTCTTTTTCTATTTCCTTGAGTAGTGACTCATATTTTTCAGTATACAAGACTTTCACTTCTATGATTAGGTTTATTCCTAGACATTTTATTGTTTTTGTTGCTATAGTAAAAGGAATTGACTTCTGGATTTCAATTTCTTCTAGCTTAGTGTTTGCATAGAGGAATGCCACTGACTTTTGAATGTTAATTTTGTAGCCTGACACCTTACTGTACTGCCTGATGACTTCCAAAAGCTTCTTGCTCTATTCCTTAGGTTTTTCTATGTATACTATCATGTCATATGCAAATAGGGAGAGTTTGACTTCTTCTCTTCCAATCTGTATACGTTGAATTCCTTGCTCCTGCCTGATTGCTATGGCAAGAATTTCTAACACAATGTTGAATAGTAATGGTGATAGTGGGCAGCCCTGTCTAGTACCTGATCTGATGGGAAATGCTTCCAGTTTTTCACTGTAAAACTGGCTGTAGGTTTGCTATATATAGATTCCACTATCTTGAGGAATTTTCTATCTATTCCCATTTTTTGTAGTGTTTTGATCATAAAGGGATGTTGTATTTTGTCAAAGGCTTTCTCTGCATCATTGCTATGACCATGTGGTTTTTGATCTTGCTTTTATTGATGTGGTGGATAACGTTGATTGATTTACATGAATTCAACCAATCTTGCATCCCTGGGATAAACCCCACTTGGTCATGATGAGCAATCTTTTTAATATACTGCTGTTTCCCATTGGCTAGAATTTTATTCAATATTTTAGCATCTATGTTCATCAGATATATTGGTCTGTAGTTTTCTTTTTTGGTTGTGTCCCTGTCTGCTTTTGGTATCAAAGTGATGTTGGCTTCATAGAAGCTGGAAGGGAGTATTCCAGTGTCTTCAATCTTCTGGAAGACTTTTAAAGGTAGAGGTATTAGTTTTTCTATGAAGGATTTGTAGAATGCATTTGTAAAACTATCTGGTCCAGGACTTTTATTCTTGGGAAGGTTTTGGATAACTGTTTTTGTTTTGTGAGTCTGGCAAAAGGTTTGTCGATTTTGTTCACTATTTCAAATAACTAACATTACTTTCGTTGATCTTATGTATGGTTTTCTTATTGTCAATGTTATTGATTTCTGCCCTAACTTTAGTTATTTCTGTCCTTCTGGTTGCTTTAGGGTTCTCCTCTTCTTCTTCTTCTTCTTCTTCTTCTTCTTCTTCTTCTTCTTCTTCTTCCTCTTCTTCTTCTTCCTCTTCTTCTTCTTTTCCTTCTTCTTCTTCTTCTTCTTCTTCTCCTCCTCCTCCTCCTCCTTCCTCTTCCTCCTCCTCCTCCTCCTCCTCCTCCTCCTCCTCCTCCTCCTCCTCTTCTTCTTCTTCTTCTTCTTCTTCTTCTTCTTCTTCTTCTTCTTCTTCTTCTTCTTCTTTTTCCACTTCTTCCTCTTCTTCTTCTCCTTCTCCTTCTCCTTCTCCTTCTCCTTCTCCTTCTTCTTCTTCTTCTTCTTCTTCTTCTTCTTCTTCTTCTTCTTCTCCTTCCTCTTCTTCTTCTTCAAGATGTGCAATCAGGATGTTTATTTGTGCTTTTTCTTGTTTCCTAATGTGTGCTTGTATGGCTATGAACTTCCCTCTCTGTACTGCCTTAGTTATGTCCCAAATATTTTGACAGCTTGTGTCTTCATTTTCATTGAACTCTCAAAACACTTTGATTTCTTCCTTTATTTCCTATTTGACCTAGTAGTTGTTAAGTAGTGTACTGTTGAGCTTCCACATTTTGGGACTATTACTAATATTTTGTGGATTGTCAGCAGTCTTTTTGTTGGTGAAACAGACTGGAGGTGGTGTCCCAACTGGTAAACTTCGGGATTGTTACCAGCCACCTAATCTCTCCCTGGGCTCCTCTTTGTCCATGAGCCACAAGTACTTGTACTCATCAGTGATATGGTGGGTTCCTGAAGTCGTTCTAGTTCTGCCTTGTTGCGTTCCCAGGTGGTCTCCTTTGGTATTCCCAGTTGACCTGGGAGAGGAGAGGAGAGAAACACAGCAGCTGCTGCTGCTCTACAGTCCCACCGTTGGAAGTGCTCAATAGTCATTGCTTCAGAGAAATCATCGGTTAGCTTTGCTATATCCTTGTATATGTAACAGGTGGAAGCAAGTCAGATTAGATTAAATAAAATACTAATTGGTTCATAGGACAACAGAAAAAAAACATAAATGCACTGTATTGTACATTTAAACATAAGGCATTGATCCTGCCAGAAATTTAGGAGAGTAGATTTAGTATACAGGAGATGAAGATAACATTTACAAATTGTGTATGTTTAGCAACCTTCCATCCCTGAAGAATTTCTTGGTTCATATCATTTTACTTTTATAAAACTTAGAAAGTTAATTATTTTACACTCAAACATACTGTGATGAAAGTGTCTCCAGCTGATGATGGAGGGTACTTGCAGAAATATTCAACTAACCATACAGACTGCCTTTAAATGAGAACATGGTAACATACAGCCATTCATTAAATTGTCTTACAAAATATTTTGTGCCAGTCATTACTTTATAAATATGGTGGGAAAAATGTCCAAAGTTATTTTATTGTTATCTCTGGGGCTTCACTGCTCTGAGCCATTTTTTTTATATTTTTATTTATAAGAAGGAAACACTGACAAAAACCATAGGATGAGAGGGGCACAACTTCACACAATTCCCACCACCAGAACTCCATATCCTATCCCTTCCACTGATAGCTTTCCTATTCTTTATCCCTCTGGGAATATGGACCCAGGGTTATTATGGGGTGCAGAAGGTGGAAGGTCTGGCTTCCGTAATTGCTTCCCCCCTGAACATGGGCGTTGACAGTTTGATCCATACTCCCAGCCTGTCTCTCTCTTTCCCTAGTGGGGCAGGGCTCTGGGGGAGCGGGGCTCCAGGACACATTGGTGGGGTCGTCTGCCCAGGGAAGTCCGGTTGGCATATTTAGCATCTTCAACCTGGTGGCCGAAAAAGGAGTTAACATATAATGCCAAACAAATTGTTGACTAATCATGAACCTAAAGGCTGGAATAGTTCAGGTGAACTCAAAGCAGGATTTGACTTAGTTTGGAGTAAGGCACCAAAGTAAAATTCTCTGGATTGAGGGTGAGGGTGCATGTTTGGCTTCACTAGGGTGGGGGTAGGGGGAGGGAGGAAGATGGGACACATTCTTTTGGTGGTGGGTATGGTGTTTATGTACACTCCAATTAACTTGTAGTTATATAAATCACTATTTAATTAATATTAGAGGGTAAAAATTGATTGAATGTCTCAAATTTTTTAATGCACAGACCATTAGGCTAAATCTTTGAAATGTTAACTCTCTTAAAAGCTTAGACCAAGGAAAACAGAAGCAACCAGTTCACAACTATATACAAATAATGTCAAATTACATAAATTATGGTGATGTTGTGTATGATACAGTAAATCCTAACAAAGGGATTTTCAAAGTTAACCCAATTGCCAAATAAATTGATTACAGCAATAACTATCTATTGTCTTCTTAAACCCTAGGATGGCAGGAACCCCTTCTCTATAGAGCCTATATTTCTCCCAGTCCTGGAACCTCTAGGGTGGGACTTAATTTCCTACATGCTTCTCTCAGTTCACACCAAATGATATTGCATCTGCTGACCCCAACCTAATCAATGCAATGAGTACCATCTCAGCATGCTTCACTTCAGACTATTTCCAGAGACCTCAGGCCTGGAATGTCTACCCTGCAGCCTCATTACTTGGGTGACACCTTTCCTTTCATATGATTCTCTAATTCCATTTCAGGTGGTTCACTTCCTAACAAAGTCCTAAAGCCTAGATATAGATCAGGTCCCATGAGATAGGGCATATATTCTCATGAGCCATATATTTTTTCAGAATAAAAGAGATACACACAGAGAGATAGAGAGATAGAGAGAGGAAAAGATACCACAGGAGCAGTTTCCTTCAGTGAATTTGTGGCTCAACTCGAACCTGCATCATGGACATGATAAAGCAGGCCATATGCCAAAAGTTTACGAGGTGAGCAGCATGTTTATAGCTTTTGTTCCCATTGGACTTTGAGTCTATTGAATGTGCCAAAAAAGAAAAAAAGGAAAAGAAAGGAAAAACATAGACAGAAGAGAATATCAGATTCTCATATAGAGAAGACAGATTAAAAACAGAGCAGGTTTCCTGGAATTTGGCATTATTAATATTTTGGAAATATATATATGGGGTGTTGCTCTATGGCTTGATGCTTAAAGTATCCCTAGTCTCTAGCCACAGGATGCCAGAAATCCTTTCTTATACATTTAGAATGTCTCTTGGGAGATTATATTCCTTCCCTAATTGAGAACCAGTGAAGAAAAATAATATGATAGAAAGTAACTGCCTAGACTTGTAGGTCACAGAAGGGCATTTAAACTGAGCCCATTGGAGCCAACAGAGAAAGAGAGAATTATTTTTCTTCTCTTTTTGATATACTTCTTAATCTGTCTTGTTTTATGATACAATTTTACTAATTCCTTTGCAGCTTGACTAGTATAATAGCTGATGCCAAATGAAGTCAGTATTGATGCTGCTCCTTGGTAATAAGAGTTAACTTTATCTACTTGGAATCTCTCTACTTCTATGTAAGCACTATTTGTTCTTGTGTCTATCACCAGTCTGGTTGAAAAGCAAAATAAATAAATAAATAAATAACAAAAATTCTATCCAGGAAGTGCTGGACATGTGCTGAAGGACTGATCTAATGTAGCTCAGTCCTGTGCTGGGAAAGGATACTGAGTGGCAAACTGATGCTGTTGTGAGTTGTTGGAGTTAGTATTTAGAAAAACTCTGAGGGTACCTACATGATTCTTATTGAAGTACAGATGCTGCTGCCAAGTACTAGCTGGAATTCTCATTTGTGAAATCTAGTTTAAGGTAATTTTAATACTTTTAGCTTGTAACCATATAGTATTTAAGACTTATCATTCCCATCCAGTTTTGGAGTGGGGAGGAGAAAGAGAAATTAGGGGGGTCAAACTGTAGCACGTGGTGCAAAGTGAAAAGACCTGCTTATGAATCCCATTTTGAGCCCCCGCTCCCCACTTACAGGGGAGTCTCTTCACAGGTCTGCAGGTGTCTATCTTTCTCTCCCTCTCTCTGTCTTACCCTCCTCTCTCCATTTCTCTCTGTCCTGTGCAACAATGATGACAAAAGTAATAATAACTACAACAACAATAAAAAAGGGCAACAAAAAGGGGGAAAAGCAAATTAAAAAAGAAATTAGGAGAGATATTTCTAATTTGTTCTATTTAATCCACAGATTCAAAGATCAATCTTTTATCATTCAAATACCATATGCTAACTCTATTAGATATGGTTTTTCCTTCAATATGATTATGTTCATTCTAAGCTAGTTTAACTGAAAGAAAATTTAGTATCTTACATAATTTAAGAGTCCAAAGTTAGAGGTTCACAGCATAAACTTGGAAGTTGTTATCAAAATCCATAAGATATATGTCTCTAAGTAATGTGTTTTATGGTTTTTTTTTTCCTCTCATGAAGGGTTCTCTACATGGTAGCAAAGATCTCCCTAATATCCAAAGGTTTATACTGTCTTAGTGGCCTTAATGTTAGCCAAATAAAGACCCTTTCTTTATCCAGTAGAGGTGACCTTAAAGCTCATATAAGCCCTGATTTTATCTCAGTTTCATCTCTAGGATAATCAGTACAACAAAGAGAAGGATGTCATTGAACAGTTGAAGCTTATATCCCAAACTCATTCTGTACCAGACAGTGAAGTCAGCTTATCTTAAACATCTAGAACAGTTCCTATCAAAAGCACTAACTCTTTTTGCCAAAGGTAACGAGCATACAATTATACCATATCGACTATTAATATCGACTACTAATGCTTCAGATAGGCTTCTGTGATATGCTTTACCGTTTCTCAATTAAGTATCTATACCATAACCAGCCTCTTCCTTATTTCAATATTATAATACCTTTATCATCATCAACTCATGAATGAGTATGTGCATAAGCAAGATATTGGGCTTTCTTCCATTTTATATTTTCTGTTTTTTATCAACCATAAATAGCTTCAATGAGATAGCTCTTTTGAATTGAAGCTATATTATATTTTTGTGTCACTATAGTGAAAATCATCATTTATTTCTTTATTTTCCTACATTTTGTCTTTAAGTTTCTTATCTTGATGTTCCTCTACTTCTTATGACATATTTATTCTAATTTTAAAAGTTTAAAGTAATTTCCAAGTCTATATGAGTTTAATATGACAAATGGAGAGTAAATAAATGATAATCATTTTGAATAAATGTCAACAAAGTAAATTCGGGATATGCCAAAAGACCATGAAGTGTTGAGTTAAATGACTGCATATTTGATAAAGACCTTTATTAATTTTCACACTTCAAGCATTTACTAAAACTTTAGCAAGTTTCTAATATAGTTTTATTATATTAGCAGGAAAAAAATCAGAGAATGCAGTGTTACTTATCCAGTTCTGATGGTTGCAATTTTATTCAGAGACACATAAGTATCTAAATAATTACAGAGAATAAAAAGTCATTTTTCCTGCTGTCATATAAACATTACATACAATAGAAAATTTGTTGACTATGGTGGTTATTATTGGTGGGGTGGTGGAAAAAGAACTCTGGAGGTCAGTGTGGTATGACCTATACCCCATACTAGAATAAGCATTTTCTCTTTCTCCTGATATTGCTGTGTGATTTTTAACAACTTCCTATTTATTTATTTAAAAAAAACAGTAAATACAGTTGTTCGTACATGTGCAAATTTTCTCAGTATTTTGAAAAACCAAAACACTGTAACCCCCAGGTCCCCCTCAAGCATCAAGCATCGTGCACAAGGACCTGAACTCCCCGCCGCCACAGCCCTTTTTTCCGGTGCAATACACCAAACCCATAGACAATGTTCTTAAACTCTCTGAACTTCATTCTACTCTTCTATAAAATAAAAAAAAAACTTCCTCTTAGGGTTTTTAAGATTAAAAAAAATTGCCAAATATATCCTAACAAATAACACAAAGCAATACAAAGCTTATGTTCATAATGCAAGATCTCTACACTTCTTTACTGTTTCATTTCTTTGTTCTCTTTGTCATGTCCATGTGTTGAAGGATACAAAAACCAAGAAAAGCAGTGAGCAGAAAAATCAAATCAGTCTTTTTGTACTGACATTATGGAGCTACTTATGGAAAAGGAAAAAGGACATTCAGAAGTTGTAATGGATGTGGGTGTGGGTGTGACTTAAAAATAAAGTGAAGTCTGGTGGTAGCACAGCGGGTTAAGCACACATGGCATGAAGCACAAGGACCAGCCTCAGGATCCCAGTTTGAGCCCCCAGGACTCCCCACATGTAGGGGAGTCACTTCACAGGTAGTGAAACAGGTCTGCAGGTGTCTGTCTCTCCCCCTCTCTGTCTTCCCCTTCTCTCTCCATTTCTCTATGTCCTATCCAACAACAACAACATCAATAACTACAACAGTAAAAACAACAAGGGAAACAAAAGGGAAAATAAATAAATAAATAAATAAATAAATAAATAGAACTTAAAACTTAAAAAGAAAGTGAAGTTGGGGCCTTAACATACTCTATCTACCACCTGAGGAAGATGGGTCATGAGATTGGGGCAGCTTGGAACGTTCCTATGCATGACAACAGAATGTGAGCTCAGACCTACAGGGATGCAGAGGTTACATAGGCTCCTAAGCTGGATATGGGCCCCAGATGAAATCGACGGGGTCTACAGTCAACAATATTTATACACCTTTTCCATATTTGGGAGCTACTGTCTTCCCTGATCCAGATTTCTGGTCCTTTTTCCAGCCATGACATCATTGCCTCAGACAGTAACTTTGGTCCACCTGTATATCTATCTGGTCTCAGGAAAAAAACAGTATAGTCATCGGCCCTTTGGAATATAACTAAAATAGGCCTACTAGCTATCTTCAAAATGGAGAACCCAAATCTTCATCTACAATATTCCAGCCTTTAGGTCCATGATTAGTCAACAATTTGTTTGGCATTATATGTTAACTCTTTTTTCAGCCACTAGGTTCAAGATGCTACCATGATGCCAACCGGACTTCCCTGCAGATGACGCCACCAATGTGGAGCCCTGCTTCCCCAGAGTCCCTCCCCACTAGGGAAAGAGAGAGACAGGCTGGAAGTATGGATCAACCTGTCAACGCCCATGTTCTGCTAGGAAGCAATTACAGAAGCCAAACCTCCCACCTTCTGCACCCCATAATGACCCTGGGTCCATACTCCCAGAGGGGTAAAGAATAGGAAAGCTATCAAGGTAGGGGAGAGGATACGGAGTTCTGGTGGTGGGAATTGTGTGTAGTTGTAGCCCTCTTATCCTATGGTTTTTGTCAGTGTTTCCTTTTTATAAATACAATTAAAAAAAAAGTTTATAAAAGTATTCTCCATTATAAGTCTGTGGTCTTCTTGCCCCTACTTTCTTTACTTTGTAAGTTGGTCTTGCTCTGTCTCATACAACCTACATGTACACCGGCATGTGTGTTCCAACTTTTCTTGAATAAAAGCTTAAAATTTTTGTAAATAATGGATTTCCCTCCAGTTTTTTGTTGAGTTGAAATGTGATGAAACTCCAAAACTGGGGGATCCCTATTGCCCCTATACCCATAATCAATGTTCTAACCATGAGAGAAATCTGAAGGAACAGGATAAGGAGCTGGAAGGCAGATATTTACTGTGGTTGTAATGTGAGAGAGAACCACTGCCCAGATTTTAGTAGTCTGACCTGCTTAGTGCTGAACTCCATTTTTCTCCTTTATGGATTGTATCTTCTGTTCCAGCCACATTGACTTCCCTATGCTTGAAACTCTCCTGTCAAGAGATTTCACTGCTGCTGCCTCTGCCAGTAATGTTCTTACTACAAATGACTATAAAGAAAGCTTCCCGTCTACCCTCACCTGTTTGCTTAAATGTCACCTTTTTGTTGAAGTTACCCTGCTAACCATATTTAAATTAAAACATTTTCCTCACAGGCTCAACAATTTTAATCCATTTTACCTGGTTTATTTTTTCCCACCTAATTCCTTCACTTTGTAATATAATAAATGAATAGCTGTTTTTTTTTTATTGAAATCTACCTAAACGAAATAAACATTTGACAAGGAAAAGGTTTTGTTATATTTGTTCACTGCTGTATTTCACGTTCTAACATATAGCAGACTCTTAGCAAATAATTATTTTATTAATAAAGGATATATTTTACAAGAGAAATTTTAGAGGGACATACAGATAATTTTAACAAAACATTAAGAGATATAGCTAAACAGTTTTAATAAAAAGGGGATTGGTTACATTATTTTTCTTTGATTGGGAGACGATACTTATACTAGTAAGACCAAAATTAATCTTGCAATAAAAATCAGATAAACACAGCAGCAACAAATGCTGGAGAGGCTGTGGGGACAGAGAAATATACAAGGAGCTCTGCAAACTTAGCACCAAAAAAGCAAATGACCCCTTGCATAAATGGGCAGAGTATATAAACACAACATTCACTACAGAGGAAATCCAAAATGGCTAACAAACATATGAAAAATTGCTATAGGTCACTGATTGTCAGAGAAATGCAAATAAAGACAACATTGAGATATCACCTCACCCCTGTGAAAATGGTATACATCAAAAAGGACAGCAGCAACAAATGCTGGAGAGGCTGTGGGGACAGAGGAACCCTTTTACATTGCTGGTGGGAATGTAAATTGGTACAGCCTCTGTGGAGAGCTCTCTGGAGAACTCTCACAAGGCTAGACATGGACCTTCCATATGACCCAGTAATTCCTCTCCGGGGCTTATACACCAAGGACTCCATAACACCCAACCAAAAAGATATGTGTACTCCTATGTTCATAACAGCACAATTCATAATAGCTAAAACCTGGAAGCAACCCAGGTGCCCAACAACAGATGAGTGGCTGAGAAAGCTGTGGTATGTATACACAATGGAATACTATGCAGCTATCAAGAACAATGAACCCACCTTCTCTGACCCATCTTGGACAGAGCTAGAAGGAATTATGTTAAGTGAGCTAAGTCAGAAAGATAAAGATGAGTATGGGATGATCCCACTCATCAACAGAACTTGAGAAAGAAGAACAGAAAGGGAAACTAAAAGCAAGATCTGACTAAATCTGGAGTAGGGCACCTAAGTAAAAAGCCTGTGGTGAGGGGGAGGTTGGACACTCAGCTTCCCAGGGTGGTGGGGGGGGCATAGGTGGGTGGGTGGGAGGGGGGCACAGTATTTTGGTGGTGGGAATGGTGTTTATGTACACTCCTATTAATTTGTAGCCATATAAATAACTATTTAATTAATATGAGAGGGGAAAATTGATTGTATGTCTCAAACTTTTTAAAACAGAGACTGAATCTTTTTAATACATAGGCTGAGTCTTCGATATGTTGACTCTCTCAAAAGCCTAGACCAGGGAGAACAGAAGCAACCAATAGCACAGCTATATACAAGATGTTGGGGATTGTACAGCAAATCCTAATAAAGTGACTTTTCAAAGTTAACCCAATTACCAAATAATGTGATGATAACAATAACTACCCATTGTCTTCTTGAACCCTAAGACAGCAGGAACCTCACATTTCCACTATAGAGCCTATATTTCCCCCAGTCCTGGAACCTTAGGGTGGAGCGCACTTTCCTGCATGCTTCTCTCAATTCAGATCAAATAATATTGTATCCGCTGATCACAACCTAATAAATGCAATGAGTGCCACCCCAGCATGCTTCACTTCGGACTGTGTCCAGAGACTTCAGGTGTGGAATGACAACCCTTCAACTTCAATACTCAGGTGAGACCTTTATTTTCAAGTATTCTCTAATTCCATTCCAGGTAGTTCACTTCCTAACAAAGTCCCAAAACCTAGATATAGACCAGGTTCCAGGAGATAGAGCATATGTTCACATGTATCCATAAACTAGGGCAAAATATATACCTGAAAGCAAAAGTACACAATAGTCTGCAGTGAGTACCCCCCAACACTTCATCTGCACTATTGCAGCCTTTAGGTCCATAATGGTTCAACAATTTGTTTGTCTTTGTATGTTAACTCTCTTTTCAGCCAACAGGTTCCAGATGCCAGCATGATGCCAACCAGACTTCTCGGGACTGATGACCCCACCAATGTGTCCTGGAGCTCTGCTTCCCCAGAGACCCACCCTACTAGGGAAAGAGAGGGCCAGGCTGGGAGTATTGATCAACTAGTTGATGCCCATATTCAGCAGGGAAGCAATTACAGAAGCCAGACCTTCCACCTTCTGCAACCCACAATGACCTTGGGTCCATACTCCCAGAGGGATGAAAAATAGGAAAGCTATCAGGGAGGGGTGGGGATATAGAGATCTGGTGGTGGGAATTGTGTGGAGTTGTATCCTTCCTATCCTATGGTTTTAGTAATGTCTCCTTTTTAAAATAAATAAATAACATCTATAAATATTATAAAAATTTACAGAACATGAGAGTTCTTCCTGCCGGGCTAGCTTTGAGGGTGGGAAACAGACGACCAGGGACTCATGGCTGAGTGGGAAGCAATGCAATGTTTATTGAGAAAAGAATCTGCATTTATAGTTTCCAGGAAGGAAGTGGTAGGGTGGAAAACAGGATGTGACTAGGAGAGGGGGCAGAGCGAAAAGAGAGTGCAAACCAGTGGAGATTAAATGGTGGAAAATAGGGTGTGACTAGGAGAGAGGGCGGAGCAAAAAGAGAGTGGGAACCAGTGGGGATTAAACCAGTGCCCTGCAGATAGGGTGTGTCTCAGGTAAGCAGTGATTATGTAAATAGACCACAGCTTTAATAATGCAAGCATGATGTTCAAAACAGAAGGGGTCTTAGAAGCAGAATTAGAAGCATACCAACACTTCCTATATTAAAATATTTTTATTTAGCTTTATAACCAATTTTAATATAAGAATTTCCCCAACCAAAAGATTTCACAGGCATATAATTATATACCTATTATACAATTATATACTAATAGTCTCTACAGTGTGGATATATATATATATATATAGCGTGTGTGTATATTTATATACAAAAATATGCACATATACATAGATATTTCTCCATAAAAGTTTTTATGAGGATACACATGATTATATATCTACATATAAAAGGTGTTAATGTCTGCTTTTATAAAAAATTACTATGGAAAAGAAAAAAAGGGTTAAAAGATTAATCACAAGGTAGAAATGATTTAATTTTTGTCTTTATTACTTTTTTCCCCACTAATTTTCCTCCTTGCAGGCACTGAGGCTTTATATTATTCTCTTAATAAGGACTGAAGCTCAGCAAGCAAGAAACAAAAGCTGTGGAATTCTGTTCTTATATAGATTAAAATTTTCAACAGTTTGGTGAAGAAAAGGCCTAGCAAGTCATTCTTATTAACAAGACAGTACAGGCTAGGAATGCAAATGTTGAATGATACATTTTTATGAAGTTCATATACAATGGCCTTTCTACCCATCTTTTAACCCAATATATGACCTATCTTGTACAAATAATAATAATAATACATAGAACTCAGCTGTGAGCACAGCTTTTTGAGAAGCTTTCTCTACACAGAAATCCACTGCTGCTGAATAGTCATCACAGCATCATTATATGACAGCAGAATTCTGCTTTTGTGATTAATGCTTTGGGTGAGGAGCACTCACCCTAACACTTTATACATTGTCAAAATCTTGTAGGTTCATTTCTTAAAAAGCATTTGAAGTAATTATTTTGATAAAAGTAATTATACAAGAGTAAAAGGACACACCAATTTCTTCATTATAAACAATAGAAATAAGAGTCTCTTTTTCTCTGTATAAATTTCAATTAAAAAGCACAATGCTTCTTTCTTCACTCTCTACCAGTGGAGCAGGTAGAACTGAGCTAAGCTAAAATAATGGTTACAATGGTTACAAGTATGTTCTTCTGCAGGAAAAAAAAAAAAGCTACTGACATATTGTTTTCATATACAGCATTTCCTGAAGTTTGGTGCTTTATTAGTTCATAACCACTGTACAAACTGCTATAAAACTATCAGAACATAATTTGGAGATGGTTTTAAGGCTTAGCTAGCACTTCTATGAAAACTTGATTTTTGTTACGTTCACTGATAGACAGGGGGAAAATATCAGTATGAATGATCATTAGGCTTCTATTTACATTTTTATTTTAAAGCTATTACTTAACTTAAATGGAGCTCTCGAGTTTTGAAACACTGATGCTTATTAGCAATAATCAGGCATTTATGTTTTACAAGTCTATATGAGTTTAATGTCTTAGTATCAGGTCAGGTACAATATCTAGGCCTGGTCAATGTGTTGAACTTTCTTATTTTCTATTTTCAACACGCTTTTGAATGACCTGCCCACCGCCGCCACTTTTATTTGTGAGACTTCATGATAAACATTAGAAATATGAAACAAAAAAGCTTCTTACTTAATATGCCACTTGTCTGTGCAACACTCTTCTATCAAAAAAAAAAAACAAAAAAAAACGCTTGGATTTCAACTGAATAAAACTACATTTCACTGTAGTGAATTTAGTGCCTTCTGCTAATTACCCTCACAGTTCTAGGATACAATGACTTTAGCAGCTGTCAAGGGCACTTTTCCAGTGCTTTCTAAGGATTTGTAAATTTTATATTACCAAAATACGAATTTATAAAGAATGCCAAGCTTTTTCGTCATCTCCATTGTACCAGAAAGCACAGGACAGATTAGAGACTATAACATTACATAAAACATGTTCTGAGTGTGTGTGTATGGGTGGGGAGGGTGGTCTACAAAACAACACCATCAATGGAAGCTCCTTTTATAGGACATTTTCCTGACAGGATTCTGAAGAAAATGCTTTTCCATTTTAAAGTAAGCTTGAGAAGTAGGAGACTGTGAACATACACAGAATAAAAAAAAAATTTCCATGTTCATGGACTTTAATTTAGAGCCTTTAATATGCTAAAGTGCACTGTGAATCTCCAAGACACGTGTACTCAGCTTCTCTCAAATCAACCTGGTCACAGGAAAGTTTTCCCTCTCTTTTTTTCCACTACAAATCATGTAGTGGGATCACTGTTCCATATAAAATACCAGAAAATCTGCAGATTGCACAGATTAGCATCAGAGAAGAGACCAAGATTTAAGGCTAGTATGTCTTCATTTTAATACTAAAACATCTGATGTACTGGATGCTGTTTAAAATAAAGAGCATTGTCTTTGTAGAAAATGCTAAGACTCAGGGTTATGAGGTGGTGTGTCATGCAGATTGTGTTTGTGGGAACAGTTTGCAGATGTGCATTTTAGCATCTAAGAGGCAACATTCTGTCAGTGAACTTGAATTATACATATTAGATAAATGAAAAGGAATACTTGCTGAGAAATTTTAGTTGATTTTCCAACTGAAGTTTACCCAGTCTTACGTATTCTCTTATTCAACACCATACTTCTAGTTTGTTAAAATTGTAAATGTCACTTGCCCAGATTGAGTGAGAGTTAGTAAAGTTGAACTGATGCATTATTTATATTTCAGCTTCATATCATAGTTTTGGCTGAAAAGCCCAAGGCTCTAAGAACTTTTCAATAAAGCAAAAATAATAGAAGTTAGTAGTAGAGTGAAGAAGTTATAAGAAGAATGAGCATGAGAGACGTGGGTTAAGTTCAATTAGTCACTGACATTTTCAGAATTCATTAAAATAATAGAGCATAAAACAATAGTGCTATAGTAGTATACCTAAAAATGGCACTTAATTTAATAATGATATGGATACTACTAGTTACAAAAGGAGAGGAAATGCCGATAATAGCCTCTTAGAAACAAAAATCTTGAGGTAACATACCACCACCATCACAATAGATCATTCACTCTTCAATCATTCATTCATTCATTCATTCATTCATTCATTCATTCATTCATTCCCAGATACTATGAGGGCAGTATTCTGAGGTTTCCTAATTTAAAAGGTATTAAATCTTTAACACTAGTAATAAGTTGATAATTGGGTTGATTTTTATTTACTTATTGAAGAATGGGAAGTATGTGGTTAAGGCAATACAAACATTACCTGGGGCATACAAATAGGACACGGAACAGAATAAGGAGAAGCATCTGATTTTCCTCTCACGCTCAAACATTTGATTCCTCTTAAAAAGAACAAAACTGTCATTTGTTAGCCTAATAAATTAGAGACAGAGAATAATGTAAAGTTATATTTTATCCTTTAACAGGAAAATGACTTTGGGCAAATTATTTAGCTAATATTGATTATGTTTCCATGTGCTTTATTTATAAATGATCACAACAATCTTATAGAATTGTTGGATAGCTATATTGACTTATTCTATATAGAATGTGTATAATGCTTCCTGCCATGTAGTAATAGCTCCATATATATAGTTATTAATTTAGCACAAGCAAATTTTCTCCTTTGATTATTCTCTTCCTTTCTCTCCCAATCACTCTCCTATACTGTCTTTTCCTGAAAGTAGAAATAAATATTCCCTGAACTATGCTCCTAACTTAATTGACCATCTCAGCTTTCTCTTTCCTTCCTACCACACCTCATTAAAGTCTATTCTCTTCCTAGTCTTCCCAAAAGCAATTTGTCCTAACCTCTGTTATCTGATTCTTACCACTGAAAATAAGCTTTTACTGAACTTGTCAATGTTTTCTCAGTTTTGAAATTCATAGTGTCTTGTGATCACTGTCTTCCATAAAATTAAGTGCCTTTTCCTCATTGAAACCTGTTCCTCTCCAGTCACCGAAATGGATCTTTGCTCCTTAGTTGTCTATAGTCATTTCCTTATGCCTCTGTCCTCAACATCTTGATATATTGCCTTTATGCTTTATATCAGGTATATCATGCTAACCTCCATATTTGCTTCACTTAATGTGTCCTATTTCTTGATTTCAGTTAATAGTTACACTGATATTTTCACGCGGAAGCCCATCAAAATCTCAAAATCAGCATGAATTTTCCCATTTCCTGATTCTCTAATTCAACCATTATTCTGCTGGCAGATTTAGTGTTCACACTTCAAATCCAGCCTTTTTTTAAGAGTCTTTAAGAGCCCCTAGTTAAATTTTATCAGTGTGCCAATCTGTTTTTAATTTATGTATACTTTCACCAATACCTTAATTCTGAACACATGGTAATCTGTTCAGAATACAAGACATATAGTTTTCAAAATATTTTAAATAACATGATGAATTAAAACATGACATTTAATAAATAATTTCTGAACTGGATGATTAAATGTAATCAGAGACATATTTTCAAATATTGCTACATGATTTGTATAAAGAAACATAGACATAGTTCAATTACAGTCTTCAGAATAAAAATAATAAGCAAGACTAATGATTATGATAAGAAATTTAAAAAAGAGATCTGGTGGTGGTGCACCTGGTTGAACACACATGTTATAATGTGCAAGGAATAGGGTTCAAACCCCCGGTACCTGCCTGCAGGGAGAAAGTTTTCAAGTGATGAAGCAGTGCAGCAGGTGTCTCTCTGTCTCTCACCCATTTCCCCCTTGTTTTCTGATTGTCTCTATTCAATAAACAAAGATTTTATAAAATTTTTTAAATAATTTAAAAAGAGGGGTATATATATATATATATATATATATATATATATATTTATGTGACGCATTCATATCTAGTTAAAATATATAAAACTTTATGATACAGTATTTATTATGCAGATGTATATTAGTTATGTACAATATATAAAGTATATTTGTTATGGTATTTCAGAGAAGTTATAACTTGTTCATTTTGTGATGACAGGTTCAAAAGGGTAACAACTGAAGATGATTCATCTTAGAATAATAGTGTCTGCCTCAGAACATTGGAGGAAAATTATTTTTAAATTGTTACATATGAATCAAAGGGTTAGGAAGGACTGAGAAGGTCATCTACTTTATAGATGAGCTTCTATAAAACTCCTGCCTCAGGGTTTGAAGTTTTTACATCCAACTGAAATGATCAATTAATATTCAGAGAAAGAGAACATCCATCCAGTTTTTAATAATGTTCTTCAGGAGTTCCCAAGATTGTTGTTATTTCAGTATTTTTCAAAAATTCTCCAAAATGTCAGTGACACTGATTAAAGCCAGATTAATTAACCAAACAAAATATCTGTTCTGTTTTGAAAAGAAAATGCCACATTCTGATAGTTGATATCTTATTAAAACATTTTACTACTTTCTGTTAGTTCAGTATGCTTTTCTTCAATTTTTTATTTGTTAAAATACATTGTTTATATCTGACTAAAATAGGTATGAGAGGGCAGAGATTATGAAATTAAGTGATATATTTTATTTAATATATATATTTAAATATATAATACATATATATTACACTCTATAGTTAGATGACTGTTAAACACTCATTTTTTTCTTCCTTGGGTTAAGTAATATTAGTGTACTATGAGACCATATAATAATCAGTAGCTAGTAAATGCTTTTGTAATTGGTCAGATTGCATTGCCTAAAAAGTCACATTTCCTTCCTGAGCCTCCAGAATTATTTAAGGTATATGTTATCTTACACTAGGAAATCAAGCTACTTTACTGGGTCCTCCTGGACAACTAAGAACTTTCTTTGCAATAAGTTATTTGTATTAATGTATTCTAGTATCAGGTATAATTGAAAACTAAATATTTACTAAGCAACAATTCTTAGAGATGCAAAAGGAAAAATATGTGGATGGCTATCTGCCTCTTTCACAATTAAGAAAAGCAAAATTCTGCATTTATATTCCAACCAAACTAAAAATATCAAGTGACATTTAGCTTTATGAAGAGACACACTGGATGGGTTTCTGTTAAAAAAAAAAATGCCAGGAACACTTGAGACTGCGATGTAGTAAAATTGAGTATTCCCTTAAATTGTTCTCTTAATATCTGAATAAGAAGAAATCAGAAACCATTCATGCCTGCTTTAAGAAAGGGGGGAAAAAAAACTATTTGAAAAACCAGTCTTCCAGCTATAATAAGCTTCGGGCAAGAGTAGAGATGTAACCTGAATTTTAAAATAAATCCTTTGATTTTGCAACTAATGAAAAAGGAAATGAAACAGGCTCAACCATATTATATTCCAAAATGCCTGTTAAAATGTGACCTTTCACTCAACATGTTTTTCAATATTTCTAGAGTTATAAATTCAGGTCTTGGTTCTTCCTTGTATTTTGTATTCAAACATCTTTGGGGTAGATATAATAAAATCACATTTTTTCTCATAAAAGAATGTTAATGCTGGATGAAGGCGTAGTTTGCTCCATCCTGTTATAACCATAACACAATGTAGTCAGATGTAATGAAGTGGGTAGGAGAAGCATTTTACTTAGTCATCTTGTGTATCTTATTAGTTTTAGGAATGTTTTAAGTGGGGGTCGGGCGGTGGCGCAGTGGGTTAAGCGCACGTGGGGCGTAAGGATCCCGGTTCGAGCCCCCGGCTCCCCACCTGCAGGGGAGTCGCTTCACAGGCGGTGAAGCAGGTCTGCAGGTGTCTATCTTTCTCTCCCCCCCCTCTCTGTCTTCCCCTCTTCTCTCCATTTCTCTCTGTCCTATCCAACAACAAAGCAACGTCAACAATGGCAATAATAACCGCAAGGAGGCTGCAACAACTAGGGCAACAAAAAGGGGGAAAAATGGCCTCCAGGAGCGGTGGATTCATGGTGCAGGCACCGAGCCCAGCAATAACCCTGGAGGAAAAAAAAAAAAAAGAATGTTTTAAGTATAATTATACTAAACAAAATAGAGAGTTGAATCTATTTTAAATGTTTGTGCTTTCTTCTTCAAGGAAAGACAGGGGACTATATACATATATTTATAATTTTTTCCATTTTTTTAGGAAAGGACAAAGAGAAATGGAGAGAGGAGGGGAAGACAAAGAGGGGGAGAGAAAGATAGACACCAGCAGACTGACTTCACTGACTGTGAAGTGACTCCTCTGCAGATGAGGAGCCGGGGTCTCGAACCGGGATCCTTACGCCTGTCCTCACGCTTTGGGTCATGTGCACTTAACCCACTACACTACTGCCCAATCCCCATTTATAATTTTCTTATAGTAATATGTACCAAGAAGATAAATGTTATATTCAACAGCTCCATCTCCCTATTCCCTTCTCTCCTTCTGAGATTATGCCAACTCAAGTTATAACCCATATAATTATGGGGGGGGGCTTTACTCTTCATTTAGGTAAACAAGCCTCAGTCCAGACTCAATTTTTGCTTCTCATAACAGTGGATACCCTCATTCATCTACTTATCTACATAGCAATAGAGGGCAGTCCAACCTGGAGAAATGAATATATATCATCTCTCTCTCCTTGCTGAGTTACTACTCTCTCATCTATTTGAGCTTGAAATGGCAAATAAGTCTGAAATCTTCCTGGTTTCACCTGACTTCTCAGCAAATCCTTTTATGAAACTCAGCATCTTTTTTTAGTTACCGAGAACTCTTACAATTACATGACGACAGAGGATTATGATTATGGAAAATGCTTTCATGCCTGAGGCTCTGAAGTCCCATTTTCAATCCTCTGTACCACCATAAACCAGAGCTGAGTAGTGTTCTGGCCATTCTCTCTTATTAAAATAAATATAATATTTTAAGTACAGAAAGTGAATAGCATGATATGCATTTCCTCTTCATTTATTTAATTCAGTTTATTAGATCTGTTTCATGTATTTCACTAGAGGAAAGGACTCTGGGATAGGAGGAGGTAGGGGAGATGGCTTTTGGGTTCTTGAGCATGATGGTGATAAATAAGTTGAGAGTGAGAGTGTTTTGTAGACATCTATCAGAGGGAGAATAAAGATTATACCTATATGTCAACAACTGTACTGAAATCTATTAACTCCTCAATAAAGAAAGGAAAAAAGAACATTAATTTAAGCATGGTTTAATAAATAGTCATGCCTTGGCACACACATCAGCTTCCAAATGCCTCAAATTTGGTATTTCTTTCATTTTGACTGAGAAAAATGTTTTAGCACCGGATGCTTTGCTTGCACACTTGCACTCAGGATGGTGGGAACTCCCTTCTCTCTTTGTCCCTTTGAAGATGCATTCATGGGGGCCACATTCTGAGGATTTTGAGCTGTGGGACTCACTCTCAGAATGTTGTGATGCTGGGTATCACAGTACTTAGAAAGACTGATGAAATTGGTCACGCATGAAGATACAGCTGGTACAGGATCACTTCTTCACGGTTCATATACATTGTTTCAGGGGCAACCTTCAGAGGACAACAGTCTGTGTGTGTATGGTGGGGGGCTGGGAAGGGGCAGGCAACTGCAACTGGAAACACAGCCTGCTCTAGGTTACAGAGATCACCAATAACACTGGAAACTGTGTGGCCATCTGCATGGGTATAAGAACCAGGAGGACTTGCACCAGGACACGTCACTCTACACATGGGGCCTGACCTTTAGCAATCCCTTCTGCCCATGCAAGGTACTCGCACCTCTCCCAAAGGCACCCTCTGCTTGGTTGTGCCTTCATCCTGGGACAGCCAAGGAAACAGTAAGGAAAGCTTGTCATAAAGGCCTTGCTAATAGAGGTCCTCTGTGGGAGCACCCGAGACCTTCTGTGACCATAAGAAGATTCTAGCTAGGTCTTCTGCCTAGAAAGCACCACACACGTGGCTTTTCCAGACTTCACATCTTACATTTTCTGCAGTATCTATATCAGAAGGGAAAGTACCTGGTCACTTCTCGTCTCATGGGTTGAAGCAGTTGATAGAAAGCACTGAGTGCCCGGGGCCAGGTGGTGACACATCTGGTTGAGCGCACATGTTACAATGCACAAGGACCCAGGTATGAGCCCCTGGTCCCCAACCTGCAGGGGGAAAGCTTTGCAAGTGGTAAAGCAGGTGTCTCTCTGTCTCCCCCTTCCTCTTGACAGTTGTCTCTCTATGTAAAAAAATTTAAAAAAGACAATAAAAAATAGGTTTCTTTAAAAAAAGCAAGCACTGAGTGGCCCAGACAGGTTGGTTATGTGTGAGATTCTGGCAGTACCATTGCCAATTCTGGCAAAAGAACAGACTGGATGCTCAGCTCATGAACTGCTCAGCTCCCCTCAGGTTGCAGGCATGGTAGTGCTAAAGAAAAACAAGTACAGGGTAGTCAAGCTATCCCACAGAATTTGGCTGCCTGAGCAAAGGGTCACCAGCATGCTAAGAGCCAGGACTCCAGGCCAGCCACTCTCCAAAGCCTTTGACTTTCACCTTGCACAAATTCTTCCTCTTCCTCTATCTTACCATAATTCCATTTGGCCATCATCTCCTCAATCAGATAAAGTGACAGTAAATTTTATTTTGTGGAATTACTGTTTTTTTTTTTTAATTTATGTCTGTCTAGTTGTATGGTTTTGTGTTAAAAAACAACCCCATCAATTTGAAACTTGTCAAATAAAATGTGATGAGGGTTCAGAAACAGGCTATTTCAATTTCATTACTCCTAATGATAAAAATTTATTTAGTGCTCATGGTTTCACCATTCATTGTACCCTCTGGAACAAATTGAGGATGAGTACCAAGGTATTGCTGTAAATATGAAAACAAATTAAATTTCTGTTGTGAGTAATCTTCATCTTAAGTACAGGATTTAGGCCAAAGGAAACAAAGTGAGCTTGTTCATGCTATAGAGATTCCTTGCAGAGTAATCATGGAATGGCTTGTTTACTGAATACTGGTAGATGACATAAATGTTAATGTTAAATGTTTTAATTTTTAGAAATGTTACTTAGCATTATCCCCAGAAAAATTTAGGAGACATCACTGGTATCTTTTGGAAGCAGGACACAGTCAAAATTTATTATTATCTTTGCATTGGCTTAATAATGAAGTGATAATAATTTTTATTTATCAGCTCTATAGCTAAGTTAGGTTATTGGAGATTTCATCATAGGCAGTTGAAAATTTTTATCCAGGAATTGTTTTATAAGGCAACTGCTTGATTTCAGTGTGACTCATTGTGCTGAAAGAGACGCCCTGTAAAGGTTTTCTCAAGTGCCCAATTTGCCTTCAGAAAATGAGAACTAAATTATTCACAGACCCAGCGTAATGTGTACTTCCTGTTACTGTGTCCAGTTAAGCACTCAACCATTTGATTTGATTTTATACTAAGATTCATTACATACATTACTGCTCCATGGAAAAGAAATTGGCAGTCATGGGTTAATTTATTAATTCTCCATTTGAATTGCTTTGGGGCTGTTGATTCATTATCTCTAGTTGTAGAACTTAGTGCAAAAATTGTACTAAAGTGTGGGTTCAGAAAATAGCTCAGTACTTTTCTTTTTAAAAATTTTTTATTTATAAAATAAATAAAAAATTGACAAACCCTAGGAGAAGAGGGGTACAGCTTCGCACAGTTCCCACCACCAGACCTCCGTATACCAACCCCTCCCCTGATAGCTTTCCACTCTTTAACCCTCTGGGAGTATGGACCCAAGATCATTGTGGGATGCAGAAGGTGGAAGGTCTGGCTTCTGTAATTACTTCCCCGCTGAACATGGGCATTGACAGTTCAATCCATACTCCCATCCTGTCTCTCTGTTTCCCTAGTGGGGAAGGGCTCTGGGGAAGTGGAGCTCCAAGGCACATTGGTGGGGTTGTCTGTCCAGGGAAGTCTAGTTGCATCCTGCTAGCATCTGGAATCTGGTGGCTGAAAAGAGAGTTAATATACAAAGCCAAACAAACTGTTGAACAATCATGGACTTAAAGGCTGGAATAGTGCAGATGAAGAGTTGGGGGGTTCTCCATTTTATAGATAGCTAGTAGGCATATTTTAGTTATATATCAAAGGGCCTGTAGCTATACTAGTGTTTTGTTGTTTGTTTTTTGTTTTTTGCCTGAGCCTGAAATCTGATATGCAGGTGAATCCTAATTATTGTCTGGGGAGATGATGTCATGGCTATAAAAGGACCAGAAAGCTGGATCAGGGAAGAGAGTAGCTCCCATATATGGGAAAGGGGTATAAATATTACTGTAAACTCCATCAATTTGATGTGATCTGGGGCCCATAATTAGTTTAGGATCCTGTGTGACCTCTACATCCCTCTAGATCAGCTCAGTACTTTTCTAATGATATGGCACTTTGTGAATATATGAGCATTACCAAATAATAGTGATGACTATGAATATCATATTTGTGTTCATCATCTTTTACCACTACTGAAAAATATTTAGGCCAAATGAAAATTGTTTCCTTATAGAACTTTAGCTCTCACATTACTAATACAACAATACATACTTATGGGGTGAGGGAGGGGGCAGAACTTTGGTAGTGAGTATGGTATGAAACTATACCATTAACTTTTTATAATCCTTTAATGTCGGTAATTAAACCAGCTCCCCCTGCTCCATGCTGCATTGCTGATAGTATGGCCTGTTTTCATAATCATTGTTTTGCCTGATCTATCTTCTTTCTACCTCGAGACCCTCCCTGCCTGCAGGGTATATTAATCCTGCCAGTTAAAACCTTAGCAAGTGTTGCTGCGGAAGCTTTCTACCTTCCCTCTCTTTCTTTTCTCCACCCCCTTTCCCAGTCATCTCCATTCCTAACTTGCCACTTCGGTTTTACCCTGTAAAGCCCACTTCTGTTCCTGGTTTTGCTCTCTTTTCTCTCCTGCCTCCCGACCTGGAGAAGGGCTGACATGCAGAGTGGGAGGCGGCCATGCAGTTTAACCACGTAGCTTAACCCATTGTGCTCCCTCCTGACTCTGGAGCATCTGCATGAATAAAGAATTGTATTACCACGCTGCCATGAGTTCCTGGTCTCTCTCCCATGAAGCTAGCCTGGTACTTTAAGCCATTATTAAATGATTAATTAAAATATTTAAAATATGTATTCTGTGGTTTAATTCTTTCAGGTTCATCTTCCTGGGAAAACTCACTCATCTCTTTAAAGACCTATCCAGCCTTCCTATTTTTCAGGGCATACCATAAGATTCAATGTTCCTTAAGGCAGGAATTTAAAAGGAGTTCAGATAACACATGTAATCTGGGCAATTGCACTTATCAGATATGGTCAGTAAGGTTTTCATTTGGCAGTTTATAATTCCTCTCGCTGATTTTATCAATCCAAAAGACATTTTTAACTAAGACTTTCATATCAGCCTGTTATTTAAAAGTCATTACTTTAATTATGAATATGTTGAATGAGATTTAGTTTATTTGGTATTATTAAAAAAAATCTCATCCTTATTAAAATGAACTTCATTTACAGACTCCTTTTAAATAGTGTTATTCTCTGACTCCCTACTCAGGCTCTAATATTTTGCATCAGTATCTTAAATGGGTCAGGTCTTGCTCAGAATCTCTATGATTATGGTTAAAATACATCAACCTGCAGCTGCAGAACTCTGCTGGGTTGCCTTTCTGAGCATTATTATTATTATTATTATTTTTTGCCCTAAAGCTAGGTATCATTCTTGTGTTTCTCATTTAGTTAATTGATACTTAGTTAAGTCTTATGATTGAATTGTCCTCCTTTGGCTAGATAATTGAAGCTGTAGACACCATTCTTTGCTCCTCTTCATTCAAGCATCATCTTTATGCTAAAAATTGTGCATGAAATAACTGTAATTCTCTGTCAAGGAATGGAAATGTTTTCTGCCTTTAAATTTTTCAGCCTTACCCTCTAATTCTATACAGTAATAGTTATATGTAGTTATATATTTGCTCAAATCTATGAAACTCATAATATGAAGAATCAACCCAAAGATAATCTACAGAATTTGTTTAGAGTATTTCATTGTAGATTCATCACTGGTACCAAATATACCACTCTACTGAATGATATTGATAAAAAGGTTATGCACACATAGGTAAAGAATGTATATGGGAAATTCTGTATATTCTTTTTAATTTTTGTTATGAAACTAATACTTCTACAAAAAGTTAAACTGCTTAAAGAAAAATAAAGTGGCCTCAAAAATATTATCATCTTACCCTCTTGTAAGAACATAGTGAGCCATATTTCTTATGTAAGTTAAAATTCATTTTGCAGGGAGTCCAGTGGTAGTGCAGCAGGTTAAGCGCATGTGGCACAGAGCGTAAGGACAGGGTAAGGATCCTGGTTCGAGCCCTCAGCTCCCCACCTGTATGGGAGTCGCTTCACAGGCGGTGAAGCAGGACTGCAGGTGTCTATCTTTCTCTCCTCCTCTCTGTCTTCCCTTCCTCTCTACATTTCTCTCTGTCCTATACAACAATGACAACATCAGTAACAACAATAATAACTACAACAACAATAAAAAAGAGCAAAGACAACAAGAGGGAAAATAAATAAATAACTAAAAAAATGTTTTTAAAATTCATTTTGCATTATTGTTAATTAAATTTCATTCATTTCATAGCAAATTTTATCTAGTTTATTTTTCCTGTATTGGATATTGTTGCTATTTCTCTAAATGCTACATAGTCTCTTGCCTAAATGTTATATATTAAACTTTTGTTATATTTACACTTTAATAAGATGGATTTTCTGGGTAAAAAAACAACTAGCATATGAATGTCTTGAGGAGGTCGAAGACAAATTACCTAGCAGAGAATTTATTTTACCATATGTGAAGGCCTAGATTTCAGTCCTGGCTTTACAAGGAAACACCACGGTAGGTGCCAGGTAAGCTCCATACATGGTGGAACAGAGCTGTGGTATCTCTACTGTTGTATGCAAGAGGCCTTTGATTCATCTCCTTTCTTTCTTTCTTCCTTTCTTTCCATTATTTCTTGTTTCTGTGTTTCTTTATTCCTTCTTTTCTCTCTTTTTCTTTTCACTGGAGTACTTCTTAGCTCTGGTTTATAATGGTGCCTGGGACTGAACCTGAGACCTCAGTCATGAAAGTCAGTGCTTAACAATTGTTCTATATCCTACCCCAGGATGTATTTAGAAAGAAAGGAAGAAAAGAAGGAAGAAAGAAAGGAAGAAAGAAAGAAATGGGGGAGGGGAGGAGGCAAAGTCAAGGAATTTTATTCTTCAGTTATTTTTTTGTTCAGTTTACATTTATTGCTAAATGACCTGTACCTCTTTGAAAGACAACTACCAGATGACTTTGCGCATCTTTGCAAGATAAAGAAGCACATGAATTTCTAACAGGACTGCGGTGGTGGGTATGCTTTAAAACTATACCACTGTAATTTTGTAATCTCCTAAATCTTTATTAAATCACTATTAAATGCAAAATGTTAAACAAGCAAAAAAAAAAAAAAAAAGGAACACAATGAAAAAACACTGCTTATGAGCTAGGACATTGCTCACAATATACAGAATGTGTGGGCACCTTGATCTTGATCCTCCATTCCTCCAAAACTGTGGGAATTAATTTGTTGCAATTTAAATAACCTACTTTACAGTATTTTTGTCATTGTGATTTGAGTAGACTAACTGTTCTTATTTTTTATTGCTAGAAGATGTTCACTAAAATATCTAGTTCACATATCTTCAACATAATGTTCTTAGACAAATCTAGTAACATATAGTATCAGGGCTGGGAGATGACTCACCCAGTAGAATTCACACTTTGCCAGTGATGAGGTTCTGGGTTCAAACTCCAGAGGCACAACACAGAAGCATTAGGGAAGCTCTGGATGGCATAATGATAATGTAGTATCTCCTCATCTCATCTTTACCTCTTGAGAAAAAATAGCCCAGGGAGGTATAGAGCATAAAAATATAGGGTGTAGAGCATGTGCAATACCTCAGAGTCATACTGAGAAAAAAAATCACGTGAGAAATAAAGGAAACAGTTTTTCATAAATTTTGTTTTTCTGATTTACTACATCAGTGAATCCAAGTCCATCTTTACATTTGAATGTAAGTATTGCTGATAGAGCACTTGCAAGAGATCATGTGATACTTTCAAACTAGATTAAAGGAAAGATGTGTTCTTTTATTACAAGAATGAATAACTCTAGAATCAAGGCAGGAAATGGAATAGACAATAAAGCTGAAGATAAAAAGATAAGAAATGAAATTATTAAAAGAACAAAAACTAAGGAGATTAGCTTTTAGGAATCAAAATTTGTGATAATTAAGATGATTCAATGACTATAGCAAAGAAAATAGTGCATTATAAGTGTCCCCTTAGATTACAGATGTTAACATTTGAATCAAATGGAACAGATACACAGTAAGCAAACGATTACACATTTGTTGTCTGCTATGTTTTCCCCAGTAATTTAGCATAGTACTTTTAGACAGACTTCATATAAGTATATAAAGTAGTAAAGTTCTTTGTTTTAGAACTCCACAGGTGAACAAGTTAGAGGGTATCTAACAGATGGTGACAAATTTGGACTGACTTTCATTAAATTTGAACTTTTCCTTTCTTTAAGATAATTGAGTAAGGGTCAAGGAGATTCCATAAAGACTATGCAAAAGCCATTAATTTCTGAGACTGAAAGGTCCCAGTTTCATGCCTAAAACTACCAGAAACCAAAGTTCAGCAGTTCTCTGGTTAAAATTAAAAATCTGGTAATACTTGAAACCTATTAAATAGAATATAATTCATAATTATATGCAAGGAGCTCTTAATTATTTTCTACTGTTCATTACCTAAATCTTTAACTCACTACCACTTGAAAAAGTTGACAATATTTTTTCCTATGGCTCTGCTTAGGTCTTAACTTGAAAAATGACAGATGAAGCAATTTTCCTTAAAGTGTGTTTTCTGTTGTGTGATCAGTGGTCAGGCTAGTGTTGCACAAGAGAGAGATGACCCAGGAACCAAGCTTGTGGCGGCAGGACAATTAAATCTTTATTCATTTGAACGCCCCAGAGTCTGGTGGTAGCACACCTGGTTAAGCCATGTGACACAAACCGCAATGGCAGGCATCAGCCTCCTGCTCTGCATGCCTGCCCTCCTCCAGCTTGGGTTATGGAAGAGGCAAGACAGAAATGGAAGTAGCTTGACAATACCATACATGGTTAGGAAGGGGGTGGAGATAGGCAAAAGGGGCTAGGAATAGTTGCTAGGGGTTCAACTGATAGGATTAGCAATATCCTGCAGGGGAATTAGGAAGGAGACCTTCAGTCATTTGTAAGACAAAGCAGAAGATTGATATGTAGATAATAAAAGGACAGGCCATAGTATCCAGGAATGTAGGGTGGAGCAGGCTTAATGTTTTAAGGAATGCTGGGCTCCCAGAGATGGGAAGATGCAGGATGTTTTCCTGAGGCAGGGAAGACTTAAAATGGACACCAACCTTTTGAGATTCATGTGTCCCCCCTTTTGTTCAACCCCTCTGTAGAGGGAGAGACTTACCAGGGGAGACTCACCACTCAGGTCAAACCCTGCCAGGCTCCACCGCATCCCCACAACCTCCCTACAATCAGTCTCGCCCCAAAATAGGTTCAGATTGAGTTTTTCTGAAATATCTGTTATGGATTTTTCCCAATATATGTCACCTTGACATGAGGAACTAGGTTTCATAGCATTTAAAGAATGCAGATTACCTAGATTTAGGGATATGTCTGATAGTATACTTGTATTAAAAAAAAAAATCAAAGAAAACTATCACAAGACAGGATATATAACCAGAGGCCAAGTTTTTACCACAGAAACCATCTGTTTATTGTCAAGCACATTTCCTCTCTCTGTAGGGTCCCAGTTCTCTCATCATTCTGTAGTTTATTATCTAAATCTCTTACTCCTACACTGGTATTCAGACCTAATTAATGCATACATCATCAAAATTAATTATTCCTTTTCCATACTTGTCTGATAATACTTCAATTTTTTTAAAAGTCCAAGACAAATCTAAAAAAGTGGGATAATAGTCCTTTGTGTCTTGTCATGTCTGTCTTAACACCCCCATAATATCACATGACCTGAAACACACACACACACACATACACACACACACACACTTGTACAAAAACTGCAGGAAACAGCTGGATAGAAAAGAAATACTTCACTGGGTGAAAAACAACTTAAGTTAGAAAGCATGTCGAAATAGCACAAGTTGTAGAGCAAGTTTTATAAAGAGGAAATGTGCTCTGCTATTTTGCTGAGCAGAATTATAGTAATATAACAGTGTATACATATTTAGCAGTTTTCAAGAAAAAATCATGCATATTCATGAGAAGAAAAGCTAGGCATGCACAGTTGAGAAACATACATAATCATATGTCACAGGTACAGAATATGCTATTGGAAGCATGTTCTTTACAATGGTAATGAGAGAATAGGAGATCTTTGATCAAAAAGGGCTCCTATAGGCCAGTATCCAGTGACTAGTTAGATTCAGCTAGGGATCTAGGTTCACTGTCAATACAAAGGTGTTCATTGGTTCAGCCAAAGCTTCCAGGGAGGAATTATCATTATGATCCAAACTACAAACCTAACCAGTATGCTTGTTTGTGTGTGTTCTTAGTCCTAGAGATTCCATCTCAGTTATTATATTTGTCCTTACTGTGACTTCAACAATAAGGATGACTTTTTCAGATAGAGATAGAGAGGGGAAAAGAGAAAGACTCAGGCACCTACCACCACCATAACCACCACCACCATCACCACTACCACCGAAACCTCTTCCAAGGCAGTGGCAGCTAGACTTGAATTTGGGCTGTGCATATGGCAAAGCAGGCATAGTTAATCTATTCTGCTGGGTCTTCACCTCAGTCTTGACAAAAGAAAAGGGGACACAGAGTAGATTACATTGCAATATAATACAATTCATGGTTGTCTTCTGCAGTTCCATTGCCCTCTAAATCACATGGCAGATTCACTCTATAAAATACCTTTCAGACTATGTGGGTATTAAGCCATTAAAATGTAATATTGGTTGTCTCAATTATGTAAAAAGCTTATCTGATTCTAAGGGTCACTGAAGTTTCCAAACCTCTTCCGAAAATAAAGGATATAGCTTGTGTAAATGATTCCGCCGCATTACTGACTTTCAAATGGCAATTAAATTGAATGTGGGAGGGAGGCTATCTTCTTTAAGACTATTTCCTCTAGTGAGTAGTAAAATATATAAGCTTTTTATCATATAAAGGGGCAATTGACTTAGTGACAAATACACTTGGAGAGAGCTTTTCAGAAGTCAGGCATATAAATCTCTTTCTCTCCCTCTCTCTCTCTCTCTCTTTTAAAGGGTGAATTATTTCCTTTATAGATGTTTACCAGAAGGAATCAAATATCTTAGATAAGATCAGCCAATCTTCTTCCATTTAATCTAGTTCCATATAATGCATACAATCAATATTATAACATGAAATGAATATTGAAATCAGTTTCTCTCCTGACTAAAACAATGATTTGGGGTATTATTATTTCATCATATTTATATCATAATATAAACCCTTTAACCAAGAAAATGAGATATATTAAATTCTAAATTTACAACAATATCCTTAATTCTATCCAGATCAGATTCTTCCCATTAGCCTGAAAGTTGTAAAAGTTATATTAGAGGGAGAAAATAACTTTAATTTGATAGAAATGAGAGAAATTGAGATGGAAGTGGGATAGAGGAGGATATATATATATATATATATATATATATATATAGAGAGAGAGAGAGAGAGAGAGAGTGAGAGGGAGGGAGAAACAGAGAAAGAGAGAGAGAGAGAGAGACCTGCCTGAAGCATTGCTTCACCACTTGTGAAGCATCCCCCCTGTAGGTGGGAACTGGGGGCTTGAACCTGGGTCTTTGCACATGGTAACATATGGACTTAACCAGGTGTGTCACCACCCATCCCTGAGAAAAAAAAATTATTACAAAATTTTAGGGAAAAAATAAAGAAATTAGATAAAATTAAAACTATATCATAGTATTCAGGATCTTTCAAATCTAATTATATAGGCTATTCTGTGTCTTTACAATATATTTATTTTCTTTTAATACCCCTAATTGTGGAAGTGCTTTCATGATATTTTTTTCTTGCAATCAGGACCATTCAGCTGTACACATGTAAATTTTCTCATTCCAACAAAAGATTATCTTCCAAAGAGATTAAAGAACTTGCACAGTGACACAAGGCAAAATATCAAGACTTTCAAGGAAAACTTTTTATTTTCACACGCATCACATTGCATTTTCCTTTTTCTTTGCCTTGTCATACTGGATGCCTAGCAGTATAGTCCTCAGTCTCCTTTTAGGAGATTCCTTCTTTCCAATGTCAGTTTACAACTTTTTAAGGTAGAGGGAGAGACAGAGAAATAGAGAGAGGGTGAAAGACACTACAGCCCTGAAGCTTCATTCAGTCCATTTGGGACTTAGCTTCAACCCAGGTTAAGCACATGGCAATGCTCCATCCAAGTGAGTTATTTTCTAGTTTCTTAGTAAAGACTATGAAGGGTCACAGCTCACTTTGTTATAGGTAAATGAAAATCATTTAAGATTTTCAAATAAGGGGCCAGGCAGTGGCACACCAGGTTAAGCCAACATAGTACGAAGTTCAAGGACCCATTCAAGGATCCCAGTTCAAGCCCCCAGATCTTCACTTGCTGCAGGGATGCTTCACAAGTGGTGAAAGAGGTCTGCAAGTATCTATCTTTAACTCTCCTCTCTATCCACCCCCCCCAATTTCTCTCTGTCATATCCAATAAAATGGAAAAAAATATAGCTGCCAAGAGCAGTGGATTCACAGAGCAGGCACTAAGGTCCAGTGATAACCATGGAGACAAAATATATATATATATATATATATATATATATATATATATATATATATGTATAAATATATGTATATATACATATATATATGAAATAATAGTCCTGCATTAACTCATTATGAAAACAGATGTATTTTCAATCTTATTATTTTAATTATAGTGTGACCTACTACTTTGATTATATTTTAAACAAATATCAGTCTCCAAATAAAGAAATATTATGATATTTTAAGACTATATCAATAAATTTTATTTGTTTCCTGGAAAACTTATTTGCAAAGTTCAAAGTTTATGCATTAGAGTAGATGTGTCAGTTTTTAGTTGAATAATCCCAATAAAATGTATTTTCTCTCTTTATGAAATCATATTATCATTTTCAGAAAAGAATACTGAGGGACTAGTTGGCTCATAGTATGGCATAATTTGAAGCAAATGGCATGAAACAATTTTACTTTGGTATGAAAACTGGCCAGTGTCTCTGAAGCTCTAATATGGAGGGACTAACTTCTATGTAGGACTATAATATGCTTCTGATGTTTACCACAATAGGAGATAAAAAAACATTTAGAGATTGATCAAAGAAAATTATCTGAAGAAAATAGAATAAAAAATGCACAGGGAAAATGAGGCCAAAGTAGAAAACAGGCTCATCATAATATTGTAGCAAAATCTTACTATTATTGTTTTCTGAAAAACAGTGAGAGTTTATTGATGTAAAATAAGAAGTGTAACAAAAACTGAATAAGGGCAAGAGACTGGCATACTTTAATGATGAGGCTTTAGTCACTACTAGTTATATCTTAACTCTTTTTCAGCCAACAGGTTGCAGATGATACCATGATGCCAACCAGACTTCCTTGGGCAGAGGACCACACCAATGTGTCCTGGAACCCTGCCTCCCTAGAGAACCTAGAGAACCCTGCCTCACTAGGGAACCAGAGAGACAGGCTGGGAGTATGGATTGACCTACCAACGCCCATGTTCAGTGGAAAAGCAATTACAGAAGCCAGACCTTCTACCTTCTGCACCCCACAATGATCCTGGGTCCATACTCCTAGAGAATAAAGAATAGGGAAGCTAACAAGGGAGGAGATTGAATATGGAGTTCTGGGGGTGGGCATTGTGTGGAAATGTACCCCTACAGTCTTGTCAATATTTCCATTTTATAAATAAATTTTTTAAAAGAAGTCTATTTTTATTATTTTCTATGAAACTATTTGACTTAAAAAGAACAAAACATTTATTTATTTATTTACTAACTTATTTATAACACCATCTGGAATGAAACACTCTGATACAATACAGAAATATTTTAATCAAAAAGCAAATCTCTTTTTTATTACTTATGATATATATATATATGTGTGTGTGTGTGTGTGTATCAGTGATAAATATAAATATATGAACATATATAATATATCTTTTTCACTAAATTTCCACTTGGCTAATTTCATCTTCAACAATACACTGAATGCAAAATTACCTTTCTGTACAAATATTTATAATTTGCATAGATAAACTTTATAACAACATTGCTTTCTAATTTAGGATTTTCATGTTCTAAACCTTGATTTTTCTGTGATTAAAATAGGCATTACAATAAGATAAGAGCATATTTGCATTATTGCAAGCATATATAATATAGTATACCTAAAACATATAGAATCTTATTTGCCATGATAGACAGATTAAGGGAAAGATAGATATTCGAACTTTAAAGTTCTCAACTCCAACATTCAAATTTTTGCTATTACTTGGACCTTCACATCTGTGTTCAAATTTCCCTCCCCTGAATTAGCTCTATCTTTCATCCTTCAACAACTGTATTCTCACTTATCAAAAAGAAACTTTCTGCCTTTGAATTTAACTCCGTTTCATAGATTCTGATCAGATAATTTCAGTCTTGCTATTTCAATTTCTGAAGAGTATTTCCTGTTCAAAGCTAAGAAGATACAGTTGGTTGCACTGACCCTGTCCTCCATCAGCATGTAAAATACTTTATCTCTTTATTGTGTCAGACCTACATCACTCTACCCTTCCAAAACAATTGCTTACTTTTTTTTTTCAATTTCATTATCATTTTATTGAGCAATTGTTGATTTATAGAGCTGTTGTCACAAAGGTACATTTCTACATTTCCCCTAGATATGTCTCAGGAACTCACACTCTCCCATAACTGCATCCCCATTCACAGCAGAACACTAGGTCTCCAGCTCTTCATTGGTTAGCAAGCACCTCCCTTCCCATCTCTGAGTCCCTGGATCTACTCAAAGGACTATAAATCACTGAGGTTTCCCCAATTTTATCCATTGTTTTGTTTCTTAGGTTCCACCAGTGAATGAGATTATCCAATACTTGTTCATCTTCTGGCTTATTTTGCTTAACATTATTTTCCTCGGTCCTATCTATGTTGTTACAAAAAAATTAAAAATTGCTTACTTTTAAATATTATCCAATAATTAATATAGAAACAATGCACTGAATGTTATGTGTCCCATTTTTATTATTTGTTTATTTATTTATTTTCCCTTTTGTTACCCTTGTTTTTTATTGTTGTTGTAGTTATTACTGTTGTTGTTATTGAAGTCATTGTTGTTAGATAGGACAGAGAGAAATGGAAAGAGGAGGGGAAGACAGAGAGAGGGAGATAAAGATAGACACCTGCAGACCTGTTTCTCAGCTTGTGAAACGCCCCCACCCCCAGCCCCAGCAGATGGGGAGCCAGGGATTCAAACCCGGATTCTCAAGGCGGCCCTTGAACTTCATGCCATGTGTGCTTAACCTGCTGCACTACCGCCTGACTCCCTACGTGTCCCATTTTTATAGACACTATATTCATGCACTAAGAGAAAAAAAAAAAATCCCAGGCTGGGAGATAGCTTAATGATTACGCAAAAGACTTTCATTAATTTAGATTATGAGGTCTCAGGTTCAATTGCCACTATTACCATAATCCAGAGCTGAGCAGTTGAGCAGTTATCTAATATCTTCTCTCCCTCTTTTGGTTGTGTTATACCTTTCTCTCTGTATCTCTCTCATTAAAATAAATAAAATACTTTTTTAATTCCTCTTAGTGCAGGAGGTTGAAAAGTGGGTAGATCACCAGACTTGCAAGCCTGAAGTTCCAAGTTTGATCCCCAGTATTTCATACACTACAACAGTATTACGGTACTCCCTCTCATAAACGAAATACGTAAGTAGATAAATATATAATTTAAAACACTTCTTTAAGCTTTCTTTTTTAAAAAAATCAGTTCTGAGCAGAGAATATAACACAGAAGCTTACACAACAGAATTGTATGCCTGAGACTCAGAGTGCCCATGCTCAACTCTTGGTACCACCAGAAACCAGAGCTGACAGGTGCTCACTCATGGACAGAAGCTGAGACATAAAAACAGAAACACAAAGGGGAAACATAAAGTAGAACTTGGTCTGGGTTTGGTGGTGCTAGGGATTGAACCTGGGGCCTCAGAGTCTCCGGCATGAAATCTTTTTGTATGACCACTACGCTGTCTCCTCAGACCTCATGTATCTGCTTTTTCGGATGATATTATGAGATTGACCATGTTATATAACCCATCTGTACAATTTATATAATGAATAAGAGTCACAGAAATTAAGGTTTTTTAGAAGAGGAAATTCCTCGAAGATTCTCTTTAGTCTTCATTTTAAAGGTTAAAAAAAAAAAAAGTTGTATCCATAAAGTGGTAAGGGATTTGCTCAAGGTCCCAGTTAGGTGGTGAAGTTTGAATTTACTATGTTTTATCTTTTAATTGATCCTGCTGTATAGCTCTAGAAAATATATTCTATCTAGTAAGAATAAAGCAAAATGTTAGGTGTTGTCTCTATTCTTTGTTTCCCTGTTTTACACACACTTTTAGATGCTATCTTCTATGTGACTGAGAAACTATTTCAGGTTTTTTCTCTTCAATAAAAGATGAACTCTAAGCTAAGGTCAGTAATGAGCTTCTCAAGATCTGTTATTTTAATCTGCCATTTCAAATTTATTTACACAGTTTGCTTATTTCACCTCTAAAGTGTAGAGATAGTGCTTATTATGGCTTAGATTGCAGTATAATTTGAACACATCAAGGGGTGTATTTGAGTCCTGGAACACTGAATGATCAACATTTAACAGAATAAGTCCCTGTTAAAGGCATAAGAGGCTCTGCTGAGGATGTTTCTCAAGATCAATACTAATAAATCACACATTTTCCCTTTGTTTGACTTCCCCAATTCCAGACAAAGGCCTTATTGATTTTACTTGACAATCCTCCCCTCCTCCACTGTTTGTTTCTTATGCTTTCTCTACCCATTGGATGTTGATCAAACAGTGACTTTTATCTTGCTACGCAGGAGCTATTCAGCCTAGAGCAGCTTCTATGGCTGTCACTCATTGAAGGTCCATAGTCTCCTTTACAAATGTGCCAGCTCCCAGCTCTTTTCCAAGGAAAAAAAAAAATCCTGCTTCACCCAGAAATGGCCATATACATTGGTTCAGAGCAGCATTCTTTGTGGAGAGAAGCCTATGTCTAGAGACACATTTTCTCTGTGACCCAAACACTGCAGTCAAGAATGTATCCCTTCTGAGTTTAGTAATAATAATAAAAGAATGATTCTTAGAATAGATATAAAAGAAATTGCATGGAAGTATCAGATATAATAATGAGATTATGAAGTATCAAACTTTAAGAGTCTCAAATAATTTAGTGCTCATCTGATCCACTGCTTGACTAAACTTGGAAAATTGAAGAAAAAATGAATAAATTTGAAAACTAATTAAAGAACGGATAAAAGTACCCTGTTTAAAGCATATAATATGTAGCATGTGCTAACAATATAATTAAATATTGACTTTCTAAAAGCTATGGCACTAATCAATAATCAGGGAAGAATTTATTTATTAAAATAGGAAATCAAATCCTTAAATTTATAATCTAGGAGTTTATTTTTATTGCTGAAGTCTAGATATTAAATAACTTAAAAGTTACATAGCAAATTTACATTACAACAACTCTGTGCTCCCTCTTTCAAAAATAAATAAATCCTAAAAAGACTAATAATTATGCTTTTTTTATATTTATTTATTTTCCCTTTTGTTGCCCTTGTTTTTATTGTTGTAGTTATTATTGTTGTTGTTGTTATTTATGTCGTTGTTAGATAGGACAGAAAGAAATGGAGAGAGGAGGGGAAGACAGAGAGGAGGAGAGAAAGACAGACACCTTCAGACCTGCTTCACCGCCTGTGAAGCAACTCCCGTGTAGCTGGGGAGCCGAGGGCTTGAACCGGATCTTTACTCCAGTCCTTGCACTTTGCGCCACCTGTGCTTAACATAATTATGCTTTTATAGAGAATCTTTATTTATTTTATTTGATAGAATAGAAAGAAATTGATAGGAAATTGGGGAGAGAGAAATAGAGAGAAAATGAATGAGCGAGCGAGCGAGAGAGAGAGAGAGAGAAGACACCTGTATCACTGCTTTCTTGCTCAAGAAGCTTTCCCTCTGCAGGTGGGGACTGGGGGCTTGAAGCTGGATCCTTGTGCATTGAAACAAATGCACTTAACCAGATGCACCACCATGGCCCCTTATAGAGAAGGGTTTTTTTTTTAATGAATATAAATTAAATAGCAGACAATAAGTACTGACAAAAGACTATAACTTTGTTATACATTAGTAAAAGAAAAGGTCAAATATTTCTTGTATTCACCTGAAATATATGTCAAGTTTTATCATTCACTTAACTTTTTTTTTTAGGTGCAACCATGTGTCAAGAACAAGGACTGTCCCCATCACCAAAAGATTGTGTCCCATCCCACCCCAGCTGGCCCAGGAAGCTGCATGTCCACCCTCCTGCTCACCACAGGGTTTTTACTTTGATGCACTACTTTCAATTTAGTCATATCCTGCCTTTAGTTTCCCTTTCTGATCTTCTTTCTCAACCCATGTTCAGCGGGGAAGCAATTACAGAAGCCAGACCTCCCACCTTCTGCAACACACAAGGACCCTGGGTCCATGCTCCCAGAGGGATAGAGAATGGGAAAGCTACTGGGGAAGGGATGGGATATGGAGATTAGGTGGCAGGAATTGTGTGGAGTTGTACCCCCCCATCCTATGATTTTGTCAATGTCTCCTTTCTTAAATAAATAAATGAATGAATGAATGAATGAATGAATGAATGAATGAATGAATGAATAAATAAATAAATAAACAAATAAATAATAAAAAAAGAACAAGGATTGTCAGGGTAGAAGTGGATTCAACTCCTATGGCTCTTACGCACTAGCAAAAATAGACGATGTTTGTGTCTGATCACATGCATCTTCAAAAGGGGGCTAAATGCTGAACTTAGAAGCTTGAGGTTGTGAATTGGACCTCCAACATGATATATGCTAGAATGATGCTCTAGCTTTCTCTCTATTCTCTATATTATTAGCAAATACACATTTTACAGAAAGTGGAGATTGTGGTCAGTAAATTTGCTAAACCTCAGAAATCTTTTTATGGGTCTCAATAACTTCCCAGGTGACTACACACATCACGGATAGCAACGAAAGCTACATGTTAGCCTTTCATATTGAAGACAAGTAATAACTTTTATAGATTTTGCCTGCTGTCAATGTTAACATTTCTCTTCTGATCTAGTGAATACACACACATATACACTCATGCAAATATACCGTGTCCTTATTTGTATGCTGAGGGTGAATTGCTATATATCTCTGGTAGGTTCATGTCATCTTTCAAGAGGATATATTTAAAATTTGTAAATGTTGGGAAGACATAAGTGAAAGATTAATACAAAAATAATGAAACTGGAAGGAAGGATTGAAGACAGCAGTATTGAAAGACAGTCTGAATTGCATATCTTAATCTAGGCATGTTTTATGTTTAGTCTAGACATCATGATTAAAGATGATTATGTCAGGGCCTTAACAAGCTCAACATGTGTCCTTCTTTACTCTAGCGGGGATTAGAAAAATCATATTCTATTCAACCCCCTTACATCTGATTACCCCACCATCTGTAGAATGAAATCCTAGAAAGGATAAATTTGCATATTGCAGCCAAGTAAAGGTTGAGATCCTATTCCATTACCAAACAGCCTAGTTCACAATTTTAATTCCACCTTAACCTTTTCAGATTATAGTCTTTGGATATGTATGGACTCGATACGTCACAGAAACAAAATTTGAGAAGTTCAACACAAATTTAAGAATCTAACAGCTTCATCAAATATGTCATATTTAAAATTTTTTAATACAGGCTCAAATAATATTTTATAGAGTATTTTTCTTATTCAAGATGCATTACTATACTTATTAGTGCATAAATCAGATTCAACAGGTGTGCAGCCAGAGGCATTCTTTCTTTTTTGCTACCTGCAAACTATACCAAAGTGCTTTCTTAAGCCTTCATGATTTAACTCTGTGGTTCCAACATATGCTCTATAACATTTGAGAATGGTGCTAGAACAGTTGGCAATATGTGAAAATACAGAGCGAAAGAACACCTGGTAAGAGAAAGACTGACTATTTGGAAGACTGAACCTCCTGTTATAGACCACAAGGAAAAGAAAAGGATGGTGATTCCTTTGAACAATAAACTTCCAGGTGACATTTTCAAATTGCTGCCAGTCAGGGAAACAGACACCTAGGGTGATGAATTGAGCAAAAAGCACAACCAAATTCAGGGCAAAGCAGCAGAACAGAATTAAATGACAGAGCATGTTATCAAATAGAGGAGATTAGAAGTTTCCTAAAAGAGCTAGAACTGAGGAGCTTTATGTTCTTCATAAGCAGAAGTGTTCAAAGAACAAAACAAAGGATGGGAGTTTGTTAGTTGCGTATAGCATATCCTAAAAGTTTTCAATCCCTTATGTCCTCTGTTTTGGTCAGCCATACTTTTTCATTTATCAGTGTAAAAAAACATAAAAGAAAATGGGGTATTATTTTACAATTACAATTATTTATTTTTAATGATTAAAATAGATTTAAATATTTTGCTTTCAGTATTACTTAAAATGCTTTTATTGCAAACACTTTGAAGTCCCCCTCTAAAACAGATGGAACTTGAGGTGATCATCTTAAATGAATCTTAAGTGAATGACAGCTATGTACTTTTAAAATATAATTGTAATAATAATCAAACTGACTCTTAGACTGGGAAAACGATGTAGATTATTAGTGAGATCAGGCAAAGGAAGAGGGAAAGACAGGAATCTCTTTGGTGTCATGGGACTGGAATTTGTGTGTGGGCATAATGAGTCTTTCTCTATCTCTCCCTCCCTCCCTCACCCTCTTCTCTTCCTTCCTCCCTCACTTCTCCCTCCCTCCCTCATGAAACAATACTACTGGATCAGCATGATAGTTTACTTAGAAGACTGGCTGCTTTCACATGCACATGACATAGGTTCAAGTCCCTGATACAACACTAAAAATATTATTGTACTGGGGAGGAAGCTTTCACGCTATGTTTTCCCTCATTTTGTCTTTTTCTCTACCTAAAAATGTGGAAGAAAACTAAAACGCATCCCATATCTCATCTCAGAGGTTTTTTGTTTTACCTCTATTGTATGGGATTTATTGTCACCAGTCTTGACAAAGTTAACATCATCTGTCTTACCTGAACTACCACAGTGGTTTTCTAAACGATCTCCCTGCTTCTATTTCTGATTCACTGCCATTTACACTCAGCACAACACCAAAAACATTGAAAAAATAAACCAGTTATATTGGGTCCAGGTGTGGTGCACCTGGTTGAGCACACATGTTATAATGTGCGAAGACCTGGGTTTGAGGCCCCAGTTCCCACATGTAGGGGGTAAAGCTTCACGAATAGTGAAGCAGGGCTGCAGGTGTCTGTTTCTTTCTTTCTCTATCTCCAACTTCCTCTCAATTTTTGTCTGTCTCTATCCAATCAATAAATACAGATAGTAAGATAAACCAATTATAAAATAAACCAATTAATATCACTTCTATTTAAAAAAAAAAAAAAGAAAGAAAAACCTTCTCATAGCTTTCTTTTGCATTTTGGAGAAAAACAAAAATGGAATCTCATTGCTATGGCCTAGAGGGCCTCATTGAGTTGATCAACTTCAGTTACCTTCTACAAGGTGACCTTATACTGCGCTTTTCCCCTTTGCTGAGCTTGTTCCAAACCACCTGACTACATTTTTCAGACATACTAGCAAGATTGCAAAAACTTGAAGGTAGTTTTTTTCATTTATGCCTGTACATTGAATGCTCAGCAAATGGGCACAGAGTGTTCAACATGTGGTTTCTGGTAAAAAATTCAAAATAGTATTCAAATTGTGATCATTTTATTTATTTATTTATTTAGCCTTCAGGGTTAGTGCAGGGGCTTGCACCAGCACTATGAATTCACTGCTCTTGGTGGCTACTTTTTTCATTTTATTGGATAGGACAGAGATAAATTGAGAGGGGAGGATAGATAGAGAGGGAGAGAGAAAGATAGATACCTGCAGACCTGCTTCACACTTGTGAAATGGCCCCAAGTTTGTGGAGAGCTGGTAACTCGAACCTAGATCCTTGAGCAGGTCCTTGAGCTTTGTACTATGTGTGCTTAACTATGTGTGCCACAGCCCAATGCCTCAAACAGTGTAATTATTTTATAGTGAGTCAGGGTAACTTTTCAATAACCTATTTATTTTATTTTATTTATTTATTTTCTCTTTTGTTGTCCTTAATAACGTATTTTTTGAAAACCATGTAAGCTAAATTGAATTCTGTGTCGTAATCTTTTTTTTAAAAAAGCATTTATTTGTTAATGAATGAGAGGGAGAGAAAACCAGAGCATTATTCAGGGACATAGGATGTTAGGGCTTGAACTCTGGACCTCATGATTCTATCAATGTGACTCCTCCTGCTATTGCCACCTGGGTTATTGCTAGGCTTCAGTGACAACACTCCAGTACTACCAATGAATGCACTACTCCCAGTGGCCCCCTTTTTTTTTTTTTAACCTTTTCTCTCTTCTCTTCTTTTCTCTTCTCTTCTCTTCTCTTCTCTTCTCTTCTCTTCTCTTCTCTTCTCTCTCCTCTCCTCTCCTCTCTTCTTTCCTTTCTTTTCCTATGCCTCTTTTCCCTTCCCTTCCCTTCCCTTCCCTTCCCTTCCCTTCCCTTCCCTTCCCTTCCCTTCCCTTCCCTTCCCTTCCCTTCCCTTCCCTTCCCTTCCCTTCCCTTCCCTTCCCTTCCCTTCCCTCCCCTCCTTATCTTTTCTGTTTTCTCTTTTCTTTGTTTAATGGGACAGAGAGAATTTGAAAATGGAGAGAAAGATAAAGAAGGAAAGGAAAAGACAGACACCTGTAGACATGATTTATCACTCATGAAACATGAAACGTGTCCCCCCACTACCACCAATGCCCTCCCCCTGCCCCTGCAGGTGGAGATGCCACTCTAGAACCCAGATCCAGGTCCTTTTTCTTGGTAATGTGTGCGCTCAGCCAGGTGTGTCACTGCCTGACCCCTCTGAATATATTTATATTATGAAAAAATTTAGGTCTGCTTTTTAAACACATGTGAGACAGTCAAGAAAAACTTGCCATAACAATAAAACTTACTGATCACTCCAGGCAGTCAAATCTTGTGAAAATAGAAGCTTTCTAAGAAGAGTTTTGTTCATTTTTGCCTTCGGATCCCTTCACAGTAAAATATTATCTTTTTTGTTTATATCTAAATATTTTTTAAAGTTTGAAACCATACTTGAAAGGTAACATTATCTTAACACATTTTAATAAACTAACCTATAGGTTGGCTGTCTATTTGAGACTTGTACATTTAATGAACAGCAAAGCTTATACAGTTTCCTGAAAGAAAAAAAAATCAATTAACTGACTCCTCAGAAGCCATCAGGCTGCTTGCTGAATCAAAGAGAAGGTTGAGACGCTATGTTATCTCTACCGATGTCTGTTCAAAATTCATATTATTTCTTGTCATCCCACAAAAGGAAAAACAGAATATTCTCCCATGAAATACTCAGTTGTAATAAACTCCACAGAGTCTTGTTCGGAGAGTTTTCTCCTGCTTTTTACCTGGTTCTTTTATCCTGTAATTGAATTGAATTGGCTTTTCACCCCATTTCTTCCAGACAGCTTCTCATTTGAGGGCTCTGAAGATGTATTACACTAATATATCGTCAGAATGACTATGCTATGATGATGCATGGGTATAATACATCTTCAGAGCCTCGGCACTGTCCGGAAACAATGCAGCTGGTACTGGATTAAATTCAAACCTAATGTAAAAGGAACCTCTTTTAAACATTGGATCACAAGGAAGGTGGGGGGGGGAAGACCTAGATGAAAGGTTATTTTAATGAACTTCATAGTTCTGTATACTTTGAAGGTAAGTTTTCAAGACTTTATGAAGATTTATTAATTCATAAATTTGTATAAGTATATTCTCTATACATTTCTGAAGTCCTCAGTCAAACGTTGTTTTAGTTGGACCAAAAAATATACAATATACCTAGCCTGTTAAGCTGTAGTCATTCAAAAATATACATACAAAACTTATGTGCAGTAGATGTTACACTTTGTCTTTTTGTTGTTGTTCAATTATGTAATATTAGTCTCAACATTTCAGGAGATTTGTGTGTGTGTGTGTGTGTTTTCTTTATTGGATAGAGACAGCTAGAAATCACAAGGGAAGGAGAGACAGGCAAAGACTGAGAGACATCTGCAGACTTGCAAAGCTTCCCCCTTGCAGGTAGAGGTTTGGGGTTTGAACCCAGGTACTTGCGCACTGTAACATGTGCGCTAACCAGGTGTGCCACCACCCAGCCCCAAGGAGATTTTCTTTTATGCATTATATTGGAAGACAATTCATGGATGTTGATGTCCATTTATTACAGCATTCCTTTTAAGGCATTTTCATAGATAGTGAAACTACTCTTGTATTTTATTCCATAAAATTTAGGAAACTAGTTTGAGTTAGGCTGCACAGTAAATTGGAATGTAGATAACAATCCTTATAATAAATATAAAAAGTATCATTATTGGGAGTTAGGCTGTAGCGTAGCGGTTTAAGCGCAGGTGGCGAAAAGCACAGGGACCAGCTTAAGGATCCAGGTTCGAGCCCCCAGCTCCCCACCTGCAGGGGAGTCCCTTCACAGGTGGTGAAGCAGGTCTGCAGATGTCAATCTTTCTCTCTCCCCTCTGTCTTCCCCTCCTCTCTCCATTTCTTTCTGTCCTATCCAATAACAATGACATCATCAACAATAATAACTACAACAATAAAACAACAAGGGCAACAAAAGGGAATAAATAAAATTTTTAAAAAGTATCATTATTTATGATTCTTTGGCCACAAAATTCTATACTTTCTTTACCTTGGCTTTGTTTAAGGTAGTATTCAAACAGATATGTCAGAGAGACCTACTCCTTTATTATGAAAAAAGCCTCATAGGAATCCATAGCTGTGTGAAAGACTTTTGCTCTTTGTTTTTATGGATTTTTTTTTTTTCTGTAAGAGAGAATGAAACTAAAGAGAACAAACATAAACTTTCTCTAAGACTGTGTTTTCTATCCCCATCTCTCCTTACCCACCATTTCTTAAAAATCTGAATAAATAATTTAAACTTTTGCTTCTAGAAGTCTTTCCAGTAGTTGCCAGTGGACAAACCCCCCTTTCTACTTTGTATTGAGACAAATAAAAAAAAGAAAAACTGAGTATAAAATAGCAATTCACTAATATAGAAATGCAATCATTAAGCAGTATTTATCTTGATTTTATCACTTAAAAACAAGGCATTTGTCAGCACCTTCTTTTATTATCTGTCCTCAAGCAGCTTTTATGTAAATTTTAATGATAGTAGTTAACAATTTGGAACTCTTAATTTTTCTTAATTTTCCTTTTAAATTCTTTACACACATCATCTGAATAAAAACTATTTTGTGATAATCTGATATTCTTATCTTTATTTTCTGTACCTTCTTTTTGCAAATGAAAAAACTGAAGAACAATATGTCAGTACTTCCTTCACCCTCATCCATTAGTAAGTTCAGTCATTTTGTTTCCATGTTCAGTTACAGTATTAGCTTGTGAAGCCAATTGGGCTCTTACCTCAGCTATTTAGCTTTTAGTTCTCTAATTACTTTGATATAGTTTGTGTTTTTGTTCAATCTCATTTGTTGTTTCTCCATTTATGATAATATTTCACTCAAAAGCTTTCCTCATTCCCATGATTACTTGGGTGTTTTCCTCATTCTTATTTTCTTTCAGCTTGTTGGTATTTTTTGAGGGGCTCTGCCCAAGTTCATTGCTGCAATGGTTATTTTTGGTTTGACCATTCTATCTGGTAGTTTGAAATGTGTGCCCTGGGTGTTGCTGTTTAGGTATCTTGTGATGTGGCCTCTGGTCTGTTTCTGTTTCTGGACTTCTCATGCCAGTCACTTTGTGGTGTTCCTCAGGAGTGGGTGGAGCTGTTATTGTACTGTTGACACTACTGCCTTTGGAAGATGAGAGATGGGGTCTCTTGTATTTAAAGTGAAGAGAGAAATAGATGACTGGAACAGGTAGGAGGAACGAGGAGGAGGAAGGAAAGGAGGAGAAGAAAATGGAAGAGGAGGAGGAAAGGAAGGCAAAGAAACAAAACTAACAAAAAATAATAAACATAAAACCCTAATAACAAAAACCACAATATATCTAAAGAAAGAAAGAAAACCAAAACAAAAAGTGGCCAACCACAGCAAACAGATAAAGAATGTATGGAAAAGCAGAAAAAGAATGAACAAACATGTATAAGCTCACAAGCTGAAAGAAAATAAGAATGAGGAAAACACCCAAATAATCATGGGAATAAGGAAAGCTTTTGGGTGAAATATTATCAGAAATGGAGAAACAACAAATGAGATTGGACGAAAACACAATTGGGGAGAATGTTGGTCTGATGAGGCTTCCTTAAATTCCCAAAGTATCTATTTTTGCAGTTCACCACTGAGGTAGTGAATGACAGATTTAGGTTGAAGGGGTGGCTGCCTGGATGTTTCAACAGGCAGACAAATCAGTCTGAGAGTTGCTCAGGGCTATCTGTACTTCAGTTCTAGTCAAGCAAAATCACGGGAATTCACTCTGTGTTCCGGAAAAAAAGATGCACTCTCTGGGAAATTTAGTCATGGATTTTGCTCAGATGGTTGTTTTTCACTCCACAGGGGGTCTCTGTCTCACTGGCCGCTCCTTATTCCCAAATGAACTTCCTCTGGGCCGGGGGATTAGAGGTACAGTGGAAAACTCACAGCTCAGCTTGCTTTTCTGTTTTCGAGCACACTTTTGCCAGTTTATAAATGGGTTATAATTTTTCACAATAATTTCTCCTTTTCCCATCCTCAGTAGTTTCTCTCCTACTGGCCTGGAAATCTCACTTCAATTCACAGATGTCTAGATCAGAATAGATTTTTTTGAGGAGAGTCAACTCAGGTGACATCTCAACTCTGTTACTTGTTTTTTATATTATCTTTTTAGAAATGACTTAGTCACAGTTGTTGCATAGGAAATAAACATTAGGGCGGAGCCAAGATGGCAACCTGGAGACAATACCAGGTGTGAGCTGCTCAAAGAGGCTGCTGTCAACCTGGAATTCTTAGAGAGGGTAGGATTTTTAGACCAGCAGTGGAGAGGGAGAGCTATGGGTGGTCAGCGTGACACCAAAGAAGATTCCTATAACCCACTCTTGGGCTAGCAAGCAGAGGCTATAAAGGACAAAGGAAACAGGACCTTTGGCTTGGCTATTTCTGAACTCAACTTAACCCCACTCCTAAACCAGCCCCCACCAGCTGGCCAGCTGCTCCTAGCAGGCTTCTTGTGGAGCTATTTTCTTTACCAAGATTCCTAGCTCAGCAGGGGTTTCACCCAAAGGTTTTTTTTTTTTTTTTTTCCTTTTTGAAGGGGGCTGGAGCTCTATTTGAGTGACAAAATACCTCACAATTCAGGGCCTCAACCCTACCTGAGAAAGGCTAGTTATTTACCTCTGGAAATATATATATATATATATATATATATATATATATATATATATATATATATATTTCTTGTAATTGTTTGACTTTGCTTGGTTTAAGAAGGGGACCAGGCTGTGTGCAGTCAATCTGGAGCAGTACAAGATGGAGACTGATTGTTAAGGGTTTTTATTCTAGTTTATTTTATTACTATCATTATACCACAAAACCTAAATGGACCAATCATGGACAAAAAAATCAAAACAGTTATCAAGACTCTTCCCAACAACAAAATTCCATGGACCAGATAGCTTTACAAACAAATTATACAAAATCTTCAGGAAGCAGTTAATTAAAAAGAATAATAAATATCCTTTTAAAAAAATATTTATTTATTCATTTATTCCCTTTTGTTGCTCTTGTTGTTTTACTGTTGTAGTTATTATTATTGTTATCATCACTGGATAGGATAGAGAGAAATGGAGAGAGGAGGGAAAGACAGAGAGGGGGAGAGAAAGATAGACACCTGCAGACCTACTTCACCACCTGTGAAGCGACACCCCTGCAGGTGGGGAGCCAGGGTCTCAAACCTGGATCCTTATGCTGGTCCTTGAATAACTGTACTTCTAAAGCTCTTCCAAAAGATCAAAGAAACAGGAACACTCCCTTCACCTATGAAGCCAAGAGCATCACCCTGATACCAAAAGCAGACAGGGACACAACAAAAAAGGAAAACTACAGACCAATATATCTGATGAGCATAGATGCCAAAATATTGAACAAGATCCTAGTCAACCAGATACAGCAGTATAAGAAAAAGATTGTTCTTCATGACCAAGTGGCATTTATCCCAGGAATGTAAGGCTGGTTCAATATACATAAGTCAACCAATGTCATTCTCTACATCAATAGAAGCAAGACCAAAAGCCACATGATTATCTCAATTGATGCAGAGAAAGTCTTTGACAAAATCCAACACCCATTCATGCTCAAAACACTACAAAAAATGGGAATAGATGGCAAATTCCTCAGGATAGTGTAGTCCGTATAAAACAAACCTACAGACAACATCATACTCAATGAACAGAAGTTGAAAGCATTCCCCCTCAGATCAGAGACTAGACAGGGCTGTCAATTATCACCATTTATTCTTCAACATAGTATTGGAAGTTCTCCCCATAGCAATCAGGCAAGAGAAAGGAATCAAAGGAATACAGATCAGAAAGGAAGAAGTCAGGCTCTCACTATTTGCAGATGATATGATAATATACACAGAGAAACCTAAAGTATTCAGCAAAAATTTACTGAAATTATTAGGCAATATAGCAAGGTGTCAGGGTACAAAAATAAATGTACAAAAAGTCAGTGGCATTTCTTTATGCAAACACTAAATCTGATGAAGGATATCCAGAATTCACTCCCATTCACTGTTGTAGCAAAATCAATAAAATATCTAGGAATAAACATGACCAAAGAAGTGAAAGACATGTATACTGAAAACTATGAGTCACTATTCAACAAAATAGAAAATGATACCAAGAAATGGAAAGACATCCCATGTTCATGATTTGGAAGAATTAGTATCATCAAAATGAATATTCTCCCCAGGCCATATACAAATTTAATGTGATACCCATCAAAGTTCCACCAAGCTTCTTTAAGAGAATAGAACAAAAACTACAATCATTTATCTGGAATCAGAAAACATTTATAATTGCCAAAAACAATCTAGAGGAAAAGAAACAGAAATGAAGGCATCACACCCCAGATCTCAAACTATATTCTAAGGCCGTCACCATAAAAACAGTCTGGTACTGGAACAAAAATAGGCACATAGACTAGTGGAACAGAATTGAAAGCCCAGGACTAAACCTCCACACATGTGGACATCTAAATTTTGATAAAGGGGCCCAAAATATTAAATATAAGGAGGGTCTCTTCAATAATGGTGCTGGGAAAACTGGGTTGAAACATGCAGAAGAATGAAACTGGACCACTTTATCTTACCAGAAACAAAAGTCAACTCAAAATGGATCAAGGACCTGGATGTTAGACCAGAAACTATCAAAACATTGGTGGAACATTTTCCCACCTAAACCTCAAGGACATCTTTGATGATACAAACCTAATTGCAAGGAAGACTGAGGCAAAAACACATCAGAGGGATATAAGATGTTGTAGCATCTTTCCTCTCTCTTCCTTTGTCTTTCTATCCCTTTCTATCAAAAAAGTTGATCCAAGTCGTGTAGTTTTAGAGATAAACAATAAAATTAGTTAAGAAAATTTTGTATATTCAAAGTATTACAGGTGTTCTTTCTCTTTCTGGTATTGAATTTTTTCCCAGGAAGTCTACCTCAGAATGAATTAGCATGAAATTTACAACCCAAGTAAAAATTGCATTTTTGAATATGGTAACCTTTAAATAAAGTTCTAACTTGTTTAAATGAAACCATTTATGTAATACTTTTCCATAATAGGTGCTAGATGAAGATGAGATCACTTAGGAAAAAGGAAAGAAAAATCTAATTAAAAAAAAAATACAAACAGCATAATGTCAACCATTATCCCCAAGTTTAGCCCACTTTAGGGAGAAAGTTTAAATATTTTCACCTAATGTCCCTGATCTCTAAGTAAGCCAAGTTGTATCCAAGAAAAAAAAAAAGAAATGTTTGATAGTTTCTGTTTTATATTAGTAAGCACTTTGCTCTGAGAATAGATGATTATCTTTATATCATTTCACCATATCACCAGAACCATTGTTTATCTTTGTATACATCTTTAAAGACTAAAGATTTTTTTGTATCTATATTCATAAAGCAGGCAATAACAGTTTGAAACATAAGTAATTTGAACACCACTCATGAATAGAGAAAGCTTTGAAATAGAGATAACTTTGGAAACAGACAACTGAAAATTAAATTTTAAAGAAAACTTTGAGTTAAGAGGCAATTTTAACTGCATATCTACATAATTGGTGTGTAATCTTATGGTAAAAGTTTAACTTCCCATTATTATGTAAAGTCATTCATTATATAATTATCCTTATATAAAGTCATCATGGAAATTCACAAAAGCTCCAAAGAGTACAACTTTACAATATAACTAGAACCGTAGCTAGTAATCAGAAGATCTGGTATTGTTGAAATGTCATCAGCATAAATTGCAGGTTTTATTAAACTTTTTTTTCCCCTATAATATTATAAAGCACATTTAGTGTCAAGCTAGAAAACCTGTAAAATAAAATAAAATAAAAGCACTCTTGAACAATTCCAATGTTTGGGTGACACATGTCAGATTACTAGGGCATTTGCATAGTCTCTTCATCATATCACCCCTTGGTATTGGTCCAACACACTGTGTTTTAAAGAAGATTCCCTTTACAAAAAGAAGAATGATAATGGGAACAAGCACACTAATTGAGAGAAGTGCTTTCTGATGTATACCTGAGATAACTTGTGCTATTTATATAATTATTTTAAACAAATGATTTTAATAATCTACAAGGTTTTCTGATACTAATTTTCTGTTTGTATAGTCTCTTCTTTTTATTAATTAGTAATTATCTCTCTCCACTTTAAGATAGCACTTAATTCTCTTTTCTTTACCGGAGAGCACTGCTCAGCTCTGTTTCATGGTGGTGCTGGTGATTAAACAGGGGACACTGGAGCCTCAGGCAAAAGAATCTCTTTGCATAACCATTATGCTATCTACTCACCACCCAATTCTCTTTTCTGCAACCAGAAAATACCGAATTGTCAAGGCAATCTTGAGGAGAAAAAAAAAATACAAGAAAGGAGATATCAAACTCTTTGGCTTCAGACTTTATTTCAGAACTATTATAGTAAAAATAGTCTGGTTCTAGAACCAAAGTAGACTCAAATACCAGTGAAACAGAATTGAGAGACCAGAAGTAAGCCCCCACACCAATGGGGAACTAATTTTTTGGCAAAGGGGCCAAAAAGAAAGTCTCTTCAACAAGTGGTGGTGGGGAAATTAATCTGAAATGTGCAAACAAATGAAACTGGACCACCACATATCACTGTGCACAAAATTAAACTCCAAGTGGATTAAAAATATGGCTATCAGACCAGAAAATATCAAATACTTGGAAAAAACCATTGGCAAAACAATTCACTGTCCATGCTTCTAAAATATCTTCAAAGACTCTCGCTCAACAGCAAAGAAAACAAAACCAAAAACAATCCAGTGGGACTATATCAAACTGAAAATCTTTTGCACAGCAAAGAGTATCATCATCACAACAGAAAGTCATCGTACAGAGTGCGGAAGATCTTTATATGACATACTTCAGATAAAGGACTAATAGCCAAAATACATAAAGAACTCATTAAGCTTAGTACCAAACAGAGGTGGGGGTGCACAACACTAGAAAATGAAGTAAGGACATGGACAGAACCTACATTGAAGAAGAGATCCAGAGAGCTAACAGATGCATGAAAACTACTCATCACTGATTATCAGAAAAATGCAAATAAGGACATCAATGAGCTAACACCTGTTAGAATGTCATATATTAGAAAAGGCAGAACTTCAAATTGTTGGAGATCATGTGGGAAAAATACAGGACACTTTTGTATTATTGGCAGGTTTTTAAATTGATAAAATCCTTGTAGAAAGAAGTCTAGAGATTTTCAGAAAAACTTAAATTGACCTACTCTATTATCCAGTAAACTCTGTCCTGGAGATTTACTCAAAGGAAATAAAGAAACCTATTAGAAGAGGTCTATATATATTTATTTTCAGAGCAGCATAACTTGTAATAGACGAAATTTGATGCCCAATGATAAATGAGTGTCTAGGAAGTTTGTGGTTTATATACATATGCAAAAGAATGTTATAAGTGTGTAAAATGGCTGTTGAAAATGATGGCATCTCCTTTATCTCTTCTTGGACAGAACTTGAAGGTAATATGTTTAATGAATTGCACTAGAAAGAGGACAAGTGAATTGTCATATTTACGGTTGGAATTTAAGAAATGAGGAAAGAGAAGCAAATCACAAAGAGACACTTGATCTGGGTATGTAACAAAGTGAAGGATTCTGAAAAAGGTGTCAAGAGTCAGGGGTCAGGGGTCAGGGTAGGACAGAAAGGGCAGAGAAATGAGAAATTGTATCCATGTGTCAACAACTGTACTGGAAACCATTAGCTGCCCCCATCCCTATGGAATGTTTTAAAAAATACTCATGGACAAGATATAAAATTTAACTATGCCTGTGTTTCCACAACAGAACAATAAAAAAAAGTCTGTACTTGCAAAAAAAAAAAAAAAGAAAGAAAGAAAGGGAAAGAAAAAGACAATTGGACAGTTTTGTGTTTTAGATTGTTAATCCAAGTTCTAGTAAATTATTATTATTATTATTTTGCTCTGGATGTCCTGTTATGTTTATCATTTAACAATCTCAAAGTCCTTAAAATCTCTTTCTTTTGAAATTTCTATTATATTCTTTATTATCATTTTCTTAATTAATTCATATCTGACATAAATGCATAGTGATATTTCATAGAAAACATGGAGAATATTTCTACCTATTTCTCTCAAAATGTCTATAATTTGGTCCACATGATTTCCAGATATTGCTATCTAGTCAGTTTGTGGCTACTCAGAATGATACATAATGACTGACATGTTTTTATTAAACTCAGTATTCTCTCTCAAGTAAAAGTATCTGTTATGAAGTGAAAATGTAAGGATATGGTAAGGATAGTTACATCCTCACATTGATAGCATCATTATTTATAGTAATCAACATGTGGAAACAGTTTATTTGCATACTGATGGGTGAATGGATGAAAGGACTATGATACAGGAGCCTGTCTGATAGCTCAACAGGTAAGGTACCTGTCTAGCCATGTATGTAGCCCAGCTTCCGAGACCTGGTATACCATATAGGAGTAGTAAGACTGGAGAAACTTTGCTGCTATATGGTGTTTCTGTCTCTCTGTCTGTCTACATGCATATCCAATAATTATCCTGTTATAATGAAACTGAGCATACATGAAGCCCCAAGGCAACAAAAAGAGAAAATGTGATATATATATATCACAGGTACAAAATAGAATAAAATCTAGTCTTTTAAAAAATAAATCTTCCCAGATCCAACTTTCTAGCCCTTTTTACAGCCATGAAATCTCCCCAGACAATAACTTGGGTCTATCTGCATATCAGAGGTAAGGCTCAGGAAAAAACTAGTATAGTCATAGGCTCTTTGGAATATAACTAAAATAGGCCTACTAGCTATCTTCAAATCAGGAGACCCCAAATCTTCATCTGCAATATTCTAGCCTTCAGGTTTATGATTAGTCAACAATTTGTTTAGCTTTATATCTTAACTCTTTTTTCAGCCACCAGGTTAGATATGCTACCATGATGCCAACCAGACTTCCCTGGGCAGACGACCCCACCAATGTGTCCTGGAGCCCTGCCACCCCAGAGCCCTGTCTCAATAGGGAAAGAGAGAGAGATAGGCTGGGAGTATGGATCAACCTGTCAATGCCCATGTTCCACTAGGAAGCAATTACAGAATCCAGACCTTTCACTTTCTGCAGCCCATAATGACCCTGAATCCATACTCCCAGAGGGATAAAGAATAGGGAAGCTATCAGGGGAAGGGATGGGATATGGAGTTCTGGTGGTGGGAATTGTACCCTTCTCATTCTATGGTCTTGTCAGTGTTGCCATTTTACAAATAAAAATTAAAAAATAAAAAAAAAAAAAAGAAATCCCACTATCTGTTACAACCTAGATGACACAACTGTAATAATCAAAGGAAAGCCAGAAGTAAGATTTAAAGAAAATTGAAGGAAGGTGGTCAAAAGGTGCACATTATTAGTTACAAGGTAACTAAGAGCTTGGAATATGAAGGCTGTAATGTACAGATGTACATTACAGATGTAATGTACAGACTACAGTTAATATTACTGTGTGATATGTATGTATATCATTTCAAGAGTAATCCTAAAAGCATTTACAAGGAATTTTTTACTTAGTATCATTTCTCTTTTTTATTTTTGGTGTCTAAGGCAGTGATAAATGATAGTGATTATTTAATTTATTTAAACAATTGTTTTGGATTATGAGGATTATATTGGCACCAAATGATGTCTAAGAAATTATAATTCTTAATGAAAGGAAATCATACCTTCTGTTAAGTAATTAATAAAGTTTTGAAAATTTTCTTTTTTTTAAGACTTTCTTTTTTTTTAAATATCTACTTATTTGTTCATTCCCTTTTGTTGCCCTTGTTTTATTGTTGTAGTTATTATCGTTGCTGTTACTGATGTTATCATTATTGGATAGGACAGAAAGAAATGGAGAGAGTCAGGGAAGACAGAGAGGGGTAGAGAAAAATAGACACCTGCAGACCTGCTTCACGACCTGTGAAGCGACTCCCCTGCAGGTGAGGAGCCGGGGGCTTGAACCAGGATCTTTGAGCTGGTCCTTGCGCTTTGCGCCACATGCGCTTAGAAAATTTTCTAAGTTGACAAGAGACCAGATATTTTCAAAGTAAAAAAAATGCTGTACATAAATATACATATATAAATTTTTATCAGTGAAATCATTCCTTACATGTTACTTTATGAAAGCATTTTATTATTAATTATATGGGTTTTTGAATATACATCAACTTCCAGATCCTATCCCACACATATTAGATAAACTAAACAAAGTAAGGTCTATACCGTGCACTGAAATTACTTAGGGCTCATGGTTAATAGAAAGTCATGTCTTTGAGTTTTTACCATTTTTTAAAATTTTTGTTTTTTAAATTTCTCTCTCCTTCTCTGTCTCTCTCTTCCTCTCTTTCTCTACCCCTCTGTCCCTATTTCTCTCTTTCTTCTGTCTCAAGGATTACTGATGAAGCTGGGTGCCGGAACTATGAATCCACCTCTCTTGGTAGTCATTTTTTTCCATATCCATTTTATTTGATAGGATAGAGAGAAATTGAGAGGGGTGAGATAGAGAGGGGCAAGACCTGAAGCATCCTCCTTGTAGGTGGGGAGCAGGATACTTGAACCCAGGTCCTTCCACATGGTATTGTGAACTCTTAACTGGGTGCACCACCACCTTACACTACCATTTCTATTAGTTTAACCAAAAGACAGAGCAATGGAGATAGATGACAGATGATAGATAGATAGATAGATAGATAGATAGATAGATAGATTGATAGATTGATAGATAGATAGATAAATTAAGTCAATGTGTAGTGATCTTAACCAAAATAGCACTCAGTTATTTAAAGTAGAATGCCATGACAGATTCCAGAACTAAGGAAGACAAGGTAAGAGTCAGGGAGGTAGCTCGGTCTACTAGAACACTATCTTGAATGTCAGAGAAACAAGGGGCCATAAGTTTTGTTCCCAGCACCACCTTATCAGACCCGAGCATGGTCCAGGTGCTCTCTCTCTCTCTCTCTCTCTCTCTCTTTGACCCCCTCTTTCATGCTTTCTCATAAAAATTAGAATATAAAAGATGCAATATGAGTTTTTCATATTTTGTTATCTGAAGAAAACGAAAGAAAAATCAAGATATATACATATATCTTAATATCACAAATATATACATATTTGTGAGAAAAGAGTATTATTTGGGCGTATGTGATGCCAGTAATCGAACTCAAGACTTGATGCGTGAGATCTCAAGGCTTTATGCAGTGTGCAACCTTCTGGACTATCGAGATGAAATTTCAATAATAAGAAAAAATGTTGGAAGTTTATTACAAAGAGACTTTTACAAGTCTATTATATGGATTCCTTTTACTGAAGGATTAGGATGAAATGACTCCACAAATTTAATCTGGGATAATTTGAGCATCAGAATATTTAAATACACTAGCGACTTGGATTATAAGTAGTCTTTACAAGTTAGAAATCTATGAGTTTTTGCCAGGTTAAATATATAAATAAACAGAAAAGTAACAAAGAGGGGAAAGAGAGGTTTCTTTTAGTAGACAAGACAAGAACTAATTAATAATAGCAGGATTGCTGAAGATAAAAAAATATTATTTTGTAATCATCAGAGCAATAGCATGTTCATAAAAAAATTCTGGTAATGCTAAATCCAAGGGGAAAACTGAAAAGTAGCAGATATTTGCATGTTAAAGTCTTCAGATCTCTGCTTAATGCTTATTAGAAGCTTGAGGAGAGAAAAACAAAGTAATGAAGCAGTTTGAAACTCAGACAACACTTTTGAGTAATTAAATCAACATCATAACTAAAGGGCTAGTAGATAATCCTGAACTTCTGCTTATCATACCTCAGTAAGGTTTTCACTTTACTAATTTAACTCTAGATGGGCATACCTAAAATGTAAACAGGAAGAAAACATGACTCCAAGCCAAAATGATAAATACTTTACTTTTTATAAGAGCTTTAAGCCGTGTTGAAAAATATCCACACTAGGAACAGGACATAACTTGCTATATATGTGGCCTAGGGTGGAATACCAGCAAAAAAAAAAAAAAAAAAAGTCTCTCCCCTTCTCTGTCTCTCTCTTACTCTCTGTTTATATACATATGAATGAAAAATGAGCCCAAATGGTGAAACCTAGCATGTACTAAATTCAGCTGTAAACAAAAAAGAAAATGTCAGTTCTCAGTAATGGCAAGCAATGACTAAGGTCTTAGTCCCTAAACTAAGGAGATATGACAGGGCTGTGTGGTGGTGCACCTGGTTGAGCACACATGGTACAATGCAGAAGGACCCGGGTTTGAGCCCCTAGTCCCCACCTGCAGGGGGAAAACTTCACAAGTGTTAAAGCTGGTCTGCAGGTGTCTCTGTCTCTCTCCTCTCTATCTCCCCCTCCCCTCTCAATTTCTGACTGCTTTTATCCAATAAAATTCATTATCTTTATTCAATTAATTATCTTTATTTAATATATATTAAATATATATGCATATATATTTAAAAAGAGAGATTTGACAAGGGTCTGGGTGGTGGCACATCTGTTTGAGCACACATGTTACAATGTGCAAGGACCTGGGTTCAAGCCCCCAGTCCCCACCTGCATGGTGGAACATCTGAAAGTAGTGAAGCAGGGCTGCAGATAACTCTCTGTCCCTCCCTCTCCATCTCCCCCTTCCTCTCAATTTCTGGCTGTTTCTGTCAGATAAACAAAGATGACGATGATGGTAATAATAATAACAGTAATAATAATAATATCTATGGCAATAAAATACAATATTGAGTTTAGAATTGGTGGGAAGAGAATTTTATAAAGGTGACTCTTTGAAAAGTTGAAAAAATATGTGGATATTAATGGGTTAATGACACAATAGCAGTGCTAAAAATACAGATGTTGAAAGCTGTACTGTGGTTATACAGGATAATATCTTTATTTTTCAGAAATGCATACTGAAAAGTCTAGGAAGAAAGTGTGTGATGTGTATAAATTATTTAATTACTCTCAAGCACATATGTTCACTGAATTGTTTGAGAGAAACTTGTAAATTTCTACATACCTTACAAAGAGCAAGTGATGCAAGAAATGAGGAAATGGTTTTGGAAAAAATAGTGGGGAAATGGTGGTGGAAAATACTATGCAGGATGAGGCTGGAGATGACTCATGGGATAGAGAACAGGACTTGCATGAAGTCCCATGTCTTGCCCCCAATGCTGCACAGACTGACTGGAACAGAATGTTGTCCTGATCTCTCATAAACAAAATATAAAAATATTTTATGGGGAATGTAATATTTCTTTACATTATTTTGAAACACTTAAAATGAATTTAAAATTAATTCCATATTAAAGCACAGGCTGAATAAAGAAATCATTGCTGTGTGCCAACTCTCAAAAAACTCAGATGCCCAGAAATTTCTTAGGAATGAGTTTGGGATCACACTGACTTGTTTGAATTAATAGACTGTCAGATCTAATTGGCTTAGGTGATTTTTGAACCCACAATATAGTTTTTCTGTATATTCAGCTCTGTCCATCTACTACTGTGGTTTAATTTTTAATTAATTATTAAAAATAGAATATACAATGAGTATGTCAGCAAGACTTGCCAGAGCAATGCTTAGCAATTCAGTCACGAAGAACTAGCCATTGCTGTTCAGATGGCAACTACTGTGTTTAGACACACTTTTTCTATTCTGATACCAAAAGAGAAAATTTGTAGTATTTCTGTTCCTTAGGTAAAATACAGACAGACCAATGATGTTTACATTTTTGCTTTCAGATATAAACATATAGGTTTTAAAAAGCTAATAGAAATATTAGACGTTAGTTAAGCAGACTCCACAGTGCTATACACATCAATATAGTTCATTAACAAATTATAATTTTAAATTATTAGATGACTTTATAAAAATACCAGCCCTATTGAGCTATTCATTGAATAACAGTTAATATTTATGCTAATATTACAGTTTAACTTAGAAGCCCACTCTGTCTCCTTTCAGTTTCACAATGTTATCCATTATCATTATTCTAATAACTTCACAAACTAGCACTCATTACTTAATGAAACTAAAGTGTATCCAAGCATTTTAAAAAAGAACATGTATAATAACAAGAACTGCAAAGAAGAAGAGTTAAATCCAAAGTATTAATCTTAAATTATATGAAGATAGAGATTATGTGCCTTATTCTTATAAAAATTAAATTGTCATATCAGATTTAAATCCCTGGAAAAAAATGATTAAGAATCAGCAGTATATTTGCATATCTACTTTTAATTTTTAAAAAACTTTGATGCCTATTACCATTTCTGAGTCTCACAGTAGCCAGAGATTATTATCATTTGGTTTTGGGGAAGTAGGAAACTAGTTAAGGACAACTGAAGTTAAGAGATTTGCATTATGACTGGAGGAACTGAGGTTGTCACTGTTTTATGTACTCTACATAGGAGTAAGGGAGTTGCATAAGTGCATGTGTATTTAATTTCTAGTCCTGGGTTTGTCTCACTCATAGTTCTGAAGAGTCCTACCACTAATTCAATGATAACATGTGAGTTTTATGACTGTATAGATGCTCTAGAGAGTGAAGAGTTGGCAGTAAAGTGATAATCTTGACTCAAAATATTAGAAAGGTCAAAATGCATATTATTTAAGTGTGCAGGAGGCTGTTCTATTGATTTTTCACATTAAGAGTAATACTAAGTATATGATGTGGTAGGTCTCATTAAATCTCATTACATAGATGAGGAAACTAAGAGACACTTACGGATAAGTGATCTTAAAGAAAGTATTGACAGTTTTGTAAAACAGATATTCCAATTGTACTCTTTATACTTTTATATAAAAAGTGTCTTTCTGCTTCTTTAAAAGCAATTAAATCAAACTATCCTTGTTGGAGCTAAATTCCAACAAAAATAATACAAATAAAATAAAATATTATTTATCTGAAGTTGAGTGATGTCCTATAAATTAAAACCAACATTTTTATCTCCTTGCTGCATTCATAACTACATAGTTCAACCATTTAACTTTTATACAATTTGACAATTCTATTAGAATTTGGGCTATGAAAAGGTCTATTTTAACAATGGATGTCCTCAACTACCTAAAATTGACTTAATCTCTGTAGGAGGATGTGTACTATTGAAAAAAAAAAAAAGGAGAAGAATATGTTACAGCCTTTAATTTCACCTAGCTTGTGATCTTGTATAGTTACTTAAACTCTTTGGTTTTGGATACCTCATTGGTTAAAGGTTAACTCTAACTGCCAAAGCCTTGATTCTGGCAGTTGAAATTAGACCCAGCAGTTTCATAATTTGTATAATTTCATTCTCCTCTGATTACCTTAGCAGTTCATACTGGCCTATTAACATATGAATGCCGATTGAATAAAAACCTTACACATTTAAATGAAGATATTTCTCTTGTATTATTTCTATTAGAATATTTTATCTATTGATTTATGATTATCCAGTATACTAAAAGAAGAATAACCTTGACTAGGAATCAAGAGGCATAGGCTCTATTCTAAGCTCTGGCAGAGAAATATTCATTTAACTTTTTTTAACTACAGTGGCATTAGGAATAGAGACTAAGCATAAAAATACACATCCTGCTTATTTCATGAAAAATATGCAAGAGAAAAATAAAAGTGACTCAATTTTCAATCAAGTGAGGTTCTAGGAGAATACTGAACATCACAAATGACACTAGTCTCTTTCTGTTTTACCTGATGGGGAGATATGCCGCCAAGAAATGGAAGGCTCTGGTTTTCCAGTGGCCAAACAAGTTAGGGTGACATTGGTTCCTTCATTGATAGTCATATCACTTGAGATGTCATATATCTTCGGAGGAACTGAAATGGCAAAACATGCAGTGATCAGAAAAAAATATATATATATATAATCCTGTTTTATCACATAATTGTCATCTCCATGATATCATGCAGTAAGTTATGGTGATGAAGGTGGGTTTGATTGCCATTTCAATGATGATTTCTCTAGATCCTCAGAATTCTCCTGTCCTTGTTGTGTGTTGGTATATTTTTGGTTTTAAATATTGCAAGATAAATTTCACATTAATGCAAACATACTTGAATATTAACTTATTATATTGTTGCTAAAATTTTGTGGTAAGTAAACAAGACCGTAGTCAGTCTATCTCATCTATATATCGTCACTACAATGATGGTTTCCTTATTTAGATTTTGAGAAGCAAGTGGAAAACCAAAAAATAATTAAAGTGTCTGAAGTCATACCTACACATTGATTATGCACTGAGCTAAATAAGAACATGTACATAATTATAGATCAAGATTTTAGAGTTGGAAGCAGTTACACATATACCTTCCCATGCAGGTAGGCCCGTGACTCAATCCCAGTACTACATGACAGCAACAAATTACCAGACAAAGCTCCATTTATGTTGGAGCATTTTTGCCTCTCTCACTGTCATTCTTGGTCTTTCTTTATCTGATACAATTTTTAAATGAAAATACTAGCCATGGAGGAGTCTAATTTTGCATGCATTAAGTCCAGTCTCTCTCTCTCTCCATTTCTCTTACACAAAATAAACACACACACACACACACACACACACACACACACACACACGATTTAGGGTCACAAATGAATTTTGAATTTCTATTTACTATCTGTTAAATAGCAGGACTAGACTTAATCAGCACTTTTATGTTCTAAAAATAATTCTAAGAGCTGTGAAAGCTATGCTTGTAGAAATAAACTTGTCAATAATGGCTGGAAACCACTGATTAACAAAGAATTCTTTACTTTCCAGTTTTTCAGAATTCTTTAATGCTCTTTTGTACCATAAATATCACAGGGAAGAAATACATGTTATATAGTGTTTATTTTTTCCGGATGTCTTAGATTATGACGCAGTTATCCTAAAGCATGTGCTGAAGTTAGTGATCATGAATTATACTTTGACAATGTTTGATAGGTAAATCCCTAAATTAATATCTATGATTGAAGCATCTAGATTATCTCTTATCTCAAGTAACAGATGGTTTTATTTCACGCTTAAAACATGTGGGTACAGATGCTGGACCCTCTGATAACTACTTGTGTTATCTAGGAAAAGTTCCTTAGTCTAGCTAAGCCTTCGTGTTTTCATCCAAACTATGTCAGTGATGGCACAAACCCCATATAGTTGCTGTGAGGATTAAAATAGTCAATATATGTTAAAGGAGAGAAATGCTCTTGGCATAAGTGGTATTATTATATCATAACTTCACATAGTGATTTTAGTCTTTTTTCCTTATACTTTAAAACTTTTCTCAGAGCTTCATCATATATGTAATGTATATTAGTGACCTGTGCCATCATTTTTGGAATATATATGTATAAATTAATTATTTCATCTTTACAGAATGATACATTTTAAGGATTGAGCTAAATAAATACACAGCTAAAATTGTTCATAACTATTATAAAATATATTTTTTGTAATTGTGATTCTTTTAAACATGCTTTTCTTAGAATTTCTTTGTACAACAGATGCGTTATCATTTATCACAGAAATAAACTAACTTAACCTCAGGATGAATTAAATTATTTATATTTTGAATGTTATTTTTTATTTTTAACGGAACAAAAATTCACCTAAGGAAGCTCTAGAATGATTTAATTAAAAAAATGTTGTTTTATAGTCAACAATATTTATACCCCTTTCCCATATTTGGGAGCTCTTATCTGATCCAGCTTTCTGGTCCTTTTTCCAGCCATGACATCATCTCCCCAGACAATAACTTGGATCCACCTGCATATCAGATTTCAGGCACAGGGAAAAGAAAAAAAAAATAGTCTAGCCACAGGCCCTTTGGAATATAACTAAAATATGCCTACTAGCTATCTACAAAACAGTGACCTCCGTAACTCTTCATCTGCACTATTCCAGCCTTTAGGTTCATGATTAGTCAACAATTTGGCTTTATATGTTAACTCTCTTTTCAGCTACCAGGTTCCAGATGCTAGCATGATGCATACCAGATTTCCCTGGACAGAGAACCCCACCAATATGTCCTGAAGCTCTGATTCCCCAGTACCCCGCCCTACCAGGGAAAGAGAGAGGCAGGCTGGGAGTATGGATTGACCTGTCAACGTCCACGTTCAATGGGGAAGCAATTACAGAAGCCAGACCTTCTACCTTCTGCATCCCACAATGACCTTGTGTCCATAATCCCACTGGGTTAAAGAACAGGAAAGCTATCAAGGGGTAGGTTAGGATACAGAGTTCTGGTGGTGGGAATTGTGTGGAGTTGTACCCCTCTTATCCTATGTCTTTGTCAGTGTTTCCTTTTCATAAATAAAAAAATGAAAAAAAATATTGTATTATATGCAATTTATGATATGACATGAGAAAAAGACATTTCTTTAGTTATAAGCCATTATAACTTTTACTAAGTGCCATAGTATAACTGGCATTTAAAACATATTATCACTAAACTCTTCACTGAGTCAGCAAAGGATGTAAGATTAAAAAAATCCAAACACAAATTTTTTATAGGTTAGATGAAATAGCACATAAATAAAAATATTTAGAAAGATTAGAAAAACTGTCCACAGCTAGAATGAACAAAAAATAAAGCCAGAATATGAAAAAAAAAGTATCATTTGGCTAGGTGGCACTATATAGACATTATATTATCTTGTCAATTCTAGCTGATCTTAAGATAGTTTAATTTTATCTTTAAATATCTACTTATACTTAAAGTGGCAAACAAATTTTAAGGAAAAGAAAAATAATAAAGTGTTTTAGCAATACACTTAGATTTGATATTTAACTATGGAAAATTGTATGATGGGGTTGATGTGAGTTTTGAATTTCAGGTGTGACATGCTACCTCAGTGACTGCAATCCCTACCTTGAGCATTCCTTATAATACCAAATGGTAGGGTGTGGGGGATCTGGCAAGAGCATGCTAGTAAGGCAAGACTATTCCTAGAATGCATCATCTGTTGGTAACAGCAGATGCTGTACGTAAAGAGGTCCAGTGAACTGTAGTTTATGGAGGCAAATCTGGTGTCACTTTGCTAAATATTCAAATATTCATTTTAAGACTTCAAACTTTTATTGAGTATTATGGAAGAAATAATGCTGAAGTTAAAGGAAATGGAAACATTTCCAAGTAGAAATCCTCACCCTCAAGGACCATGTAGCTTTATAACGGAGGCAGATAGTTTAATTAAAAGAAGATATTTTTTCATATTTATTTTTTTCTCTTATTATTTTTGCTATTTCTAAGTGTCACTACATCAGGCCAACCTTCTCAAGGACAGAGAGACAGACATAAAGACATCCATAGTACCAAATGTGGTAAGGGCTATTCTCAAAACTACGTTTCACAAATGGCAAAACAGGAGTATTCACTTCCAAGTGACTTATTTTGTTTACCCTCCATATGTTTCTTTCCATTTTTACATTAGTAAAATGTGTCTAAAATCTGTACATATTGTGAGTTCAAATCATCAGAGAGCAATTTTATACTGGTGTAATTTAGATTAGACAGTATAGCCTATTGCCAGACCATCTTTAATGCACCTGAAACAACATTATAGAAAAGTTAATGCAAAAAGTCTTCTGTATGCTGTTATTTATGTTAGAGAAAAACTAGTAATAACCTCAATGTGGTTTTACAGAATTAGAGGTATTAGGGATGAGTATTTGATGATCCCAGGAAGCAATAGGCTATGGATAAATGGAAGAAAAAAAAAAGTGTTCCTATTCTATGTGGCAGAAGCCTGGAAGAATGGTGATGCCTCAGATGTGATGAAGTAAGCTGGTCCTAGGCTACAGTTTGTGTAGAAACTATGCATGTATAGAGGATGGAGTTTATTGAACTTCCTGAATAGCAAAGCAGCATGTCTATAGTATGTTTAAGATTCTATATTTCTGCATATAAAGAGAGAAAAATAAGAATAAAGTTCAAAAAAAGGTGTAGTACTTTTGATGTATATTCCTTTTTGCATACTTTGTTTCAAACTTACTCTAACCTTTCATTTAGAAATTAAACTTAAAAACAATTCACTTAAAAATACACAAACGTGTTCAATCATTTAACAAGTTTAAACCATTAACTATAAATTTTTAAAACTATTCTGGATAGCCACAAACATTATTTTAATGTATGTATGACCTAGAGCAAATTAACAAAGAACATTCATAATATAAAGTTGTTTTATACAAATACAGCAAATAATGGTTATCATTAATATGGTTATTACGGCAAAATGAATAAAATCAACTTGAACTGTAAAGGTTCTAGATTCCATTTATATCACAGAATGCATCGTTTCAAATGGAATATAAATAAACAAGGCTTTACATATGTGTTCATAATGAATTGTTTTTTATTACCAGTTTGAGCAATTGAAGAGATTGGGAATTGGAAACTTTCCATATAACAAAGATTAGAAGCATAATTAGAAGCAATGCTAGTATAAATATTATTAAAATCACAACACACATTTAAGAGAAGGTATCTTAGATTCTCAAGTTCATAATTCATTTTTTCCTTTAATTATCAATAAGCTTCAAGTTCCACTACTGCTCTAGCACTCTGGTCTCTAAAGTGAGAAGATGATGCATACACAGATAGAGCTATAGATTTAGATTCACTAATGTAATTGAAATCTTCTCTTATTTCATATTCACCCCAAATTTCACAACCTATACTGCCTCAGTTCTCTGCTGAAGCTTGAACATGCCATGTCTGTCTTTCATTCAGATATATTTTTTCAGTAAGACATATGTTAATATACATATCCAAAGAAAATATCAACCATTTTGAATTATTCTCCACCATTCACATCACAATAAGGAAGTGTACTTGTTCATGTGTCCAAGTTTTTTTTTTAATGTGTGCATATTTTCTGGTTTATATAAATGGTGTTTTTGTTTGGTTCATGAACAGAGTTCACAGATGTAGTTTAAATTTCTCTCAAGGATCCACCTTGTACTCTGAAACATAACTATTAAAATGTGAGATATCAACATAACTGTGTACATAACAGAAATCACAATGTTTCGGCCTATATTGAGATAATATGGCAAATATAGTTAACACAAATAATCTAGGCTAATGCAACACTGAGAAGCAATAGAGGACACATTTGATGATTATCTTAAATGTAAGTATAAAATGTAAACTGTTTAGGTCTGTAATGTTGTGCAAGTTCTTTTGAACCAATTAAATGTCCTATCAAGTATTTTTTTATTTTATTTCATTTAGTTTATTTTAATGAAAATTAGTAGATACAGAGGGAAAGAAACTGAGAGAGACAGAGAACAGAACACTGCTCAGTTCTGGCTTATGGTGAGGATGGGAATTGAACCTGGGACCTCAGAGCCTCAGGCTTGAAAGGCTTTTGAATAACCATTATGCTGTCTCCCCAGTCCCTCCTATAAAGTTTTTAAGGTATAAGAATAGAAACAAATCCACTTGGTGACCTTCTTTGGGTTGACAAGGCAAAGATGAGTATGGGATGATCCCAATCATCAACAGAAGTTGAGTAAGAAGATCTGAAAGGGAAACTAAAAGCAGGACCTGATCAAATTGTAAGTAGGGCACCAAAGTAAAAACCCTGTGGCGAGGGGTAGACATGCAGCTTCCTGGGCCAGTGGGGGGTGGGAGTGGGTGGGAGGGATGGGCCACAGTCTTTTGGTGGTGGGAATGGTGTTTATGTACACTCCTAGCAAAATGCAGACATATAAATCACTAGTTAATTAATATGAGAGGGGGAAAATCAGTTGTATGTCTCAAAGTTTCTCAAAACACAAACTGAATCTTTTTAATATATAGGCTGTGTATTTGATATGCGGACTCTCTCAAAAGCCTAGACCAAGTAGATTAGAAGCATCCAATACCACAGCTATATACAAGATACTGGATACTGTACAGCAAACCCTAACACAAGGACTTTTCAAAGTTAACCCAATTACCAAATAATGTGATGATAACATTAACTATTGATTGTCTTTTTGAACCCTAAGACAGCAGGAACCTCACATCACTATAGAGTCCCTACTTCCCCCAGTCCTGGAACCCTTGGATAGGGCCCACTTTCCCATATGCGTCTCCCAATCCAAACCAAATAATATTGCATCCACCGATCACAACCTAACCAACGCAACAATTGCCGCCTCAACATGCTTCACCTCAGACTGTGTCCAGAGACTTCATGTGTGGAATGACAACCCTTCAGCTTCCTTACTCGGGTGAGACCTTTCCTTTTATAGTACACTCTAATTTCATCTCAGGTCGTTCACTTTCTAACAAAGTCCCATAACCTAGATATACACCAGTTTCTGTGAGAGAGAGCTTATGTGCACACGTATCCATAAACTACTGCAAAATATATACCTGAAAGCAGAAGTACACTAGAGTTTGCAGTGAGTACCTCCCTAACACTTCCTCTCCACTATTCCAAGCTTGGGATCCATGATTGCTCAACAAATTGTTTGGCTTCATATGTTAACTCTCTTTTCAGTCACCAGGTTCCAGATGCCACCAGGATGCTGGCCAGGCTTCCCTGGATTGAAGACCCCACCAATGTGTCCTGGAGCTCAGCTTCCCCAGAGACACACCTTACTAGGGAAAGAGAGAGGCAGACTGGGAGTATGGACCGACCAGTCAAAGCCCATGTTCAGTGGGGAAGCAATTACAGAAGCCAGACCTTCTACCTTCTGCAACCCTCAATGACCCTGGGTCCATGCTCCCAGAGGGATAGAGAATGGGAAAGCTATCATGGGAGGGGGTGGGTTATGGAGATTGGGTGGTGGGAATTGTGTGGAGTTGTACCCCTCCTACCTTCTGTTTTTGTTCATTAATCCTTTCTTAAATAAAAAATTAAAAAAAAAAAAAGTGAATAGAACGTTCATTGAATCTAGTCCTTACATATTCAGGTTATTGAAAAACATTGTTTCATTATGGCAGAGGAGGGCCTAGTGGGGGTTTTATTGTTTTGTGGAAAACTGGGAAATGTTATGCATGTACAAACTATTGTATTTACTGTAGTCTGTAAACCATTAATCCCCCAATAATAAAAATTAGACAAAAACATTGGTTCCACAATATTGTAAACACAACATTCTGAACACAAAACTCACTTGCTTCCTTATCCTCAGGTGGATTGTTACCTTCACTCATTCTCTAAAATTAACAAACTCACTCAGTGAAGTAAAACAAAAATTCTCAATGATTTTGTCTATCTCCTTGAAGTACTACACACAATCACTGTATCTGTTATGTAAATTTGTTCCTTAAGCCAGACACGTAAATAAAAATGAAAGTCAATCCATGCTTCTGGCATACTGATGAATACTTCTGTACTGTGACTGCTTTCACCCCAAATTACTTACCACAGGGAAGAAACACTGAAATATAAATTTCTGAGTGAATGTTAAAAGGTTAAAATTCCTTCTGGTCGACCAGCATAAGGATCCCAGTTTGAGCCCCGGTTCCCCACCTGCAGGGGAGTCGATTCACAGGCAGTGAAGCAGGTCTGCAGGTGTCTATCTTTCTCTCCCGCTCTCTGTCTTCCCCTCCTCTCTCCATTTCTCTCTGTCCTATCCAACAACAAACAACATCACAATGGTAATAATAATAACCACAACGAGGCCACAACAACAAGGGCAACAAAAGGGGGGGAAATGGCCTCCAGGAGCTGTGGATTCATGGTGCAGGCACTGATCCCAGCAATAACCCTGGAGGAAAAAAATAAATAAATAAAAAGTAAAAAAATAAATTAAAAAAAATTCCTTCTGGTCATCTTAAAATAAGATAGACTTTTCTGAATATACATCTTGTTGAAGTAATCATTTGCACCCACAGCATTCTCATTCCTTAATATATATATATATATATATATAATTTTATTTTGTTATTTTATTCCAGAATACTGCTCAGCTCTGGTTTATGGTGGTGCAGATGATTCTGTCTGGGACTTTGTAACCTCAAGCATTAGAAGCTGTTTGCATAACCATTATGCTAACTACTCCTCTCCCTGTTCTTTCTGTCTTTCTGTCTCTCTCACTGAAAAAATAATAGAGAAAAATTTGAAACAATGAAAATAAATCAAAGGATAGAGAAACAAGACCTCCTCACTACCTGTGTGTTGCCATCCAACAGGGGAACTCAGGCTTGAGTTCAGTCCTTTAATCTTCCCAGCAGCAGCTCCATAGTCAACCTGTGCCTTTTAAAGGTCCTAACTCATTGGTGTGTGGGGAGTGGACACTTCAGAGCCTCTGGACATCAGATGGTGAGAGCCGAAGGCCAAATAAAGGATACAGAGTGAAGGGTGGCCTCTGGGCAGAGGAGGAAGTGGAGTCCCCATTCACTCCTGATGTTTTTGTAGTTTCTTTGTAATAATCTTCTTTACAATCTGTCACTATCATTTGTATTTATTTCTTTATTTGTTCATTACCTGCCTTTTTCACTAAAGGGTTTAGCCAGAAATCTATTCAATAGTTTGCTTTGTTCAACTTCTGTTATCACCTGATACATACAGAATATTAAATAACTATTTGTTTCATGAGGTAAGTTGTTTCTTAGTGAAAAATTGCTATAAAATTTCATATCACTGCAAAGGCAATATAACATAAATTCTAAAGTACAATGATAAGATAATAATAGGTTCAGAAGTCCAATATAAAATTTTTCCAAGGACTCTGAGTTTTGGAATTCAAATTCAATATTCTTTTTATCTCACTTAAAAGCTTAGTATTTTTCCTACTCTATTGCTTTCTTTCACTTTTGTCATGCAAACTGAGGGAAATAATTGGGCAAATACTATGTAATTATTTTTTCATACAGAATAGGCTCTTAGATGCTAGGCAGGTATGCATGCATACATATTAATTAAACTTGTGAAGTTATACAAATTTAGGGGTGCAAGGATGTGACGCTATTATTGTGTCCATATTATTTCTCTATTTTTCCTTTCCAGAGATTTGGAGTTTGAGTTAGTTCGATAAAGCATATCTAGCTTGACTCAACAAGCTAGCTATAACAATAAATCATGAAAGAATTGGCTTTTTCTTTGCACTCCCATATCTGGTCATGGCTGGCAGTATCAAAAGAACAGTCTTCTTTCCCCAGGCTGGCACTTCCCTGTCAATCTTGGCCAAGACCCAGAAAGGAAAAGCAGAACTCCTTTAGATAACAAGCCTCCTGGAAAAGGTGCTGTTCTCAAACTTGGAGAAAAAAAAAAATTCACTACACCCCCTCCCCCAAATTGGTTTGCTTATGGGTTCTTGATGCTTCCTGGCCTGAGACTAACTAGCAATATTGTTTTCTTTAGCTCACAGACTATAACTTACTTTTTATAGTTTATGACATTTCTGAAGTTTCTATGACTTCTCTCCTTATGCCATCACTCAGACAGTGATAAAAGGAAAAAATACCCAGTGTGATCTGTAGTGCAAGCTTGCCACATTTGCAAATTACCTACCTATGGAATATGCCAAGACTACTTTTGGGGACAAGGAATGATAATTTTGGAAAGAATGTCTTTTCAAACTTTAGTTCAAATTTTAAATCAGTTTGTTTCACTTAGTTCTTTTGTATTCTTAAAAAAACAAACTTATGCATGAATTGTTCTTAGTCTCCAGTATCCGTAGGGATAGCAAGTGGAAAAAAATAAAAAGGAAGTAACCTGTTTTATTTATTTATTTATTTATTTATTTATTATTTATTATTTATTTATTTTACCAGAGCACTACTCAGCTCTGGCTTAAGGTGGTTCAGGGAATTGAACCTGGGACTTTGAAGCCTCAGGCATGAGAGTCTCTTTGCACAATCATTATGTTATCTACCCCTGCCTGGAAGTAACCTGTTTTAATGCAAGTTAACTTATCCAACTATCCATTCAGCAGCCATTACTGAGCAGAGAGTTAATCAAGACTAATTTTCAGGATTCTTCATCTAAATAGTCAGAAATACCTAATGTGTTAATTATAATATGAATTCATAACCTATAAATTGAAGTTTACACTTTAGCTACTTGGGGAAATAGAGTGATTAATCTAACTCTACTTATAGAGTCATGGCTGGCAGGGATATTGGTATTAGAAACAGATAAAGTTAAGTAAAATTTGATGACAAAAAAAGCCCAGCAGTTTCCTTTGCCCAGTTCACTATCAGAATAATTTGATGAATTGTTTTTTTAATAATTCTCTGGTAAGAGTAGAGCTAACTCAAAATCCTAGACCAAAACATGTAGAAAGAGCTCCAGGATCTAGATCCAGTAAGACTTCATAAAAGTTTTTTTCTGATTCATTTAAAACTTACATTCTCATTAGAGAGGTCTTCTTTTAGGTCCTCAGAGAAGTATTTGGCCTCAGTACTAAAACTTAATTACTTTTAAAATAGAGGATGACAGTAATTTGCATTTATCTTCATATTTCCTGAGAAGAGCATGGTCCGGAGGAGCTATCATGCTGGTAATAAGATGGTACCATGGAAAGACTTTATTCTGATGTGTTGTTTTACCTCGGGGATATTTGAAATTGGGTCTTCATACAATTAGCCACAGAAAAAAGAAAATAATTAGGGGTTAAACCCTATTACATATGAATTAAACAGTATAAATAGCTTTGTGCTTTCTTCCATTTTCACTTTAGTTTACTATATATATAGATTTTACATTCATGAGACGAGAGAAAGCAAGTAGTCTTAAAATTTTGAAATGAATTTTTCTCCATGAAAGAAAGCATATGTATAAGTCTGTTGGAAAAGCCATGACAGATTTTGCATAGAAAAATATATCATGTATTTTTTAGCAACCCCATATTTTTTATTCTTTGGGAAAACACACACACACACACATATATATACATATTATAATTAAAAGACAGTATACATGAGAATTAAAGGGTTTGAATTAGTAAAGACTGCTGGTTAGTGAAGGAGTGATAAATAGGTTTTGGTATCTTAAAATTTATTCTAGCCCTTTTTCCAGCCATGACATCATCTCCCCAGACAATAACTTGGGTCCACCTGCATATCAGAGGTCAGACTCAGGAAAAAGCTAGTATAATCATGGGTCTTTTGGAATATAACTAAAATAGGTCTACTAGCTATTTATAAAATGAAGACCCCAAATCTTCATCTGCAATATTCCAGCCTTTAGGTTCATTAGTCTACAATTTGTTTGGCTTTATATGTTAACTCTTTTTTCAGCCACCAGGTTCTGGATGCTACCATGATGCCAACCAGACTTGCCTGGGCAGACGACCCCACAAATGTGTCCTGGAGCTCCGCTTCCCCAGAATCCCGCCCCACTAGGGAAAGAGAGAGACAGGCTGGGACCATGGATCGACCTATCTACACCCATGTTCAGCGGGAAAGCAATTACAGAAGTCAGACCTTCCACCTTCTGCACCCCATAATGACCTTGGGCCCATACTCCCAGAGGGTTAAAGAATAGGAAAGCTTTCAGGGGAGGGGATGGGATATGGAGTTATGGTGGTGGGAATTGTATGGAGTTGTACCCCTCTTATCCTATGGTCTTGTCAGTGTTTACTTTTTATAAATAAAAATTTTAAAAATAAATAAAAATCTTCAAGGCAACTTTCTCACTTCTCTATAAATAGTTTGAAGACAAAAATAAAACATCATTATACAAAGAGTTTCAGTGTTTGGATTGTAAAGGTTTTATTTTTCCTTTATTTTGGCTAGAGGATCAACAGCTGACCAACACATGAGTATTTATATACCAGAGTTCAAATCTCTGCTGTACCTCAGGCTAGTTCCAATTTCACTTATTTGTATGGTTCTAAGACATAAAATACTGCTTAAAATCAGGGCCATAACAGCAGTTACCCCTTCAGGGGGCAGCAGCAGCAGCAGAAAGGCTAGACTATACTTAACAGCAGTGTTGTTTATCACAGAGATCCCACAGTGCCTACATAATTTACCCTGCTCTCTAATAGAAAACAGTTACAAAACATAAGAAAGGAAAAGCATATACCATATAAGGTATAAATGCCAGTATCTATACCTAGTGAACAGAATTCTTAAGGAACTGACATTATGTCCTTAAAAACTGCACCAATGGTAACTTTTTTATTAAGGATTAATAATGAGTCTTTTTTCCTGGAAATGATTTGGCAGTATGCCTTAAGAAATTCAAAAAATTCCAACCTATTGAGTCAATGATTTCACTTCCAGGAATTTATCTTAAGGAAAGCAGGTATCTTCTTTCAATATGTCACTATTCCCATAAACCTGGTAGCCAAAACCACTGTTCCCTCTGGAATCATGCCAACATATACCCTCTGGAATAGTCCTAGTGAACTTTCCTTGCCTCATCTTCAGCAGTGAACTATTAATCACATAAACTAGAGGAATCTGCCCAGCTGTGTCATACTAGAACCCAGCTGCTTTTTTTGCAAGCATTCCCCATGACTGAAAGTTTGCTTTAGATTTGTTTTTAAAACAAACAAATAAACAAAAAAGAAACATAAGCGAATACAATGTCTGCCATTGGACTTATAGAATTAAAATGTAACACCTAGGTCCTTATTTCATGGGCTAAGATTGTTCCAGTTCAATATGAATTTTCTTTATAAAATGCAGACTTTTCTAAACATATTTTAATGGATTTTTATATCTAAAAGCTGCTATGTGCTATGTTTTTTCTTTTTTTTCTTTCTTTTTTTTAGTACTTGCTGAGGTGTATGATTTCACTGCAATCAGAAAAAACAATACATTCCAAATTACTTTTGGTTTCTTTGTTCTATGCACATATTACTAATTATTTAGGTGGTACATACTTATTGAATGATATTCAAAAAGATATAAAAAGAATGAGGAAGAAAATCCCCCTAATTGTTTACTAGGTTACAAGCTTAAAGTTAGACCTTTGTAGATTAAAACCTAACGGCTATTGACAATTCCATGTGATTCCACTTATAATCTTTTAAAATTATTTTATTATTATTTATTTCCCCCTTTGTTGCCCTTGTTGTTTTATTACTGTTGTAGTGATTGTTGTTATTGATGTCATCATTGTTGGATAGGGTAGAGAGAAATGGAGAGAGGAGGGAAAGACAAAAAGGGAGAGAGAACAATAGATCCACTTATAATCTTAAAAAGAGAACCTAGGAAGTAATCTAACACTTGTAGGGCCTAAGAGTTTAAGTTGTTCCCATAAAGTTCCAAGTGAGCTGTTCTAATTGCAAAATTATGAATAAAACACACAATTAAGAGTTGTCACCAAGTTTGGGCATGACTTGGGGTAAAATAGCATAAGTTGGAGGGCTTATTTACATTACCTGACCTCAAGACATATTTTAAAGCTACCAGAAAGGCAATAGCACATTGGCACAGATAGACAATACAGAAAACAGAGACTAAATATAAAGGAAAAATTTTCTTTATCAACCATCATTTTGATGATAGGTGTGGTTAAAATAGGAAATTATCCAGAAGGATACAAGCCCTTACTATTTATAGTAAAAACTAAGATAATTTGGAGTAATGCATATGTGATGTAATCTAAGTGAAGACAGAGTATGCATATACACTTTGCAATATGTCTGGTGAAAAACACCTCTAAAGAACGCAGTTACCCCTGGTAATTTCCTTCTAAGAGATGCAAGTATTTACACAGTTTTTTTTTTTCTTCTATTTTTTGAATCATATACATTCATTAAAATATGTGTTGGCTCACTCTGGCACCAAGCTAGAAGGCATTATTAGAGGAATTAGAAATTCTTGCCACACACTGAACAAACTTGATCATTACATGTGAGAAAATTGTTAGAATGCAGAGATCTGCATGGTCTGTGAAAAAATAGTGCCCACTGAAAAAAAAAATCCTCACCATATAATGCAAACCTGGTATGGTCCTGAACTCAATCATTAAGTCACAATCTTCCCCTACTACTTGGCAAGATTTCAGTGTGTTCACTAGTCTTGGCAGACCCGAGGAATTCATTTTTACATGACATTTCTTAGTTTCTCAAAACTGTTAATAGATTTGGGGCTGAAGACAGAACTCACTGGATAGGCAATATATTTTGCCATGTGCAACCCAGGAGCAAGTCCTAGAACTGTGTAAGAGAGTCCATAACATTGGAGGAAATGCCAACACTATTGTGCCTCTCCATTTCTCTGTCTCTCTTTCTCTTTTAATTTTTTGAATTTGTATAAATGAAAAAGCAACATGGGAGCAATGGAATTGTGCATGCACAAGGCCTTGGTTTGCAAAAACGAAGTTATATTTTTATAAGAACTGCACTAGTCATATGTATGGTTGTTAACCTGTCATGGAATAGCCACTATTAGAGTTCCACAGTGGCTAGAATCTTGCCTTCAAAAGTATTTTGAAAACAGGATTTGTTCATAAACTTAACAATCATATTATGATTCACAGTAAAGTCTATGGGTATGGGACATAGTCTCCCTAAAATTGGGTTAAGAGAGAATTTTCCATATTGCTGACCCATAGATCATTAATCATAGTGACCTAAGCATATTCTCTTATAATCCACTATCAAAGCAATTGCTCTCATGGCACTAATGATATTATATTCAAAATTGTATAAATCATTGAAATACTATGCCTGATGCAAGTTCACATGGAAAAAAAAGTTACATTTTAAAGTATTTATTGGGAAAAAAAAATCAGTCTTTTGCCAGATATTGTTTTGTATGAGGGCTAGCTTCTGGGCCTTATATTTAAATATGAATAAAAAATTTCTGGAAGTGTCAAATACTTATCATTCTCTGGGAATTGAGTAAGAATATTTTCTTGTTAACTCATTGATTTCCATTATAAAGAATTAAATATAGATTTCCTTATATTTAGATGTCATCTTACTCTTCATATTGAGGTACATTTTCCTTCTCAGGGTACTATTCAAAGTATTCATAGGTAATTATTCTTAGTTCATACATAGTTTTATGGGTTGTCTCCATGAAATACTGGAATTCAGTGTTCTGGCAGAATATAGACATTATATAACTGATTAATTATACTGATGAAATGTATGTATAATATATATGCAGTAAAATTATGTATGCACATACATATTAGAAACACAGTTAAATAGCTGGTATATAATATTGGTTATAGGTATGTTCATATACATTTTGTAACAGTTTTGTGTATTTTCTAAGACTAGAATGAGTGCTAAGTCCTAAAATGAGTGCAGCCTAGAACGTTCCTAGCTATGACCATGGAAAACGACCCCCGAACAACAAGGATGCAGAAATTACACAGACTCCTGTATGGAATATGAATAGATATGAGTCACAGATCAGATCAATGAGGTTTACAGTTAACAGTATTTATACACTTTTCCCATATTTGGGAGCTATACTCTATGACCTGTTCCAGCTTTCTAGTCTTATTTCCAATTCTGACACCATCTCCCCAGATAATGCTGTTAGCCCACCTGCGTGTTACTTGTTGGTCTTGGGCAAAAATTAGTAAAATTAATGGACCCCTCGGAATATACCTAAGATAGACTTCCTAGCTTCTTTCAAAATGGAGACCCCAAATTTCATCTGCTCTATTCTTACCTTTAGGCTCCTGATTATGAAACAGTTTGTTCTGCTTTATATATTAATGCTTTTTTCAGCTACCAAGTTATAGATGCTATCATGATGCCATCCTGACATTTCTGGGCAGATGACCTCACCAGTGTGTCAGGCTGGGAATATAGATCTACCTGCCAACGTCCATGCCCAGTGGAGAGGCAATTACAGAAGCCAGACCTCCCACCTTCTGCACCCCATAATGGTCCTGAGTCCATATTCTCAGAGGGATAAAAAAAATAGGAAAACTTCCAATGGAGGGGATAGGATGCAGAACTCTGGTGGTAGGAATTGTGTGGAACCGTATCTCTCTCATCCAACTGACCTGTCATAATTGAATCAATAGAAAATATCATTATGTATATTTCTACATAAAAGAGAAATACATATATAATAACATACAAAACCAAAGGGAAATCACTCAGCTCTGATGGAGATTGGAGGATGGTAATAGAGACACACAGAGAATGTCTGGATTAATACATTGTAATTATGTAACAGTAAACTGTATTTGAAGTAATCCATGTGCAAGCAAAATGTCAGAAAGCATCAAGACACATTTGGAAGTCATATATTCACTATTTTTTATTTCTGAGAGAGTGAGAAGAGAGAGTGGCATGAGGAAGATACAGAAAGGAGAAGCCTCACATGCTCAACTGTCCCTTGAGCTCCCCCAGTGCTGTCCAGAGTTCTTGGAATGACCAGAATTGAAACCCAGGAGTTTATGGGCCTGCTGCATGGAGAGAAGTTTTTGTTATTTGCTTGTTTTTTTCTATATCAGGTTATTGCTGAGACTTAGTGCTTGCATGGCAAATCCACCACTCTCCATAGCTGTTTCTTCACTTTTCTTTTTTTTTTTTTTTAATAATAGAGAGAAATGGGGAGGGGAGAGAAATGGAGAGTGAAATCTATAGCACTGCTTCACCATTCATGAAGCTTTCCTCATATAGGTGGAAACTAGGAGCTTGAACATGGGTCTTCAAACACGGTCACTTTACCAGGTGCATCAGAAGTCAGATCCAAGGGAAAAACACTCTCTACCAGGGAAATTGTCTTCAGACCCTAATTAACACTTTTGTGGGATAAACAAACAACAAATATTGCTCTCTTAAAATGACATTAGTATTATAACTAGCTTTCTCACTATAATATAACTATTACATCAAGTATTCGTACCTCAGCAAAATTTTTGTGTGAATATGCATTATAACAGTCACAGTGTATGCATTCAGATCACAGTGTGTTAGTATAAACATGAAATATGTTTCTCAGTTGATGAGTAACATAAGAGCCCTTCTCATCCTGTTTAACCAGACACCTAAACCCACACACTTTTTTTCCTATTTCTCTCCCCCCCCACATTTATATCCAAATTGCTTTTAATCTTCAGAGATGGGATGACCACCTGCCTTTCAAACATATTGCAAAAACAGCAGTTCTATGGTTGATTTTTGCCAGTCAGTTATTTTATTGAAGAAAACAAGTACCAAATGACAGCAAAGCCACCAGCTGATGAGGGGATTTATTATGTACTTAACATTGTGCTTTTCGTTGGGAGTCAGCAGAATTGTGCTACGACTGTAAGATCAAACTGTTTTTATCAGGCTGAGAGCTGAGATGCTCAAATAATGTCTTTAAGAAATTGAGTGGAGTTCTTCCCACTAATGGTATCTGTTTAAAAAGTAAGGAGCAAACAAATTCCACAGGGGAGACAAATAAACTTTTGTGGTAGAGACACACAGTCTGTTCTTTTCTGGATGTAGTGGCACTGTTAATTGATCACCACATTCCTTTTCTTTTCTTGGCAAACAATTAGATCTTATTTCTTAGTACCCCTTGTAATTACTTATAACTGAATTTTAAATAACAGAACATGTAAAAGAAGTGATGTATACTCCTCTGACTGCACAAGAATTCCCTGTGGGGTATCCTCCATGTTACTCCCTCCTGCTCACTCGGTAGCACTGAAGACTGGAAATCACATATTGAAGATGACAGAAAAGCAAAAAGAGAAGAGGATCTTCTCAAGAGTTGGTAATTTTTCTGTAATAAATGATGAATTGTATGTTCTATTAGCGAGAAATAAATATTAGGATTTCCAGTATTTGAGGAATTAACTAATCTTTATATTTTATGGCTCACTAAATAGAAAATTAAGATTTTTCTATTCCTATATATAGAATTATTATCAATTCTGCTTTTTCTTTATTAATTTTGAAGGCAATTCTTTGTAAAGTTATTACTATTTTTCTTTATTATTATTATTATTATTATTTTTGCTGCCACCAGGGTTATCGCTGAGGCCTGGCACAAGCACTACCAACCCACTGTTCTGGAAGCCATTTTCTCCCACTTTTTCCTTTCTATTTTATTTGACAAGAAAGAGAGAAATCGAGAGGGGTGGGGGAAATAGAGAGGGAAATTAAAATAGACACTTTCAGACCTACTGTCTGGCCCCAAGTAACCGAGTGCAGCAGCCGCTGCCTGGCCCCAAGTTACTACTCTTTTTCCATTCACACAAAACCACTGTTGACTTTTTGGGCTTTTTCCCTCAGGATGAATGCTAGGACTAGATGCCTGCACAATGAACCCCAGTAGCCATTTCTTTTCCTTCCTTTCTCTCTCTCCCTCTCTTCTTTCTATTATGATAGGGACAGAGAGAATTAGGGTAAGAGAGGGAAGAAAGAGGTAGAAAGAAAGACACATGTAGCTTGCTCTACCACTCAAAAATTTCTCCCTTCAGGTGAGGATCAAGGGCTCAAAATCAGGCCCTGGTACCACAGTAATTTATGACTTGTGTGGTTCACTGGTTCCACCAGATGAACCCTTTAAAAAATTTTTTTTGGTGCTTTCTCACTGTGTTTAAATATTCTAGAAATGAAATGTGCTTTTCAAAAGCAAGAAGAGAGATTTAAATAAATTGTATGCAGCATACGCTGTTGTTGGTCATCAAACGGCTTGTTTTGATATGGTGAAGGTGAAGGACATATAATGAATTGAAAGAATCATTCAAAATGATTTAGAGAATGAATTGAAATACTATTATTATCTACTAGAAAACTGGCAAATGCCCATCATGTTCAAGGTACTATGTCTTTTTTTAAAGTTTTTTAAAATTTATTTATTCCCTTTTGTTGCCCTTGTTTTATTATTATTGTTGTTGTTATATATGTTGTTGCTGTTGGATAGGACAGAGAGAAATGGAGAGAGGAGGGGAAGATAGAGAGGGGGAGAGAAAGATAGACACCTGCAGACCTGTTCACTGCTTGTGAAGCGACCCCCCTACAGGTGGGGAGCCAAGGCCTCGAACCAGGATCCTTCAGCTGGTCCTTGTGCTTTGAGCCACGTGCTCTTAACCAGCTACACTACTGCCTGACTCCCACTATGCTCTTCTTTTTTTAAATATTTACTTATTTATTTATTCCCTTTTGTTGACTTTGTTGTTTTACTGTTGTAGTTATTATTGTTGTTATTGATATTGTTGTTGTTGGATAGGACAGAGAGAAATGGAGAGAGGAGGGGAAGACAGAGAGGGGTAGAGAATGAGACACCTGCAAACCTGCTTCACTGCTTGTGAAGCAAGCGGCTCTCCTACAGATGGGGAGCAGGATGGTTTGAACCCGGATCCTTATGCTGGTGCTTGGCGCTTTGCGCCACGTGTGCTTAACCTGCTATGCTACTGTCCGACTCCCGGTTCTATGGTCTTTTAAACAAGGCAGCTATCACCCTCCTCCACAGTCTTCAGAGATCCAGGGACTATGCAGCACAAGGAGACATCATAAAAGAAAATAGGAAGTTGCTTCATAATGGATTATGAAGTAAGCTCTGGAAAAATCAAGGGCTTTGCCTTGAGTATTAAGAGAAACTTTTTAAGGTCATAGACGTTATAATGGTAGGGTCCTGTTACATATTGTTAAGGATCAAATGTTAGGGACCGTAGTAATTCTCACAAAAGTTATTTTTGACACTGACCTCATTATAAAGTTTCAAGATAGGGAAAGAATGGATTTGTATTACTAACAAGGAGAAGAAAGCATTTATACAAATCAGACTTACTGGCAGAAAGACTAATAGGATTGCAAAAGTAAAGAAGGAAATGTTTCTTAAATATGTAATGTATGTGAAACACTGTGCTATGAACTTCATATTTACTACTTCATCTAGTTCTTATAGTCTTGATCAAGAATTGTTAAGTTAATTCAAAGGGAACAAAAATTTGAGAATCGTGGTCCAGAAGGTGGTGCAGTAAAGAAGGCAATGGACTCTCAAGCATGAGGTCCTGAGTTCAATCCACGGCACCACATGTACCAGAGTGATGCCTGGTTCTTTGTACTTTCTCCCCTATAATTTCTCATGAATAAAAAATTAAATCTTAAAAAATTTAAAAATTGAGAATTTAATAGTAAATGGCAAGACTAGGTATTATCCTAAGCCTGTATTGTATTTGGGCTGATCATCTTTATAAAAAATGTTCAGTAAAATAAATCAAGCTTATGTTTTTTAATTTAGCTTATGGTCATACCTAGCCATTGAGTATAGAATATGCTCAAATATAAAATGTATGTTCATTTTCCATTAGGCATCATTCCTTGTTTAAAAAATTAAGTCGGTATAGAATTTTTTTGAAGTCTGCGCAGTGGTCAGTTTTAAGGGAAAAAAGCCAAACACAGAACTAGGTGCTAATGTTTCATATACAGCAAAGAGAACACAGCTGGATGCGGCAAAAGTTGCAGAGAAGTCAGTTCCCTGAAGCTATGATTGCCTTTTGATATTGACACCAACTCATTTATAGAATAGACTCACACTTTGTGAAGCAAAGATTGCTCACAGTTAGCCCAAAGATACACAGCAACGGAAAAAAACAAAACAAAACAAAACCAGAAGTAGTTAGAAAAAACTTTATGTTAAGGAATTAATGAAATGAGAAATAAAAGATAAAGATGGTAAATGTAAAAAATGAACACCTACTAAAGAAATCATATAAATGCAGTGAGTGAAAACTACAGAATAAAATAACATAAATAATAAAGGATATATAATAACTAATGTTGGTCACATATACACTAAGTGCCAAGAATTATTTTCCAGAATATTTATCTGAGTCATAGTTATCTCCTTTTTGTTGATGGGGAGGCTAAAGTTAAGTTCACTAATTTTCTCTAGTGACTTAGTTGTGAACTAGGTAGTAATCAACACTAACTAAAATAAATCAAACCTAATATTTCTTTCCAAGACTATACAAACATTAGAAATGTGTAAGACAAACCTGAAGATAATCAAAACATATCACACAGATAACATCTAAGCTTCACAGTGAAGAATAGACATTTATCACTTTGTAATATTAAATTTATATCCTCACTTTTCTTCCTTACTAGACTGTCTTCCTTGAAGGTGGAACAGAAATCTTGTATTGATCTATATTCTTAATCATTGGTAGAAGGTCTGATCAATTGCAGGTCTTCAGATATCCTTCATTTCTCTCCCCATCTCCTTCCCTTATCTCCAGAATACACTATTCATATACTCATATTCCACTTTCAGTCAAAATTATTTCTTTTCTCTCCACATACAATCCATTATGCCAGTACATTTTGTCTTGTTCCTTGTTAACAGAGATGTTCCTCTGTTCCTATGGATAACCAGCCCTCCTACACTGATCACTAGGTTCATTTCCCTTAACTACTCAAGGGATTCATTACATTAACTCTCCTGCTGTCTACTACATCATCCAGGTTTCACCTTTATTGGATCATTACCATAACATATGTTGTAATTTCTGCAATCTTAGAAAATACCATAAACTGAAATGCAACACAAAACCTACTCAGTCATATCTCTCTGCAAATACTGCACATTTATAGTAAAACTCTTCAGCAGAGTTTATTATATATCCAAGTGTCCTAATATTATTTTTTTCTTTATTTCACTACTACTGCTCTTCTACATTATCTCTTCTCTCTTTTTTTAAAAAATAAATTATTTTATTATACTTATTTATTTGTTTATTTATTTATTGGATAGAGACAGTCAGAAATCAAGAGGGAAGCGGGGGACAGAGAGGAAGAAAGATAGGGAGACATGTGCAGCACTGCTTCACCACTAAGAAAGTTTTTCCCCTGCAGGTGGGGACCGGGGTCTCAAATCTCGGTCCTTGTGCACTGTAACATTTGTGCTTAACCAGGTGCACCACCACCCAGTCTCCATATCCCTCCCCCACTTCTGTACAATGACTCCCGTTTGGTGCTTAATTACTGGCCAGTTCTTGACTCTTATTTTGATATAATGCCTAGCTTTAGATATAGTTAATCATTTTATTCTCCTTGAATACTTGCTTCACTTCACTTCTGCACCATTACTCTCTCCAAATATTCTCCTGCACTCACCTCCTCTCTCAGTCATCTCTGGTGGTCTTTTTTATTGTTGTTTGTTTGTTGACTTAATGATCTGCTGATATTACAACTTCTGTGTAATGGATAGTTGGATATCATTATATACGTTAATCCTTTAGTGGTTTCCTCAAATTTTATAGTTTTAAATACAAAGTTTAAAGTGACAACTTAATCATAAATGATCTCTCTCATATCTTTTCACTGCACTGTAGACACAGATACAAAAATTCCCTCCTCCATTTCCATTTTTGTGTCTAACACATACCTTATATCTTTCTTTTTTATAAAGTTTTTAAAAGATTTTAAAAATATTTATTTATTCCCTTTTGTTGCCCTTGTTCTATTGTTGTAGTTATTATTGTTGTTGTTATTGATGTTGTTGTTGTTGTATAGGAGAGAGAGAAATGGAGAGAGGAGGGGAAGACAGAGAGAGAGGGAGAGAAAGACACCAGCAGACCTGCTTCACTGCTTGTTAAGCAACTGGACTCCCCTGCAGGTGGGGAGCCGAGGGCTTGAATGGGGATCCTTGTGCTGGTCTTTAAGCTTTGTGCCATGTGCACTTAACATGCTGCATTACCGCCCTATTCCCTATATTTATATTTCTAACAAGAATGTCTAGTGTTAGACCCCCTATTCTTACAATGTTTACTTATCACAGTTACTGCTTACTGGTGCTTTCAATGTTCTCAAATCAAAAACCCTGCAGTCACCCTAACAGTTCCTATTTTCTATACATTGATCCAATATTGAAAAAATAATTTTGGCTTTGTCTTCAGTCACCTCTTTGGTCTTTTTCCTGCCATCCTTGTCCACTACACCAATTCTCCATAGAACTTTGTGGAAGAAAAGTTAAACTTGAAAACTTACTGACAGATATTTCTTTTTCATTTTTTAATTTTTAGTTATAAAAAGGAAACACTGACAAAAACATAGGATAAGAGGGGTACAACTATACATAATTCCCACCACCAGAACTCCATATCCCACCCTCTCCCTTTATAGCTTTCCTATTCTTTATCCCTCTGGGAGTATAGACCCAGGGTCATTATGGGGACTAACAGACATATCTAAGTAAAACACTGAAGGTTCAGCAAAGTCACCTTATTATTACTTGTAGTCAAGTAAGAGAGAAGAAAAAGAAAAAGAAATTGAAGTAGGAATTGTTAAGCAAAAAGGAACCAGAGCTTAAAGAATTAAAACATTATTGGACTGTGTTGGGTAGTCATTCCATAAAAAGATTATTCATGAATTTATTCAGCCATTTTTGCAGAAATCAGGACTGAGCAACAGAGTTATTCAATGAGAGATAAAAATGAAGCTATGTCTCTGCTTTATAGTTCAAGGAAAGGGAACCAGAAAGCTTTGTGGATACTGCATGGAGCTATGGGGACCACAGCCAAAGGACTCCAGCCTTGATGGCAAGAGGACTTCTTCTGTTTGGGAGGGTAAAGCCACCTTCTGAACAGGTAAAGCCTGTTTCTTCAGAGAATAGACCTATAATAGCCACTGGAGACAGGAATAAAAGCCCAGTTCTGGGACTGTGGAACCCCAATAGATTTACAGAAAAGTGCATCTAGTGAGTGATGACTAATTGCAAACCTTATCATCCATTAGTTTGTTAAGTTTTTTTTTCTTTTTTTATTTATTTTCCCTTTTGTTGCCCTTGTTTTTTTTTTTTTTTTTTACTTTTGTTGTAGTTATTATTGTAGTTATTGATGTCGTCGTTGTTAGATAGGACAGAGAGAAATGGAGAGAGGAGAGGAAGACAGAGAGGGGGAGAGAAAGACACCTACAGACCTGCTTCACTGCCTGTGAAGCAATTCCCCTGCAGGTGGGGAGCCGGGGGCTTGAACAGGGACACTTAAGCCAGCCTTGTGTTTTGTGTCATGTGCGCTTAAACCTATGAGCTACTGTCTCCCAGCATTGACTTTTTTTAAAGAGCACTGCTCAGCTCTGGTTTATGGTGGTGCAGGGGATTGAACCTGGAACTTTGGAGCCTCAGGCCTGAGAGTCTCTTTACATAACTATTATGCTATCTACCCCTGCCATTAGTTTGTTAAGTTTTTTAATTACTTGTTTACATTATCACCGCTTTCTCCTTCCACATTTTTTCAAATAACAGAAATGCCCAGAGCTAGGCCATGATAGTATTTTGGAATCATATAATCTCTTTTTACAAAACTGAAGAGGAATTATGCCTTAAGATGTATCATATATGAATTTACTAATACCAGATATTTAAGAGAGACTTTCAACTTGGTATTGATGCTGAAAAAGTTTAAGACTATGGGAATGTTTGGCTATTAGGATAGACTGACTATATCATGACTATGAAAAGATATGAATTTAGAGAGGGAGAGGACAGAAAGACACTGATTGAATTTTGTGAAAAGTAATTCACACATTGATGCCACAACCCTCAATACAGTTACATTTGTAGATAACACTTTTAAGAAAGTATTTAAGATTAATTAGATTTATAGGGGTAGGGTCATGCTCATAGTATTGGTGGGCCTAAAAGAAGAAGGGACACAAGAGTCCACTCTTTCTGTTAAAGTAGAGTAAAACTATGTGATGATTCAGCAAGTTCACTGCACAGACTAGGTAGCTATCTGCAAGTGAAGAAGATAAATGCTATCAGATACTATCTCATGGTTTTTAGTGGGCCAGATTATGAGACAAAACAATGTCTTCCAGCTTCCAGAACTGTGAGAAAGTAAATATGTTTTTCTAAATTGAAATAGCATTATATTATAACATTATATAAATCTCAGGTATGTATCATTTGAAATCCATGTGTATATGTGCTACATTAAGTTCACTAATAAATATCCAATTCTATCCTATACCACAAAACATTGCCTTTGTGCAGACATTCCCTGTCCTTATGGCATGCACTTGTCAGTTCTTATAATCCAAACATTTATTTTTATTCTGTTTAATTCAAGAAAATATGGGCATAATGGAATGATATTCAAAATAGCAATGTTGGTGTTTAGCTCGAGATTTCATTGGAAACTTATTATAGTTTGCAAATAATATTTGAAAGGTATGATCCTTCTTTTTGCAAAATGCTTAACTACTTGCCTGCAGTAATGTATAATAGAGGAGAACTAAAATTTGTGTGCTGCTAGTTTATTTAAATGAGAAAATTTTATTCATTTTTGTAATCATAGGCATTGGAAAGGCAAACAAAAATTAAGTGGTTAATGAAAAAATTATGAGGAGGTGGGGGACGGTGGTGCACCAGCTTAAGTGCACATAGTATGAAGTTCAAGGGCCATGCAAGGATCTGGATTCGAACCCCATTTCCCCACCTGCAGGGGTGGGGGTGGGGGGGTGGAAGGTCGCTTCACAAGCAGTGAAGCAGGTCTGCAGGTGTTTCTCTTTCTCTCCCACTCTCTATCTTCCCTTTCCTCTCAATTTCTCTCTGTCCCATCCAATGAAACAAAAAAACAAAAAATGGCCACCAGGAGCAGTGGATTCTGGAGGTAGAAAAAAAAAAGCACTAAGAAAATTGTACAGCCACATGTCAAAAGTGAAAATACACCACCACCTAACACCATGCAGCAAAATCAATATGGATCAAATGGATATTAGACCAGAAACTCTAAAATTTGTAGAAAAAAAAATGTCGGTGAAACTTTTCAGGGTCTTTATGTCAGTGATATATTTGGAGACTCAAGACTCAATCCTGTAAGCATGGGAAATAAAAACAAGAGTAAATAAATGGGATTACATGAAATTAAAAAGCTTCTACACATTGAAAGCAAACTACACAGGGATAACTTGGCAATCCAGTTAATGACAGAAGATATTTGCACATCATACATCTGATAAGCGGCTAGTGTCAAATATCAATACAGAATTAGTATAGCTTTACAAAAGAAACAAAAATAATCCAATAAAAAAGGGGGCCAAGGGAGTCGGGTGGTAGCACAGCGGGTTAAGCTCACTTGCAGCAAAGCTCAAGAACCAGCATAAGGACCCTAGGTCAGGATCCCGGTTTGAGCCCCCGGCTCCCCACCTGCAGGGGAGTCCCTTCACAGGCGGTGAAGCAGGTCTGCGGGTATATATCTTTCTCTCCCCCTCTCTGTCTTCCCCTCCTCTCTCCATTTCTCTCTGTCCTATCTAATGACAGCAACAACAACAATAATAATAACCATAACAATGATAAAACAACAAGGGCAACAAAAGGGGAAAAATTGGTCTCCAGGAGCAGTGGATTCATGGAGTAGGCACTGAGCCTAGGCAATAACCCTGGAGGCAAAAAAAAAAAAAAAAAAGGTAGGCCAAAGAGAGCTAAGCAGAAGGTTTTTTAAACAGGAGATACATATGGCCCATAGATATATAAAGAATTGCTCCATTTCTCTTATCCTTAGAGAAATGCTAATTAAAACTACACTGCGATTGTAGTCACATCTATGAGAGTGGCCTGCAAGAATGAAGCAGGAAATGACCAGTGTTGGCATAGCTGTAGAGAAAAAGGGACTCTGCTACACTGATGATGGGAATGCACACTGGTGCATTCCCTGTGGAAGACTATGCAGAGACTTAAACAGACAAAAATAGCTCGCTCTCTTACCTACTGCTAGCTCTATAAAAAAAATAGAAAGGAAATTGGGATTGAGGAAGTCACTTAGCATGAGTTTTCTATTTTCTCAGGTTTGACTAGCATCTGGTTCAATCTGCTCTTTTCTCCCCATACTAAATCTTACCAGTTACCGGGCCTTCTGAGTAGTGAGCAGTACTTGCATTTAATTTGGTAGCAATTGTGCCAATAAATACTATGCCCATTTTACATGAAAGAAAACTAAACATTAGAAGAGAGATTGGGGGTTTGCCACCACATAGCTGGTTCAGGTTGGCAGACAATATTCAATAGATTTGGATCAAGAGTCTCTACAAACTTTATATTGTAGCTGCACACTACTTTGCATAAACACGAAAATGCACTTTATCTAGAATACAAAGGTAAAACTAGCTGTTAACTTATAAAAGCATTACAATGAAAATGAATAGAGTCTTTTGCATAATTACTTCCCTCAATTCCTTGTTACATATTGTTATTTCAAAGGGGAGGGTAAGAACAATAGGGGAAAATGAATGATTTTTTACAGTGTGGTAGACATCCAAAAAGAATGCATAGACCCCCTCCCCACCGAACCAGTAAATTGTCAAAAGATTTTTAAATCAATGCAAAACACATAAGCTGAAAGCAAATAAAAATGACAGTAACAATACTCTTCTATCTGTACCTTGTGTATTATGGCAATTAGGGACTTCTTTGTAGGCTAGCAAAAATCTAAAGAGAGAGAGAGAGTGAAAGAGAGAGAGGGAGACTCTTTTTTTCTTTTTTTCATTTATATATTTAGATCCTTCACAGCAGTCTGATTGAAGACCATCTCTTAAAGTTCTTCACCTATTGCTTATTAAACATACATCTCCATGTGTGCAAAAGCAGCAGCAGCAGGGGGACTGACAGATAAGTGATAGCTACGCAGGAAAGAATAATGGCTATGCCTCCATTCATTGTTTCCAATTTATCAGTGTTGCTGGGACTTGTGGAAAATTATGCTGCTTTGAGGTTTTGATTAACATGCATCATCATATTTTTCCATTATCATTACACAAGGCAGTTAAGTAAACAGATATAATAGACCTTAGTCTAGTCTATAGAAATTTACTGTCATGGAAATTCAGCTCTCCATCTCATTTATCTCACTTTCAAATGTCATCAACAGGGTGCAATAACAATAAACTAAGATGACATAATCATTTATTCATTTTCTCTCAACATTTTTTTTTTTTTTTGCGTTTTTCTGTTTCTCTGACTCTGTCCAAAGCATCAGAATTGTGGATTTAAAAGAAATATGCCTTCAAAGTGTTTTCAGTGTAATGTTTTCAATGTAAATCAGCATCAATAATTGATTTCTGGAGCCAGTTGGGGTCATACCTGATTGAGAACACATGTTACAACGTGCAAGGAACCGGGTTCTAGTCCCCATATCCCACCTGTAGAGGAAAGCTTCACAAGTGATGAAGCAGGGTTGCAGGTATCTTTCTTTCTCTCTCCCTCTCTACCACCCTTTCCCTTCTTGATTTCTGGCTTTATCTGTCTAGTAAATAAATAAAAATAATAAAAATTAAAAACAAGTAAATAAAAAGTTACCTTTGTTGTCAAAGGAATAATGAATAAAAATATTTCCCCAGTCCTGGGATCTCTACAGTGGGGCTCAATTTGTTGCATGCTTCTCTCAATTAATACCAAATGATACGGCATCCACCCATCCCAACCAAATCAACACAATGAGTACCACCTCAGCATGCTTCAATTCAGACTGTGTCCAGAAACTTCAGGCAATCTCAACCCTTTACCCTTATTATGCGGGTGAAACATTTCCTTTCATAGTATTCTCTAATTCCACTCCAGGAGGTTCACTTCCTAACAAAGTCCTAAAACCTACATATAGACTAGGTCCTTTGAGATAGAGCATATGTTCACATGTATCCATAAATTAGGGCAAAATATATACCTGAAAGCAAAAGTATACAATAGTCTGTAATGAGTCAGTATCAAGTTCATAATGAAATAGTGTCTACTTAGACTTAGATACCCTCCTCACCAACTTCCTATTACAGTTCTCTCACTCATTCCAAAGCTAACCTCAGCAAAGCAAAGACTGCAAAAGCTGAATAAGGGCAAGAGACTGCCATACTTTAATGATGACTCTTTATTCACTATCAGCCCATTCCACCAGCTGGGGCCCTAATCGGGGAGTACTGAGACTCCCAAACAGACTTGATGGGCCTAGACCTCGAATAAATCTCTCTCTCCATTGTTAATGGTCATTTCTATCAGGAACAACACAATAAACCCCTTTGTGGACCCCCATAGGAGCTTGCCCTCAACTTGGATCAACAATGGCAGAGAATGTTCTATCCTCCGAAGGGAGGATGGACAACATACTCTATGCTACACCTGAGGAAGATGGGCCGGTATTGGGGAATCTTGGAATGTTCCTATTCATGACCACAGAATGTGAGCTCAGATCTAGAGGGATGCAGAGGCCAAATAGGCTGCTAAGCTAAATACGGGTCCAAGATCACATCAAATCAATAGGGTTTACAGTCAACAATATTTATATCCCTTTCCCATATTAGGGAGCTACTCTCTTCAATGATGTATCTTTCTGTTCTGGTTCTTCTGCCAGCCATGACATCATCTCCCCAGACAATAACTTGGATCCACCTGCATATCAGATTTCAGGCTCAGGGGAAAAAATAAATTAGTATAGCCACAGGCCTTTTGGAATTTAACTGGAATATGCCTACTAGCTATATACAAAATGAAGGACCCCCAAATCTTCATCTGCACTATTCCATCCTCCAGGTCCATGATTGGTCAATAATTTGGCTTTGTATGTTAACTCTCTTTTCAACCACCAGATTCCACATGCTAGCATAATACTGACCAGACTTCCCTGGACAGAAAACCCCACCAATATGTCCTGGAGCTCCACTTACCCACAGCCCTTGCCCACTAGGGAAAGAGAGAGACAGGCTGGGAGTATGGTTTGACCAGTCAACACCCAGTTCAGCAGGGGAGCAATTACAGAAGCCAGACCTTCCACCTTCTGCATCCCACACAATGACCTTGGGTCCATACTCCCAGAGGGTTAAAGAATAAGAAAGCTCTCAGGGGAGGGGAGGGGATACAGAGTTCTGGTGGTGGGAATTGTGTGGAGTTGTACCCCTCTTATCCTATGGTTTAGTCAGCGTTTCCTTTTTATAAAGAAAAAAGAAAAAAGAAGAAAAGAAAAGCATATTATAAACAAAAAAAAAAAAAGAAAATTCTTCTAATAGCTATCCTCTGAGTTCATAGTAACAGCAAAGCTATAGATGGCATATAACTCACCAAGAAATTATGTCAAATTTGGTGCTAAGCAAATATTCATATTTAGGCATTCAGCACTGTAAATGACTCTTGGGCTATAGAAATATAACAAATAGCTTCTAAAAATATTTTACTCTCTTATAATACTAAAATAATTGCAGTTTAGGGGGGGAAAGACTTTGAGCAAGATAAGAGGAAATATAAAATAAAGAAGAAAACTATGATATGTATGGGAGAAAGCTAAAACTATCCCCTGGCAAATGGTGATTGCCAATAGAAAGATTTTCTGAAGGGTTTTATTGTAAGTAAATTGTGGTAGTTGATCCAAATTAAGGTGACCATGAACTATGAGTTGCTTTATGATAGAGGACACAACACAATTTTATTTATTCAAGTTAATGATCTGTATTATAAATAATATTTAAAAGCCTAATGATGGCTCTTCTATTCATTTTAAGTTTTTATTTATTGTTTTTTTGTTTGTTTGTTTTACCAGAGCACTGCTCAGCTCTTCCTTATGGTGTTGCTGGGGATTGAATCTAGGTCTTCTGGTACCTCAGGCATGAAAAGACTGCTGTATGGGGGTCATGGGTGGGGGCAGTTGCATACCTGGTTAAGCACACATTATACAGGGTGCAAGGATAAAGGTTCAAGTCCCTGGTTTCCACCTGCAGGGGGAAAGCTTCACACATTTTGAAGCACTGCTATAGGTGTCTCTCTTTTTCTCCATCTCTCTCTCCCTCTCCACTCTCAATTCCTGTCTGCCTCTATCCAATAATAAAAAAGAAAAAGAAAGACAGTTGTATAAGCTGCTGTGCTATTTTCCCATACATCAAAATGCCCACTCTTCAGCAACAGTTTATTTGGTGGATTATGTGCTTTGCTATGAGAGGAATACTGGGTTGGAGCCTCAGCACCAAATGAAAGTACCAGGCACAGGAACAGCAAAGCCCCAAAGATTATATAGTTAGTGATGCTTTGAAATCTCTCATCTCTCCTTCTGCCTTCTCCTTCTCTCATTAAAAATAAAGAATGAAATTTTAAAAAAATCACCCACGTAGGCAGTGTTCTGTTCTTATTCCCTGACGAGGAATGAAAACAAAAATCATGGGATCAAAAACAAAGAGCAAAAAGGCTTGCCATGATAATATGCTTGTTTGCCCTGTGTATCATCCCAGATTGAACACAGTCCCCACAGAACTAGAGGGAACTTCAGTACAATGGTGGCTACCTCCTCTCTGTCTCTCTTAAAAAGTGAGTGTGGAGCAATGAAGCCCAGAAAAAAACATGTCCGATGATACTGTAGTGCTATTTTTAAAGTACAGTATTTCTTCTACACAGATAATGGAATTAGCAGAAAGACGTACTTCCTCCCTTCTGTCTCTCATAGACGTCTGTGCCACTCACCTCATAGTTAATTTTGCAATTTTCCAGTCTGGTAATCTAATCACCACCATGGTAGAACTGAAACAGTATTAAAGCCATATCAAAACTAAAGTATTAAAATGCATTGAAAGCTTTTTAATGAGTTTATTACTGAAATAACAATATCGTGGATGACTTGTCAAAGTTGTTAACCCTTTTTTATTAAGGTATATATTTCTCAATTTGTTTTTCTATGTAAGGACCATTCCTAGGCAGAGATATCAAGAAAAATTTTCATGACATTTTGGTCAACTGTAGCAACAACATGAAATGATAAATTTCCTGCTGGAAATACCTTCATAGGAACCCCAGGTATAAACTGAAGGGGTAAGCACAAAAGGCAGATCATATGTATTCCTTAAATCTTACAGAAATTTCTTTGAAGACATAGTAAAGGCAAGCCCCATTTTAACAATAACTTACTATTTTTTTCCAAGCATTATGTCATATGCTTATTTGTCCTTATAGTCAATTAAAGTTTATCACCATTTTTTGTTTACGAAAATATTAGTTTCTTTTTTTTTTAATTGAGGGGGGTTAATGCTTTACAGTGCAGTCATTGACATATGCATACAATTTCATTATGTACCAGCCCCCCCCCCCAAAGTTTTCTTCCTCTCATTCTTCCGCCACCATTCCCAGAGTCCATTGCTTTGGTGCAATACATGATGTCCAGTCCATGTTTCACTTTGTTCTCTCTCTCTCTCTGTCTCTCCGCCTAGTTTACTAAGTCCTACTAATAAGTGAGATCACTTGGTATACATCTTTCTTTTGAATTATCTCAGTCAACATGATGTACGCAAGTTTCCTCCAAGAGGAAGCAAGGTAGATATCTTTGTCATCTGATGTTGGACATCTGGGTTGCTTCCAGGCTCTGGTGATTACAAACTGTTCTGCTATGAACATAGGTATACATAGAAATATTCTGACAGGCATTTCTATTCCCTTTGAATAAATTCCCAGGATAGGAATTTCTTGGTCATAGGGCAGGTCCATTCTTAGTGTCTCAGTAAGTCTCCAAATGACTTTCCATCGTGGTTGGTACATTTTGCACTTTCACCAGCAGTGCAGAAGTGTCCCTTTTTTTCTACATCCTTTCCAACATTTGTCATTTTTGTCCTTTCTGGTGTATGACATTCTCACAGGTATAAAGTAGTATCTCATTATTCTCTTGATTTGCTTTCTTTGATGATCAGTGACTTTGAGTACCTTCTCATTTATCTATTGGCCTTCTATATCTCTTCCATAGTGTATTTTCTGTCTATGACTTGGCCCCATTTTTCCCCCTGGTGCCTCGTTTATTGACTTTATGTATTTGGGTTATTAGTCCTTTGTCTGTTAAGATTTTTTCCCCATGCTGTTGGAATCACATTTATTGATTTATATATATTGAAACTAGCCTTGCATTCCAGGGATAAAACCTTTCTGTCTGCGTTGTGGCACCCTTTGCTGTGCAGAAACTTTTCAGTTCGATGTAGTCCTGTTGGTTTATTTAACTTCTGTTTTCTTTGCTGTTGGATTTAAATACATGAAACCCTTTTTAAAGGCTAGGTCATGAATTGTCCTGCCAATGTTTTCTTTTATGTATCTGATAGATTCTTGCTTAATATACATGTACTTGTTCCACTTGAAGTTGACTCTTGTGTACAGTGATAAGTGATAGTTCAATTTTATCTGTTTGCATGTTCTAATCCAATTTCCCAGCACCATTTGTTAAGAGATTCTCTTTATTCATTTAATAGATTGGAATCCCCTTGTCAAAAATTAGCTGGTTGTAGATGTGGGAGGCTTATTTCTGGCTCTTGTTTTTTGTTTTTTTTTTCAATTTTTTTTTTATTTAAGAAAGGATTAATTAACAAAACCATAGGGTAGGAGGGGTACAATTCCACAGAATTCCCACCACCCAATCTCCATATCCCACTCCCTCCCCTGATAGCTTTCCCATTCTCTATCCCTCTGAGATCATGGACCCAGGGTCATTGTGGGTTACAGAAGGTAGAAGGTCTGGCTTCTGTAATTGCTTCCCCGCTGAACATCAGTGTTGACTGGTCGGTCCATACTCCCAGTCTGCCTCCCTCTTTCCCAGGTAGGGTGGGTCTCTGGGGAAGCTGAGCTCCAGGACACATTGGTGGGGTCTTCAGTCTAGGGAAGCCTGGCCGGCATCCTGATGACATCTGGAACCTGGTGACCAAGTAATGAAGCTGAAGGGTTGTCATTTCACACTTGAAGTCTCTGGACACAGTCTGAAGTGAAGCATGTTGAGGTGGCAATCATTGTGCTGGTTAGGTTGTGATCAGCAGATGCAATATTATTTGATATGGATTGGGAGAAGCATACGGGAAAGTGGGCCCTATCCATTGGTTCCAGAACTGGGGCAAGTAGAGGCTCTATAGTGGAGATGTGAGGTTCCTGCTGTCTTAGGGTTCAAAAAGACAATGGATAGTTAATGTTATCATCACATTTATTGGTAATTGGGTTAACTTTGAAAAGTCTTTTTGTTAGGGTTTGCCGTACAGTACCCAGTATCCTGTATATAGCTGTGCTATTGGTTGCTTCTGATCTACTTGGTCTAGGCTTTTGAGAGAGTCTGCATATCAGTTACACAGCCTATATAATGAAAAGATTCAGTTTGTGTTTTGAAAAACTTTGAGACATACAATTAATTTTCCCCCTCTCTTATTAATTAACTAGTGATTTATATGACTACATTTTACTAGGAGTGTACATAAACACCATTCCCACCACCAAAAGACTGTGATCCATCCCTCCCACACACTCCCACCCCTACTGGCCCAGGAAGCTGCATGTCTACCCCTCAAAACAGGGTTTTTACTTTGGTGCCCTACTTACAATTTGGTCATGTTCTGCTTTTACCTTCCCTTTCAGATCTTCTTCCTCAACTTCTGTTGATGAGTGGGATCATCCCATACTCATCTTTATCTTTCTGACTTAGCTCACTTAACATAATTCCTTCTAGCTCTGTCCAAATGGGTCAGAGAAGGTGGGTTCATTGTTCTTGATAGCTGCATAGTATTCCATTGTGTATACATACCACAGCTTTCTCAGCCACTCATCTGTTGTTGGGCACCTGGGTTGCTTCCAGGTTTTAGCTATTATGAATCATGCTGCTATGAACATAGGAGTACACAGCTCTTTTTGGTTGGATGTAATGGAGTCCTTGGGGTATAATCCCAGGAGAAGAATTACTGGATCATATGGAAGGTCCATGTCTAGCCTTCTGAGAGTTTTCCAGTCTGCTCTCCACAGAGGCTGGACCAATTTACATTCCCACCAGCAGTGTAAAATGGGTTCCTCTGTCCCCACAACCTCTCCAGCATTTGTTGCTGCTGTCCTTTTTGATGTATGCCATTCTTACAGGAGTGAGGTGGTATCTTAGTGTTGTCTTAATTTGCATTTCTATGACAATCAGTAACCTAGAGCAGTTTTTCATGTTTGTTAGCCTTTTGGATCTCCTCTGTAGTGAATGTTTTGTTCATATCCTCTGCCTATTTTTGGACAGGGTCATTTCCTTTTTTGGTGATAAGTTTGCTGAGCTCTTTATATATTTTGGTGATTAGTTTCTTGTCTGATGTATGGCATGTGAAGATCTTCTCCCATTCTGTGAAGGGTCTCTTTGTTTGTTTAATAGTTTCTTTGGATGTGCAGAAGCTTTTCAGTTTGATGTAGTCCCATTGGTTTGTTTCTGCTTTAGTCTTCCTTGCAATTGGGTTTGATTCATCAAAGATGTCCTTGAGGTGTAGGTGGGAAAGTGTTTTACCAAGGTTTTCCTCTAAGTATTTGATTGTTTTTGGTCTGAAATCTAGGTCTTTGATCCATTTGGAGTTGATTTTTGTTTCAGGTGAGATAAAGTGGTTAAATTTCATTCTTCTGCATGTTACAACCCAGTTTTCCCAGCACCATTTATTGAAGAGAGCCTCCTTTTTCCATTTAATCCTTTGGGCTCCCTTATCAAAGATTAGATGTCCATAGGTGTGGGGATTTATTTCTGGGCTTTCAATTCTGTTCCACTGGTCTGTGTGCCTATTTTTGTTCCAGTACCATGCTGTTTTGATGATGATGGCTTTATGATATAATTTAAGGTCTGGGAGTGTGATGCCTCCATTTCTGTTTCTTTTCCTTAAGATGGTTTTGGCAATTCTAGGTGTTTTCATGTTCCAGATAAATGATTGTAGTGTTTGTTCTATTCTCTTAAAGAAGCTTGGTGGAACTTTGATGGGTACTGCATTAAATTTGTATATGGCTCTGGGGAGAATATTCATTTTCATGATATTTATTCTTCCAATCCATGAGCATGGGATATCTTTCCATTTCTTGGTATCAGTTTCTATTTCCTTGAGTAGCAACTCATCATTTTCAGTCTTTCATCTTTGGTCAACTTTATTCCTAGGTATTTGATTGATTTTGCTAAAACAGTAAATGGGAGTGATTTCTGGATGTCTTCTTCTTCAGATTTAGTGTTTGCATAAAGAAATGCCACTGATTTTTGTACATTGATAGTGTAGCCTGATACCTTGCTATATTGCCTAATAACTTCCAGTAGTTTTCTGCTGGATTCTTTAGGTTTTTGTTTTTTTAAAATATTTTTTATTGTATTATTATTTTTTAATATTTGTATTTATTCCCTTTTTTTCCCCTTGTTGTTTTATTGTTGTAGTTATTGTTGTCATTGTTGTTGGATAGGACAGAGAGAAATGGAGAGAGGAGGGAAAGACAGAGTGGGGAAGAGAAAGATAGACACCTGCAGACCTGCTTCACCGCTTGTGAAGCGACTCCCTTGCAGATGGGGAGTCAGGGGCTCTAACCGGGATCCTTAAGCTGGTCCATGTGCTTTGTGCCACGTGCGGTTAACCTGCTATGCTACTGCACGACTCCCTTCGTTAGGTTTTTCTATGTATAGTATCATATCATCTGCAAATAGTGAGAACTTGACTTCTTCCCTTCCAATATGTATTCCTTTAATTCCTTTCTCTTGCCTGATTGCTATGGCAAGAACTTCCAATACTATGCTGAAGAGTAACGGTGACAGTGGACAGCCCTGTCTAGTCCCTGATCTGAGGGGGAATGCTTTCAGCTTCTGTCCATTGAGTTTGATGTTGGCAGTAGGTTTGCTATATATAGACTCCACTATCTTGAGGAATTTCCTATCTATTCCCATTTTTGTATCCTTTTGAGCATGAATGGGTGTTGGATTTTGTCAAACGCTTTCTCTGCATCTATTGAGATAATCATGTGGTTTTTGGCTTTGCTTTTATTGATGTGGTGAATGACATTGATTGACTTATGGATGTTGAACCAGCCTTGCATTCCTGGGATGAATCCCACTTGGTCGTGATCAACAATCTTTTTGATATGTTGCTGTATCCAGTTGGCCAAGATCTTGTTTAATATTTTGGCATCTATATTCATCAGCGATATTGGTCTATAGTTTTCCTTTTTTGTTCTGTCCCTATCAGCTTTTGGTATCAGGGTGATGTTGGCTTCATAGAAGGTGGAAGGGAGTATTCCTGTTTCTTAATCTCATGGAAAAGCTTAAGAAGTATGGGTACTGTTTCCTGAAAGTTTTGTAGAATTTGTTTGTGAAGCCATCTGGTCCAGGACTTTTGTTGTTGGGGAGATTCTTAATAACGGTTTCAATTTCTTTGTCTGTGATTGGTGCATTTAGATTTTGTAGGTCTTCTTTGTTCAGTTTTGGAAGTGCATAGGTTTCTAGGAATTGTTCCATTTCTTCCAGATTCGCTAGCTTGGTGGCATATAGTTCTTTATAGAAGTTTCTCAGGATTCTGTGGATTTCTGTGGTGTCAGTTGTGATTGCTCCTCCATCATTTACAATTCTATTAATTTGAGTCTTCTCTCTTTTTTGTTTGGTGAGTCTGGCTAGGGGGTTGTCAATTTTGTTTAATCTTTCAAAGAACCAACATTTGGCTTCATTGATCTTTTGAATGGTTCTTTTATTTTCGATGTTGTTTATTTCTGCTCTAACTTTAGTGATTTCTGTCCTTCTAGTTGCTTTAGGGTTCCTTTGTTCCTCTTCCTCTAAGTCCTTGAGGTGTGCAGTAAGGTCGTTCATTTGAGCTTCTTCTTGGTGTTTAATATGTGATTGTATGGCTATAAGTTTCCCTCTCAGTACTGCTTTAGCTGTGTCCCAAATATTTTGATAGATCGTGTCTTCATTTTCATTTATTTCCAGGAACATTTGAATTTCCTGCTTGAGTGAATCTCTGACCACACTTAAGTGGCTCTTAAGGAGTGTGTTGTTTAGTTTCCAAATTCTGTGACTTTTAATAATTTTCTCTTTGTTGTTAAATGTTAGTTTTTCTCCACTATGGTCTGAGAAGATACTTGGGATGATTTCGATGTTCTTGAATTTATTGATGCTGTCTTTGTGGCCTAACATTTGGTCTATCCTAGTATGTGTTATGTGGATTTGAAAAGAAGATGTATTCCAGTTTTTTGGGGTGAAGGACTCTGAAAATGTCCAAGAGGTCTAGTCTGTCAATCTCTTCATTCAATTCTCTTGTATCTTTATTGGTTCTCTGCTTTGTTGATCTGTCTAAGTGTGAGAGTGGGGTATTGAAGTCTCCCACTATTATTGTATTACTTTGATGTATTTTTGAAATTCTTTCAGTAAGTGCTTGACGTATTTAGATGGTCCCTCATTGGGTGCATAGATGTTAATGATTGTTAAGTCTTCTTGGCTGATTGATCCTCTAATCATTATGTAATGTCCTTGACTATCTTTTAGTACTTTATTTAATTTAAAATCTATCGTGTCTGAGATGAGAGTGGCTGTTCCTGCCCTTTTTTGTGGTCCGTTAGCCTGTATGATAGTTTTCCATCCTTTCACTTTAAGTCTGTGTTTATCTTGTTGTGACAGATGGGATTCTTGCAAGCAGCATATGGTTGGGTTATGTTTTCTGATCCATCCCCCCACCCTGTGCCTTTTGATGAGTGAGTTTAAGCCATTGACATTTATTGATATTATGGATTTAATGTATTGTAGTGCCATTGTTCTAAAAAACAATTTTTTTTGTTTGCTCTGATATATTGCCAGTATTGTAGTGTTGTTCTTGTTTATAAGAGGTCTTTTAGAACCTCTTTCAGGGCTGGTTTGGTGATGGTTGCCTCCTTTAACTGTTGTTTGTCTAAGAAGGTTTTGATCCCTCCATCTAGTTTGAATGAAAGTCTAGCAGGATATATTATCCTTGGTTGAAACCCTTTTTCATTCAGGGATCGATAGATATCTTGCCATTCTCTTCTGGCTTTTAGTGTTTGAGTGGAGAAGTCTGCAGATAATCTTATGGGTTTTCCCCTGTATGTGACTTTTTGTTTCTCTCTTGCAGCCTTTAGGATCCTTTCTTTATCCTTACTTCTTCTCATTGTGACTATGATGTGTCTTGGTGTCTTCAGGCCTGGGTTGATTCTGTTTGGTACTCTCTGGGCCTCATGAATCTTGATGTCCTTTCTGTTATTCATGTCTGGGAAGTTTTCTTCTATTATTTCCTCTAGAATGTTTGCTTCCCCTTCCTCTCTTTCTTCCTCTGGCAGGCCAATTATGCAAATGTTACTTCTTTTGAGATCATCCCATATGTCTCTGTTGTTGTTTTCAGTGTCTCTCAGTCTCTTTTTAAGCTTTTTCACCTCTTTCTTCGTTTTCTCTAACTCATCCTCTGTCTGACTAATTCTTTTTTCTGCTTCTGTTAGTCTGTTTTCCCTTGCCTCAGCTTCTTTCTTCATTACAGTTATTTCAGCTTTCAGTTCTCTAATTGCCTCAAGATAATCAGTATTTTCCTTGGAGGTCTCAACTGTTGTTTCCCTGATACTGCCATTCCTTTCCTCCAATGTTGTTTTCATTTCTGTGATTAATAAGTTTATTATTGCTTGCATACTTTTCTTATCTATGCTTACTTCTCGCTGATTTATAGTTTCTTCTTGGCTCCTGTCTTCATTCATTGGAGTAACAGTTTTATTTGTTTTGTTCTACCCATTTTTTGATTTATGTGTTTCTTTTTTTATGCTCAGTTGTTCCTCAGCTGTTGTGTATTGAGTACAAGCAACACTGTACTGAATACCTTTATGACAATTGCACTCACCAACCTCATGAATTACAGTAGCAACTGAAGCAAGTATTGAAGCAGTTTAGTCACTACCACTTAGCCAAACAATTTTTCCAGTCTGTAAAAAAATAGTAACGAAATCCCAGTGAAGAAGAAAGAGAAAAGAAAGAAGGGATAGCAAGAATAGACAGTTATGCAAATCTACTATCCACTGTATATTCTAGGGGTAACAAGAGGGGAAAGGGAACTAGAGCAGAGATACACACATAGAGAGTTCACTCTGAATCAGATTTCTTCCCCAAACTAATTCACAAATTCAGAAAGGCAAAGAAGAAGAAAGGAAGAAGTGTATGACAAGATATAAAAAAAAAGAAAAAAGAAAAAAAGAGACAAGTGAGAGAAAAGGGAAAAGATAAGAAAAAGAGCTGTAATTAAAGAGCAGTGAAAGGAAAGGTTTTTTTATTACTTTATTTTTAATTTAATTTATTTTAATTAGCTAGGAGGAGGAGAGAGGGGAGAGTCTGTAGAGGAGATAGGAGTAAGGAGATAAGTTCCTCCCACAATAGATAAGATGCCCACTACCCTAGCAATGAAAGATACCCTGAGTTAATTCTGATCAACCTAAAGGGGGGGAAGATATATGCCTTTATATATTAATAATAAAATAGACCCGGGTACAAAAAAAAAACCTGTCCCAGATTACCTCAAACCTCATGATCAGAGGCAGCTGATTGTTAAGAATGAGAAAAAAAAAAAAAACCTCAGGACTAGACAAGGATAGCTGAAATAGACAGTAATGCTAATCTACTATCCACTGTATATTCTAGGGGTGGCTAAAGGAGGAAGGGAAGTTCAGCAGAGACACTCACAGTGGGAGTCCACACTGAGTCAGAATTCTTCCCCCAAATAATTCCCAAATGTGTATCAGTGAATTAAAAAAAGCACACTGTTTGGTGGTGTGGGGGCTGGGGCTTGTGGCTTTGGAAGCTGTAGGATTGAGGAAGAAAGGATGACAAGAATGAGAAAAAGAATAAAAAAAAGAAATAGAGAGAGAAAAAAGAAAAAGAACAGTCATAAAAGTGTGGTGAAAGGAAAGAGTTATTTATTTATTTATTTATTTTTAATTATTTAATTAGCTATGTGGGGTAAGGTGGGGGGGGGGTTGGCTACTTAGAAAGAAAAAAGGCCAGAGGTTTCAGAAGGGTATAGACTTAGAATGAATGATACTCCCTGGTGGGACAGGAATTTGGTAAAGATAGAAGCTCAGCAGGGGAGCCTGCTAGGAACTGGTCCCCAGGGACTGGTTATGGGAGGGGGGAAGGGGGAGGCAGTGTGCTTAATAATTAAAAGGAAAAAAAATTTTGTTCCCTTTTTTTCTACTCTATTTCTTAACCCAAATTAAGTTATAGTCACCTCCTTGGTGTTACTGCTAGGACCCCTTATTGACTGGCCTACTAAAGGCAGAAAATCCTACCATTTCCAGTAGGTGTGGTCAGAGCTCAAGCCACTAGCAGCTTCTCAGTCTGCCATCTTCCAGGAACCCCCTCTGGCTCTTGTTTTATTCCACTGGCCTATGTGCCTTTTTTTTTTTTTTTTCAGTACCAGGCAGTTTTGATTATGTTCTTTTTCCTTAAGATCGCTTTGACAATTCTTGGGATTGTTTTGGTTCCAGACACATTTTTGTATCTTTGTTGTATTCCTTTAAAGAATTTCATTAGTACTTTGATGAGGATAGAATTAAATATGTATCTTATTGTATAATGTATACATCTGTATAATGGGGATGGTCATTTTGATGATCTTAATCTTTCTATTCCATGAACAAGGGATATCTTTCCATTTCTTTATGTCTCTTTCTGTTTCCTTGAATAGTGATTCATAGTTCTCATATATGCAATTATGCCATCTGCAAATAGGGATAGTTCAATGTCTCTTCCAATCTGTATCCCTTTGATTCAGTTTTCTTGCCTAATTGGCTAGGACTTCCAAAGCAATGTTGAATAGTAGTGGTGATGTGATAGTGGGCAGCCCTTCCTTATATCTGACTGGAGAGGGAATGCTTTCAATTCTTGACTGTTGAGTAAAATGATGGCAGTTGGTTTACTGTATATAGATTCAACTAGTTTGAAATATTTCCCATCTTCTCCATTTTAAAAATATTTTGATCATGAAAGCATGCTGGAGTTTGTGAAATTCTTTCTCTGCTTCTATTTAGATGATTATGTGATTTTTGGTTTCACATTTGTTCATGTGGTAGATCCCATTTATTTACATATATTGAACCAGCCCTGCATCCCTGGGATAAAACCTACTTGGTCATGGTGCATGATTTTCTTGCTGTATTGCTGTATGTTGTTGGCAAAATTTTGTTGAAAATCTTTCTATCTATGCTCATGAAGGATATTTATCTGTAGTTTTCTTTCTTCCTTCCTTCCTTTCGTTCTTTCTCTTTCTTTCTTTCTTTCTTTCTTTCTTTCTTTCTTTCTTTCTTTCTTTCTTTCTTTCTTTGTTGTGTCTAGTTTTAGGTATTACTATGATGTTGGGTGTTAGTGAGAATCCCTGTGCTTTTAATAGCTTGAAAGGACTTGAAAAATATTGGTAGTAGTTCTTTAGAGGTTTTGTAGAATTCATTTGTAAACCCATCTGGGCCTGGACTCTTATTATTAGGGAGGTGTTTGATAACTGTGTTAATTTCTTTGGCTGTAATTTGTCTATTCATGTCCTGCATTTATTCTTGGTTTTATTTGGAGAGTGTGAATATTTATAATAATGTATCCATTTCCTCCAGATTGTCTAGCTTTATGGCATATAGTTATTCATAGAAACTTTATATGATGCTCTGGATTCATGTGGTATCTGTTGTGATCTCACCCTTTCATTAATGATACGAAATGATATGATTTGTTTAGGTCTTCTTCCTCTGTTTTTCAGTGAGTCTGGCAAAGGATTTGTTAATTTTGTTTACTCTCTCAAAATACCAGCTCCTATCTTTGCTGGTCTTTTATATGGTGCCTTTGTTATTTTATTCTTTCTGCTTGTTTTGAGTTTCTTCTGTTCTTTTTATAATTCTTTTATGTGAAAAGTTAGGTTATCTATTTATTTGTGTTTTCTTTTTTTGATGTGTGCCTGTATGGCTATGAACTTCCCTCTTAGTATTGCTATAGCTGTGTCCCAAATATTCTGGTATCTTCTGTCTTTATTTTTTTGTTTCTAGGAACATTTTAATTTCCTCTTTGACCTAATAATTATTGATTAGTGTATGGCTGAGTTTCCATATTTTGGGCTTCTCTCTAGCATTCTGTTTGTTAGTTCAATTCCACTATGGTCCGAGAAGATGCTTGGGATGATTGTTATGATTTTTAATTTATTGATGCTGTCCTTATGGTCTAGCATATGGTCTATTTATGAGAATTTTCTATCTGGGTAAAAACTATATATTCCACTCTTTTAGGGTGAAGAGCACTGAAGATGTCTTGTAAGTCTAAGCTATCCATTTTGTCATTTAATTCTTTTGTTTCTTTACTGATTTTCTGCCTGGCTGATATATCTGCTTGTGAGAGTGGGAAGTTAATAATTCCCTACTATTATTGTGTTGCTATCAACACATTTGCTGATTCTTTCGTTAGTCTCTGTTGTTCTGTTTGCAAGCCCCCTCAAGTTTATTTGTTAATTCAACTATTGTTTCCTTTTTTCAGCTATTATAGCTTTTAGTTCTATTTCTGTAGTTTTTACTTCATTTGTTGTGTGGTTTAGCTCAACTGTTGTGGCCTTTAGTTCAGGTAGCATGATATTCTGTGGCATTTTCTTAGGCAAATGTTGCTAAAAATTTGTTTATTTTTATATGTCTTCATGTTTTCTCCCTTTTTTTGGTGCCTACTCTGTCTCAGGCTCTCATTTTTTCTTCCTGTTCCACAGCTATCTTCTTCTATAAGTTTTATTATTTCAGTTGCAAATACGTGGACTAGTTTTTCAGGTTCTAGCTCAAAAAAATCTGATTGTCTCTGGATTATCAGATTTTTTTTTTTTGGTCTCCCCATTCTGTCTATTGTTAACCAACCCTTTTTTAGATTGTGTCAAAGTTTCAGAGGTAGATGGTTGCTTGGGAATAAAAGGGGTGAGTCACCCCAAGATTTCAGTTTGGGACAGTCACAAAGTAGTTTTTGAAATGGCTCAAATTCTCAAGGTTATCTAGTAGGACATGTAGTGAGTCTCAGGCTTGGGAATGTTGCAGAGGTGTTCCTGGAGTGGTCAATGTTATGGAGTACTGTTGTGGACTGAAAGTCATCTGACTGACTTTGGGAAGGTTGTGTGTGGTCAGCAAGTGCACAGGATCCTTCAACAACTACTCAGTGTCTCTATGTAGAAAGAATACAACCTGACTATCTTCTTGTGGAGTGTCTGGGTTCTGGACGCACATAAAAGCAATATCCAACACTTGGAGGCCCCCAACTTGGTCTGAAACAGAACTGTTGGTTCCCAGGAAGTGTAGGCAAGGTATAGTGATTGCAAGAGAGTGGATTATGGCTCCTGGTGTCTCTGAGTTGGTGGGTTAGAGGCAAAATATTTCTGACTATGTAGTTCAAGCGGAGGGTGAGATTCCACCACCAGGGGGTGGGTGGCAGTGAGTACAAAGGATGTGTTTCTCCCCCAGGAATCACTTATATGCAGACCTCTGGAACCAAGGCACTCAGGTAACCATCTCCCACCTTCTACTCATAGAAGCCTCCTATTATGTGCAGGCCCTTGGCAGCAAGCAGGTGGAAGGCTAGATCCCTCAGCAATCCATAGAAGCCCTAGAGGAATGCTGAGCCTCTGAAGTCAAGGCAAGTGGGTGTTGAGTCCCTTCCCTCAACCAGCAGAAGTCCCTTGCAATGTGTGGACAACTGGTACTTAGAAGACTAGGCCCCTCAGAGACCTGCAGAAGCCTTAAGGGAGTGCAGCCCTTGAAGCCAATGTAAGCAGGGGACAAGCTCCCTCCCTTCATGTTGTGTCATGCCCCTGGTATGGGGAAAACCAACTCAGAAGACTGTTTTCTTTTTTCTCTCTTTCTTTATTTTATTTATTTATTTTGAGGGGATAGGAAATCCTCCTAGTCCAGCCTCTTGCTTTAGTTATGTTTAGATTCCAATAGCTGTGAGGGCACTCTACCATGTGAGGGAGAGATCTGTACCTTTAGTTTGTCTGAGCTTCTACTCAGTAGTTCTCTGGGATTCTCTTCCTCTGTCTTTAGATTTTCTGTGGTAAATGGCATATTTCAGCTATTATTGGTTCCCATAGTTTTCATACATGTGGTTTTAGTTGTCTATTTATCTCCATTTCTAGAGAATAGTTATGGCACTGCTAGAAGGTCAACATTTTGCCTCATTTCTAAATACTATTTTCTTATCTCATATAATAGAGGTAATGATTTTTCTTCTCTGATTGGAATATATGGAATATATATATATATATATATATATATATATATATATATATATGTTTAATGTAGACACTTGTTTCTTGTCAATTGGAGCTAAGCACTTGTGATCTTTTTGGAGAGGTTTTCTCTATTTTATTAAATTGTTGTTGCACATTCTCTGCCCAAATAGTAATAGTTTCATCACTTCAACTTATTTTCTTTATAGTATTAGCAATTTAAACTACTTTACTTTTTTTTTTTTTTTTTTTTTTACAATGTATGCCCTTTCTCTTTTCAGTAGCCTGCCACTAAAAGGTAAGCCTCTGAAAGAACTTTTCATTTGCTTACTGTTTTGTAGATTTTTTTCAAAAATTATTTATTTGTTGGATAAAGACAAAGATAAATCTAGACATGGAGCTAAAGATGGAGAGAGAAACTTTTAGAGCTGTTCTGCCCCTAGTAAAACCTCTTCCCACCCCTGCAGGTGGGGGTTGGAAGTTTGAATCTGGATCCTTGTGTAAATGTGCAACATCTGGCCCCACTTCTTAGTTTTTAAAAATCTGACACCTAGTAGTTGACAGGTTAATAATTACTAAAGAAATTAATGAATTAAAAAAAGTTCAAGAATTCAAATCTGTCTTTTGATTAGATATCCAGTGTTCTCTCTGTACTGTTTACATTCTAGATACTTTACAACCAAGGATTCCAGTGTTTCTGTTTTTTTGCATGTACATGGGAAACAATTCTCAAATTCAAAGTAGTATTACCAAAATTTGTCATTAGGTTCCCCTCTTCATCATTTCCTACGCATAAGTTTCTTTTTCCATTTACTCTGTTGTGATAAATTGGATCTCTGAAAAATTGGATCATACTTAGAAGTTATAAAAGGTTTAAGTTATTACTCTTTCATGAAATCTGGTTCTTTTTTTTCCTTGAAAAGTCAACTGCACCTTTTTGTCCTTCAATTGCTTTTCTTACTTTACTTAGATTACACATTTCATCAATAAGATTAACTCCTACTTGTAATGCCTTCATCCCCATCTGTCCTTTATGATATCTCCTGGGAAAATCAGGAAGCCCAGTACAATCTGTTTGTCTAGCTACTTTATGTCTTGTTTGAATTCATACTCATCATCCAAAACTCAAATGTGAATTTAATTATAATTCACACCCTTAATATTCTGATTTTCTACATTTAACAAGGCCATGTCATCAGATTTCTTATATGATGCCATTCCATTTAACTTCCGTCTTGAAAAACCAATTTTACATATTTAAGTAGAAAATCCCTTCTCACCATGAAACTGTCACACTCTTTGCTTTCTTGACTATAACTATGGATAAAATACTCCCTTCAGATTGTGCCTATGTTACATTTATCAGGTTTTTTTCTAAGTCATTCTTATTCACCAACAGGATCATTTTTTCTCCTAGAAGATCATCCTTTGTTGCCTCTTTTAATAAAAAATGAAGAAAGCCTTCAACTCTTCTATCCTCCCCACACTTTTATTTTCCTTTGGAGTAAATTAATTTTCCATGCTCTCTTTAATTATAGTTTCTCATTAACTCACTCCTCTTATATTTTTACTTGTATAATGCTAGCACAGACTCTACATCTTAAGGTCATCAATGTTCTCTGTGTAGACAAGGAATGTGCTGCCTTCATTCCTCTCTGGGAAAGAACTTGTTCTGTAATTGCTGGGGTTTGATGAGCAGACTACTCTTCACTGTCAACTTCCATATGCATGGAATCAGGAAGAAAGACATTTATGTTTTCCAAACAGCTGACACTCAGTGACTAAGCAAATTAGGAATATGCAGCTTTGGTTGTTTTCTGCTATGGATTAATTCTGTTGGCTATTTTAGCTCCAACATTTTCCTAATTTGGGGGGCTAAATATATGTTAGGCATTCCTTGCAGCATAGCATCTTCCTTTGGCTAGTCCTGCTTCTGTCTTCCTTTCATTCATAAATTCCCTAAAAGCATCTTACTCTTCAAACTTAGTACCCACATCAAGAGAATCCAAACTGTAATAGTACCAGTAGTGATTTGAGAAAGCAAGTTACAAGATAGCATTTATTTTTTTCTAAGCTATCTCACATTCTACTTAGCAGGTAATAATAACCATCACTATTAAGGAGAAACATAGCTGGGATGTGGAAGAAAGATATTAGTCAATAAAACTAAGATTTGGTAATTTTGTAGAACATAACAATATACTGATTGAAAGACATATGCAAATAACTTAAGTCTTAGTTGTTGAAATGTATGAGAAACTAATACATGTAAACATAACAGGATTGCTACTGCTAATAACCACAAGTGCTTTATAGTCATGCTGTCAAATAAAGTCACCACTTACATGTCTGACTACTGAATAGTTGAAATCTACCTAGTTCAAACTGAGATGCTATGTATGCACAAAAACACATCACATAATACCCATTACAAGAAAAGCTAAAAATGCTTATTTTATGCTAGTTACATATTGACATTTTAATATGTACTTGACATTTCAATACTATCTTGACTTTTATGTGTTAAATAAGATATATGATTGTTTTGTGCTATCTTTTCCCTTTGATTAGTTTTAATTTTAAAATGTGAGTCTCCTACCAATTTAAAAGTTGAAAGTATTGTATTGAACTTGTATTACGTATCTATTGTATTATACTGTTCTGTAGAAAAAAAATAACAGTTGAAATTGTATAACAGGAAGTTAAGAGTTATATGTAGAAACCAATGAGCTCCTTCTGTCATATACAGGGTAGCTAATATATCCTCTAATAATAAACTGATAAAACCCGGGGGTCCATTTATGGATGAAATAGCCAGATTATATTGCCAGATGAAGGAATTGCAAACTCTAAGTAAGGACAAGGTCAAGATGGAGATAAATGTACACACCTCTACTGTGACTCTATACTCACTAAATTTGTCAGCCTTCGATGTGGTCTACCCACTCTGTTATAAAATTTCATCCACTGTGTATCCTGCTGGAACATAGTGGTATGCCCTCTCCCATCTTAGGCAAGGTACACTGTATCAAAGTCAGAGAATGACACAGGATGAATGAGGTAGTCTATACTCCAAAGGAGCTACCAGAGTATGAATAGGGTTTCAGTGAATACACATGAAACTAGATTCCAAAGATGGCTTAGTCAGGAGACCAAAACACACTATTTGATAGGATTGTGTCACCCCAAGTCAGAGGGTTTAACTAACTAGTATTAATACCGGATTATCATGTGTCTTTCTACTAGGTGGAAAAAGTTAATATCTCACACTAAGCAAAACTAAATTGACAGATCATCATGGCAGGTTTTAGTAGAAGAAGTATAAAGGTCAAATAAATATTAGAATGGAGATTCAAGGTACAGCTAGAAGACCCAGTTGATAATGGAAGGCCAAAGGTCATGGTATTTACCAAGAAGATAGGGAATGCACTAAAGGAATAATAGCATCAGTATAAACTCAATAGTAGATCTCTGAGCAAAAATGGAAGAAGGAGAGATTTACAGATATTCACCCACTGATCTAAGTGCAGATAATGGAACTCCAAATCAATAGAGACTATAAGACATTGCTTAACTATGAAAATTTAAGTGGGTTGTATTATTTTTAATAAATGCATATTTATGTGGGAAATGAGGGAATCTGAAACACAAATGGTTATGGAGACATTAACAGTGTATATGGAATCCTTAGTGATAAAATAGGTTTCTTACAACCCCACCAATGTGTCCTGGAGCTCTGTTTCCCCAAAGCCCTTCCCACTAGGGAAAGAGGCTGGTAGTATAGATCAACCTGTCAATGCCCATGTTCATTGGGGAAGCAATCACAGAAGTCAAACCTTCAACCTTTGGCATCCCACAGCGACCTTGGGTCCATACTCCCAGAGGGTTAAAGAATAGGAAAGCTATCAGGGGAGGGGATGGAATACAGAGTTCTGGTGGTGAGAATTGTGTGAAGTTGTACCTCTCTTATCCTATGGTTTATTCAATGTTTCCTTTTTATAAATAAAAATATTTAAAAAATAGGTTTCTTATAGGAGTACAATTCAGTATATACCAGAAAAGTAATTCAAGTTAAGTCATGAAGGTGGGGGAAGCTACTCTAATAAGAAAAATCCCACCATGCTCAAAGACCCAGTTCTGAGCTGCTTCTTCCCACCTTTCATGAAGGGGTGGGGGGTGGGTACTTCACAAGTGGTAAAGAGGATATGCAAGTGTCTCTCTTTCTCCCTCCCTCTCTTCATCTTCCCTTACATTTTTACTCTGTCCTATCAAATAAAATATGGGGGAAAAAGGAAGTAATATCTGCTGGGAAAGGAAGGTTCATAGTTTATACAATGAGCCTCAGTGATAACTCTGGTGAAAATAAAAAAAAAAAGGAAGGGGAGTTGGGCTGTAGCGTAGCGGGTTAAGTGCAGGTGGCGCAAAGCACAAGGACCAGCATAAGGATCCCGGCTCCCCACCTGAAGGGGAGTCACTTCACAGGCGGTGAAGCAATTCTGCAGGTGTCTATCTTTCTCTCCTCCTCTCTGTCTTCCCCTCCCTCTCTCCATTTCTCTCTGTCCTATCCAACAACAACAACAACAATAATAATAACTACAACAATAAAACAACAAGGGCAACTAAGGGGAATAAATAAATAAAATAAATATATAAAAAAAGGAAGAACAAAGGAAAGAGAGGAAGAAAGAAAAAGAGAAAGAAGAAAGAAAGAACTCATTATTGCTTGTTCAGTTTGATTTCCAGACATGAATCAAGTTTTAGATAACCCATTCATTGGAAACATCATATGGTATCATGTAGAAAAATCTCAAAACTGTATGTTAAATATGATAATTAACCCTTTAGGTTTCCACAAAGAAGCTATAGCCTTTTACTTAGAGAAAGAAAATGCTCAGATATTATGAATGATTTTGGATATATGATGTAAGTTGTAATTGATAACCGGAAATCATCAGAATTGAAGTTATATGACAAATGAATGGGATCTTGGTAAATGACTTTCTTATGGTTTATTCATTAATGATTATTCCATAGCCATATAACCAGAAGAATGACATAGAAGTTTGTAAAAGATCTCTTTGATTATAGCACAATAGTTAGACTACCATGTGAATTCATGTAAAAGTTTTTGAATCTATTATCTCTACTATCCAGTCAATAGTAATTGGTAATAAAAAAAAGGAAAAACAAATTTAAACCCTTAGAATAGAAGGGGTTCAAAATACGTACCACTTATATAGATCGAAAGGATTTGGGGGTATTTGTTTTCAAAATAGCATTGCTAAATTCATTTTTATGAACTACAGAGAAATAAGATGGATCCCAGAAGATAAGTGCAAGCTTGTCCTAGTAATTGTCTCTTTACAGCTGCCATGCCAGATGTGGCATATTTGCTAGAACATATTGATATGACCTGAGGAACTTGGTATGAAGCCATTATTGTGGTCTACTTGTTCTTTTCTATTTCAATCAAAAAAGACCATCAGAAATAGTTCACATTCATATGGACTTAACAACAATAATACTTACAGTTTTGCCCCCAGAACTGTTAATGATTCCACTCTCTGTCAAAACAAAGTCTGAAGAGATCTAAACCATCTGGATAAGCCATAGTGTCTCATATTAATCCTTGATTAATTCATTGATTATACATTGATTATATCATATTGATCATGCCAGTTGAGCAAGATGTTGCTGACCTTCTGGAGGCCTTTGAAGAATGCAGATATCCTGGGTGACGAGGCATTACATTTATGAAGATGGAAAAATAATTTTTCTTTTCTTTTTTTGCCTCCAGGATTATCACTGGGGACTGACTGCTGGCACTACAAATCCACTGCTCCTGGGGACCATTTATCCACCCCTCTCCCTATTTTATTCGATAGGACAGAAATTGAGAGAGGAGGGGATATAAGGAAGGAGAGAGTAAGATAGATACTTAAACACCTGCAGACATGTTTTACCACTTGTGAATCATCTCTGCTGTAGGTGGAGAGCAGGGCTGGAACCTGGGACCATGAGCATAGTACTATGTGATTTAAATGGGTGCTCCACCACCCAGTCCCCCATATCTATGTTTTCTATTTCTCTTCTAAGAACAAATTTCCCAAATTTCAAGAAGCTTAAAGCCTCACACCAGAGTTTGAAGTCTGTATTTTGTTTCTTCCATATTTCCAGAATTTTTATTTTCTTAGGAAAAGGCTGTACAGATAAAATGTTGTGAAAACAGTAGCAATCACAGCAGATTTACCACCTGTCCATTTACTGCCTGCAGATTTATGGCTAACATAGCCTATTTTGCCATCTGGGTCAAAGTCATATTTTCACTGGAAATATTTTGGTTAAGTTATTGCCAACATTTTTTTTTTACATGCAGGTGGTGAACACACAGGTCTATGGCACTTTCATAACTGCATTTGAGTGAAGTGCACAGAAGCTGATCTTTCTGAATATCTACAAAAGTGTTTCAATAAAGCAAATGCATTCAATTCATTACATTTACCAGTGTGAGACAGATTCTTTTAACATAAAAATCTAATCCTGAGAGATATGCCTAGTAACTTTATTGGCTGTTATCAGAGGTATAGATTTTCAGAAGCAAATGACCACTCTTGGACTTCAAGAATGGTGTTTCCCATATAAAGAGCATTTTGGTTGTGTCTAGTAAGTGTAGTACCTGGCTTGGCTAGGGAGATAGCCTAATGATTATGCAGACAACTTTAGTGCCTGAGGCTCAGAGCTCCAAGGTTTAATCACAAGTACCTACATAGCAGAGTTTTGGTAAAAACAAACTAAGAAAAACAATAAAAAAAATAGTACCCAAACTGGTGAATCTGGATACTTTAGTTTTTAATGATTTTCTTATTAAACAATTATATCATTGAAAAAAGAAATAAGCAGTTTGGTGGATTTTTTTTTCTCTGTGATTACATGGAGACATTAGAGAATGATATGAGGATCTGGATTCTTATGTAACTTATGCATCATAAAATCATACTTGTCTACATAAGACTCATTTTTTTCTTATCTGTAATTGAAGGAAAAGCATAGTAGTAGGAACAGTATTTTTTTTCATTGAGGTTAGCCTTTCATGCACATTTCTTAAGTATTCAAAACAATACTCTTTGATATTAGTACAATTCTATTCAACCGTTACCCAAAACAAGACACAAGATGTTTCCATTTTCCTGGATGGTTTTATTATAGTCTTTTCCAGTCTATCCATGGATCCTTCCAGATACAATAGAAATATCACTTATTTTTAAATTTCTGTTCACAGATTAGTTTTGTCTACTTTTTATATTTTATGCAGTACATATTTTTATATTTATATATAATATATTATATATTATATATTATATATATTTTTATATTTATATGCAGTACATATAAATAGAATTATCTAATTTCTTTAGTCTAATTATCTAATTTCTAATTATCTAATTTCTTTAGTCTCATTTTGTCTAGCTTCTCTTTGTGATAATATCTGACAGTTTTTTTCTCATGTTATATGTGCCAATCTCTTATTCAGTACTATTAATGATTTAGAGTCTATTTCATTAAGCAGATCTGTTTATTAATATTCTGATTATAGATATTGTGTTGCTTAGGATATTCATGACAAGTATTTTGAAGAAATATGCTTTCATTTCTCTTGGGTATATGGTTTGATGTAAAATTTCTGCATCAGATGTGTTTATAAGAAATTTTCTGGGAGTTGGGTGGTAGCGCAGGGTTAAGCGCACATGACTGTAAAGCACAAGGACAGTATCAACATTTGGGTTGGAGTCCCTAGCTCCCCACCTGCAGGGCAGTCCCTTCACAGGTGGTGAAGCAGGGTCTGTAGGTGTCTGTCTTTCTCTCCCCCCTGTCTTCCTCTCCTCTCTCGATTTCTCTCTGTCCTATCTAACAACGACATCAACAACAACAATAACTACAACAATAAAAAAAAGGGCAACAAAAGGGAAAATAAGTAAATATATATAAAGAAATTTCCTAATAGTTCTACAAAATATGGCATCTCTTATACTTCCACAAGCAGAAACTAATTGTTTCACATCTTTACCAACACATGGTATTATTAGTCTTTTTAATTTTAGTCATTCTTGGCATATGGAATAGTATCTCATTGTTTTAATTTGCATTTTTAGATGATTTCAGAGGTCAAACTTCTTTTGATATGTAAACTACATGCAACTTAAGTATAATTTAAATTCCCTTTAGAAAATAGCCCAAGTTATAGTCTCTCCCTTCAGAACCAACTTGTGCGACTATTAAAATGCAAATATACTTTATTCCTAATTATATACATATTAACATGATCTGCCATAAGAAGACAGTAGCAGAAAGCTAAAAACATAAAGTGAAACTGGACTGGTTGTAGTTTATTGGACCAAAGTGAAGACTGATCTGGGGAAGGGAGGAAAGGGAAGCAATGGAGAGGTTATTGGGGTCCTGATGCATGGGGGTAGAAAAGGATTTAAATTCAGAGTGAGAATATTCTGTAAACACAGGGAAATAAGAAATTGAATTTATATGCCAACAATTATAATATAAATCATTACCTTCAAACAAGATTATATAATAACTTTTCTTCTTCTAGCGTTTGCCATATAATAACTAAATAAATAAATAGAAATATGATTCTGATTCACAAAGTACTGGACGATGCTTCTGGCACTTACAAACATTTTAAAAATTATTTTTATTTATTATTAATTAATTCATTATTATTGTTTAACAAGTGCTGGTCTTAATAATCTTCCTCAACACTTACCATGAAAAACCTGAGTTACAAACTGCAGGATATGAATGGCATGAGAAATTGAAGAATGTTTTTTTTAATTATATGTATTTGTTAGACAGAGACAGAGAGAAAATGAGAGGCAAGGGGGAGAAGAGAGGGGAGAGATAAAGAGAGACCTATAGCCCTGCTTCACCACTTGTGAAGCTTTCCCTCTGCAGATGGCGACCAAGGATTTGAACTCGGATCCTTTCGCACTTGAATGTGTGTGCTTAACCAGATGAGCCACTGCCTGGACTTTTACAAACTTTTTAATACTACTTATCTATTTATTATAGTATAACAAGGGTAATATAGAGTGAGTGGCATTGAATTCTAATTCTCACTGTGTAATTTTAGGCAGATTACATCTTCTCTCTAAATTTTAAGCCCTTCACCTGTAAATTGACGTAATTGTAATATTTATCCTATAAAATTGTGAAGCTTCAAATGTGATGATAGATGTAAAAAATGTTACCATTGTGTCAACCACATAAAATATCACAAATCCATTAGGAAAAGGGGAAAATATCCAGAAATATGGAAACTATATGGAAATATGAGTATTTAACACCAGTACATTATATGTCACTTTAACTATGACTTTTTTTTTCAATATTGTAGTTATTATTATTGTTATTGATGTCTTCGTTGTTAGATAGGACAGAGAGAAATGGAGAGAGGAGGGGAAGAAAGAGACGGAGGAGAGAAAGATAAACACCTGCAGACCTGCTTCACCACCTGATGTGACTCCCCTGCAGGTGGGGAGCCAGGGGGTCTTCATCCGGGATCCTTGTACCAGCCTTGCGCTTTGCGCAGCTACCGCCAGACTCCCCTATGATTTCTTAATCTAATCATTACTTCTGATAATATCACAATTATTTTTTCTTACTTTGTTATATTAGTCTTTTACCTATGGCATTTTGAGAATAGAAATTTTGTGTCTGCTCTTGACATTGATAATTGTTATAAAACACCTCACGATAGGTGGTAGAAGGCAGTTTTCTGTCATGCTGTTTACAAGCACAGATTTCATGGATGACCTCTGGTTTCCCCCCAGTTTTCAGTTTTCCTCTTCTGTTTTGGTCTAAAATTGATCCTTATTTCTGGAGTCTCAGCTCTCTGTTCATTTCTCTTCATACATTCAATGAAGATACACAACCCTGCAAATTTTTTTCCTCTTTATCTTATTTTCATCTAAGCATCTGCATTAGTACTCCCATCAGGACATTTTAAATTATCAACATAAAGTTAATCTTTTCTACAACAACCATGATTCTACCTACTAATCACTCAATTTTCTAACTCTATTCTTCTTTTTAATGGAAACATCTGCTTTACACATTTAATATTCTTTCTGCTTCTAGCTTTTATTTTATTTGCTTTTACAAATTTGCTGTAGTTTCCTACTTAAATAAGCCTTCCTTCCTTCATTTAAACAATTTGTAATCAACATGATGTATACTTTTTAAAAGGATTGTAAGTTTTAAAAGGATTATAAAGTTTCAAAACTATTATAAGTAAACTTTGATTTCTTTAAACATATATGAGACTACGAAAGTAAGGAGAAAGACTTCTCACCTTTTCTTTACAAAAGAGAGAGAGTGCATTTACAGTATCTTGGTTCCAAGAGTTGTATTAAATTCACCTGTATTAAATTCCAAAAAATCCATGTTGAGTTGTCAAAATAGTCTTCTGATTGACAAAGAAAGTATTAACAGTTTCCTACATAGCTATAATTCTACAGTATCAAACTAAAATAACTCTTCCAATGGATTTGTTTCTACATTTTATTGGGTCTAATGATTTACATACTGTTGTTGACTCAAGGGATATGCTTTTTTTTTTTAAAGCATCAACCTTTATTTTTTTTTCAATATTTATTTATTTATTCCGTTTTTGTTGCCATTGTTGTTTTATTGTTGTTATTATTGTTACTGTTACTGATATCGTCGCTATTGGATAGGACAGAAAGAAATGGAGAGAGGAGGAGAAGACAGAGAGGGGGAGAGAAAGACAAACACCTGCAGACCTGCTTCATCACCACCTGTGAATCGACTCCCCTGCAGGTGGGGAGCTCGGGGCTCAAACCAGGATCCTTGCTCCAGTCCTTGCTCTTTAAGCCACCTGCGCTTAACCTGCTGTGCTACCGCCCAACTCCCGGGATATGATTTTTAAATGCATTAGTGAAACCTAGAGATAATAACAAGGGTAAGAAGAGCATTATTATATAAAATGTTTATTTTTTTAATTTATTTTTTGCCTCCAGGGTTGTCGCTGGGGCTTTGGTGCCTGCACTATGAATCCACTGCTTCTGTGGCCATTTTTTTTTTTTTTTTAAATAGAACAGAGAGAAATTGAGAGGAGAGGGGAAGATAGAGAGGGAGAAAGAAAGAAACCTGCAGACCTGCTTCACTGCTTCAGAAGCGACCCTCCTCCTATAGGTGGGGAACTGGGGGCTGGAAGCAGGATCATTGCGTGGGTCCTTACACTTCTCTTTGTACTGTGTGCGCTTAACCTGGTGCACCACTGGCCGACCCGAAAATGTTTATCTATGAATAATATTTCATTTAGTGACAAGCAAAAATTCTTTAGTAGCCTTCAACCAGTTACAGTTTTTAAGCTTATACTTTTCCTCAGAGCAATTTCCACTACTCACTTTTCTCCTTTGAAAGTGGTTGTCCAAAACATGACACGCATGGTAAATTCTAACTTGGTATGACTGTTCAGTAATTATGCAATGCTTATATAGAAAAATTAAGAAGCTCTTAATTATATTTTCCTATTTTCTTGAAGAGATAGAGCAGAGAGGAAAATAATACTTTTCCTTGAGTAGTGCATAAAACTTTTCTCTTTTTCTATTTTCCTTTTTTTAAAAAAAAAAAAAAAACAACAACAGAGAGATAGGAACAATCCAAAGTATACTTTTAATGGGCAAACTTTAATAGATTTCTGAAAATTATCATAAAAGTGACTAGCTTTCCATTTTCCAAGTAAACTGAAGCTCTACTGTTTACCAACTGTCATTTTTATGACACAGCTCTGTTCAATGAAGAGGAGAATATACTATATTAAAAAATATATTCTTCAGGGGCCAAGTGGTGGTACATAAAGATAAGCGCACATGTTACAATGCACAAGGATTTGGGTTTGAGCCCAGGGTCCCCACCTGCTGGGGAAAAGCTTTGCAAATGGCGAAGCAGTGCTGGTGTCTCTCTGTCTCTCTCCCTCTCTTTCTCCCCCCTCTCAATTTCTGACTGTCTCTATCCAACAAATAAAGATAATTTTAAAAAATCATTCTTCAATTTCTCATGCCATTCATATCCTGTAGTTTGCAACTCTGTATTTTTATGGTAAGTGTTGAGGAAGAGAGAAACATTATTAAAACCAACACATTAATTTTTTTATCATCATATCCATTTGTACTCTTACTGCTTCCAGATGTATTACCCAGAAAATACACAAATTGAAAATGACAAAAGTGACTACATATAAGTCTTCTCTAATTTTCTACAGTTAACTATGTGAAGAAAAATTTTAGTAACAAACAATGATTTTTCTTTTCTTCAAAATTATGCATTTCTTTTGCATAATAACCAGTATGTAACTACGCTAAATAGAAAACATTCATTAAAAAGTATAACTGACTCAAGATTTTCTTTTTATCTCAACTACTCTTGATGAAAATGCAAATTCCCTATCAGGTGTAATTATGTAAATAATTTTTTGAACCAAATGTAAGGTCAAATAAAAATTTCAGCAAATAAAAAAAATCCATTTATTTGGAGTCCGGCAGTAGCACAGCACACAAGGCGCAAAGCGCTAGGACCGGAGTAAGGATCCTGGTTCGAGTCTCTGGCTCCTCACCTGCAGGGGATTCACTTCACAAGCGGTGAAACAGGTCGGAAAATAAATAAAAGAAATAAAATAAAATAAAAATATTTTTTAAAAATCCGTTTCTTGGGAGTCAGGAGGTAGTGCAGCCAGTTAAGCACAGCACAAGGGCAGGCAAGGGCAAGAACCCACATAAGGATGCGGATTAGACACACCCCCTCATGCCCCCTCTCCCCAGGGGAGTCACTTCACAATCACAATCTGTGAAGTAGGTCTGCAGGTGTGTCTATCTGTCTCTCCTCCCTCTCTGTCTTCCCCTCCTCTCTCTATTTCTCTCTGTCCTATCCAACAATGACGACATCAATAACAACAATAATAACAAATACAACAAGGGCAGCAAAAGGAAATAAATATTTAAAATTTAAAAAATCCATTTCTAACAGTTTTATAAAAATCAATAATTCTTTTTATAACACAATTAAAATATTAATCAAGGAAAATCAGCAGCACTTCTTAAAATAGGTGGGCATTTTTACTACGGAATTTTACTAGTACAACACTGTGTAATAAGTACTTATATATATGAACTAAGTTTTGTAGGGTAATTTGAATGAAACACTAGTTGATTGTTATTACTCTATATTATAATTATTTCTTACCCCTACACTCCAACTAGACTATGAATTTCAAATCAAGAATGCTTTTGTGTGTGTCCAAAGTGTTTAACTCACTATTCTTAATTCTAATAGCCAATAAATGCTCACATTTTAAAACCCTGAATTGTTCCTTTTTCACCTCCTCCATATCACAAATAATGGTAGAAATAAAAGTTACAGAGAGAGAACATCATGAAGAGAAAAGGCAAGCTTTATTTTTGAGTTCCCTAAGGGAAAAACTCAGAAATATAGCCTATTGTCATATAGGCTTTTGACCTTTTCTTTTTCTCTCTACTATTAAAGACAAATTTCTTTCTTTTAAAAAAATTCTTTTATTCCTTTTCCTCCAAATGTTCATCTATACAATCCACACCGCTCTCAACAATTCTACTACCTTTTCATTCTTCTAATGAGTATCTCAGTCATGTCTGTGGGATACAGTCCACGTTGTTTCATATTTCCCAGTAGCCTATGTCGACTGACATCAGAGACCAAATTCTTGAGTTTCTAACTTTCTAGCAAAGTACACCTGCTGTCCTGCATGCCACGGGAGCTGCTGTTTGCTCTGATTCTGTGTCATTATTTATTGCCTGCAGTGTGAGCTGTGCTCCTTCAAGGAAAAAAAAAAGGTCTGGCGTATGTTTTCCTCCCAATCAATGAACAATGAATGCTACTGATGGCTAAATGATGAGACTAGGCTGAGATCAGAGAGTCAAGGGCTTGTATCTGTGCTTCAGGTGAGTTTCATTCATAGCACAGGAGGAGGGGAACTCAATCACATTTGGAACTGATGCAACATAAGTACACTCTAACCCTTCTTCTTCTAGCGTTTGCCACTCTAACCCTTCTTTCTCACATCACAGTCTTGTGCTTCTTATCTGAAGTCTGAATCCAAATTGAGTTGGAAACAAGCCTTCACTGTACTTTGTGATTAAAAACAGTATTCTTGACTTTGGAGACTACAACAATTTGTCTATAGATTTGGCTACTATGTAAAATCAAGCTGAAATCAATTAGAATTAAATGCTCAAGGGATTTTCCCCCACTAAGTTCCTTTCAGTTTCTTTCCTGTAGAATAAAAAAAAATCAAATTGAAATTTTCATTTCTTCTGAGGTTGAACAGATATTGGATCCAGCATATCTCTGGCATCACCAACCAGTAAGACTAAGCTACATTTCCAGCAGTCCTTCAAATCTCAATGCAATAAGCTCCTATCAACTTGATGAGGCAGACAGCTAGTCTTTTTCAGATACCACATTCCAATTATTTCTGGCAGGGGGTTCTGATATACAATCAGATCTGCTGCTTACAGCTTGCAATGTCTCAGCACTGAATTCGATGGTTCCAAATGCCCTTCTGGTCTCTTGATCTCTGTGATTGAACTCACAGTTAGGTGCTCATTTTCACCAAAATCTTAGCAATCAGCATATTATGGGCCACATGTTTGTATTCTCTCAAAATTCAAGTAATGAAATCCTAACCAATGTGATAGCATTAGGAAGCAAAGCCTTTGAAAGATAGTCAAGTCGTGAGAGTGGAGCTCTCATGTTGGTATTCTTCATAGTGGTTTGGTCCCCTTGCCCCCCATCTCTAGTTGATTGTGGTTTAGTCCTGCTAGTTTGGCAGCCGCTTGTCCCCGCCCCAGGAAGGAACCCCGACAGAGTTCCAGAGTGACAGAGTTCGAGAGTTCTTGGCGCCCCCGCGGGGGAAGGAGGCAGGAGAGTTCTGTTTGATTAGTTTGGGTTAGTTTATGAATCGTTGTTCCTGAATAAAGAAATACAGCTTCCCTGCCCAGCCGTGTGTCTCTGGTCGTCTCTGTTACCCACCCTTGAAGCTAGCCCAGCCAGCTGGAGCCTCCGAAAATAAACAACACTCTCATGAGTAGGAGAAACAGGAGAAACAGGATTGAGCTTACTTCCTGTCTCTGATGGCTGTTACACACTCTGTGTAAGCACACAATGAGAAAGATAACCATCTACAATGCAGGAGAAGGCTCTGACCAGAATTATTTTTTCTGACCAAATATACATTGCTTGTACCCTAACCCTGGTTTCTAGTTTCTGAAACAGTGAAAAATACATTTCTGTAGTTTATGAACACTTAGTATATGGTTCCATTTTAGCAATATATGGCATAAAGATTGCTTCAACTCTAGTGGTCAAATTGGCAGAGAAAAATTTTTGCTTTCTTTAATATGTTTTTATTTATTTTTAAATCTTTTAAAAATATTTCATTATTTATTGGATAGAGACTGCAAGAAATTGAGATGGGAGAGGGGCTAGAGAGGGAGAAAGAGACACCTGCAGCACTGCTTCATGGATCATGAAGATACCCACCCCCCTACCCCAAGTGAAGTCTGGAAGCTTGAACCAGGGTCCTTCCACATTATAACATGACACTTAGCCAGTTCACCACTACGCCGGCCCTTGTTTGTTTGTTTATGTATTTATTTACGACCAGTGAACTGCTCAACTCTTACTGCTCAAATCTGGCTAAAATGGTATCCCTGGGATTGAAACTGGGATCTTGGAGTCTCAGATATGAGTCTTTTGTATAACCACTATGCTATCCCCCTGACTCAATACACTCTTTCTAAGAAGATAGATTTTTCCAGCCTAATTTGGAGGTCCTCAGTGAAATGTTAGGCACAAAGAATAATTACTTTCCCCATATAGTTTCACTTACAGTTGGCCCCATATTACCACATTTATTTACTCATTGGTGATTTTTCTTTCAGGAGTCTTATTTCTTGAAAATGAACCTAGAAGAAAAGGCAAGGAGGAAAGGAAGAAAGAAAAGAAAAAAGCAAGCAAGAAAGAAAAGGAGATCTCTACATTTAGACTACTATGTAGGGACATCAGCCTATCAAAAATGTTTTACAGGGGGGTCGGGCAGTGGCACAGTGGGTTAAGCGCACGTGGTGCAAAGCGCAAGGACAGCGTAAGGATCCTGGTTCCAGCCCCCGGCTCCCCACCTGCAGGGGAGTCGTTTCACAGGCGGTGAAGCAGGTCTGCAGGTGTCTATCTTTCTCTCCCCCTCTCTGTCTTCCCCTGCTCTCTCCATTTCTCTCTGTCCTATCCAACAACAAACAACATCAACAATGGTAATAATAATAACCACAATGTGGCGGCAACAAAAGGGAGAAAAAAATGGCCTCCAGGAGCGGTGGATTCATGGTGCAGGCACCGAGCCCAGCAATAACCCTGGAGGAAAAAAAAATGTTTTACACAAGTCAACATCAATTGTGTGTCAAATCTGAAATCATGTACATAGGACTAGAGGCACCCTATATATTAAGTAATATGACTGCACATATATTTCAGGGGCTCCAAACATTTCAAGAAACAAAAAGGACATATGGGGCATCATGGCTGTTATTGAATTGAGTTTCTAGATCGGTATTTATTCTTCCCTTCATTCATATAATAGGCATTTAAATCTTTAAAAAATATTTATTTATTTATTCCCTTTTGTTGTCCTTGTTGTTTTATTGTTGTAGTTATTATTGCTGTCATTGATGTTGACATTGTTGGATAGGACAGAGAGAAATGGAGAGAGGAGGGGAAAACAGAGGGGGAGAGAAAGATAGACACCTGCAGACCTGCTTCACCACCTGTGAAGTGACTCCCCTGCAGGTGGGGATAGGGGGGAGGGCTTATGCAGGTCCTTGTCCTTTGTGCCACCTGTGCTTCTGTGCTTAACCCACTGCGCTACCACCCAACTCCCAGGCATTTACTTCTATTAAATAGTTGGTTTCATACATCAGACATTGTTCTAAGTCAAGACATGAAAAATGTTTTCAATAAAGGGCCTGCTAGACCTTGAACCTCGTCCACACACGTTTTACCGAGTATTCATTCTCTCTCTCTCTCTCATTAAATATTCTTATCTCTTGTTATCTTAAAGTTTCTGTTGCAACTATTTAATTTTTTTATTTTAACACAAACAAAACCATAAGCAAAATAATAAGAAAGTCTCTATTCACTAAAACAGAAAATTGGGTATGGTCCAGGAGATAGCACAGTGGATAAAACACTGACTTTCAAGCATAAAGTCCTGAGTTCAATCCCTAGCAGCACATGTACCAGAGTGATGGCTGGTTCTTTCTCTCTTGCTATCTTTCTCATGAATATATAAAATACTCTTTAAAACACCCAGAAAATTGGACAGGTAATATTCATATAGAACAACTTGAATTACCCATTACATTAGGATACTTTTCTCCTTTATTCCATACTAAAATTTTTCCTCTCTAAACCACTACTAAATTGAGCATGAAATTTTTATAATTCACTCAAAGACCATTCACTGATATTTACTGTGTACATACTACCACATTGGAGAAAACATGATTATGTAACAAAACTTTCTAACTAAGAAAATCACTCTAGAGATGCAGTGAAAATTGGTGTACTATTGGAATGGTCTGGTTTTAGGGTCCCTGGATGTATTTTAGCTTGTTACATTGGGAAATCATTTTACAATAACTCTAATCTGATGCATTATATAAACCTATATGAATGAATTAATTAACCATGTAATGGTGAGTCAGGGGGAATAAAGTTTACACAATAGTCTCTCATTCCTGAGGAATCAGACATCCCAGGTCCAATCTCTTGCACCTCCATAAGGAAGAGCTGAGTAGTGGTCTGATTAAAACTTATCAAGCAAATAATTAATAATGAAAAATACAGTACTTTTTTTTTCTGGGACCATATATAAAGACATAAACCATGCTGTATTTTATGTCAGAGCTTTAGTTCAGTCAATTGTTATGATACATATAGAGAATTATATGTCTATAAGCCTAAACATTCAGATTACCAGTTTTTCAGTTACCAATACTATGTTAACCCATATTAAGTAATCACAAGATTAATAAAATATGGTTTTTGCTCCGAAGAAGCTTGAGAGAAGAAAAATAAATCACAAATAAATTTGTTTGAATTCACAAAAGCTCTCTTGTTCTGGAACTATGCATTTTCCTAACTATAGTCCTCATTTTAGGTACCTAGACCACTGATTAACTTTTCTCTTGATATACAATAAAGCATTTAGTGTAGAGATAATTATTGGATACTCTAAAGACTTTGCATGGGGAACCTGTTATGGGTTGAACAATTCTGAGTAGACGGAGCTAAACAGCCTAACGCAAAAGTTTGTTTGGTCTTCAGAGGGCCCACACCTGCATGTGAGAGAGTATTATTTTTATTTATTAATACGAGGAAGTGAACTTAGGTCCTTACTTATGTAATGTGTGTGCTCAACCAGGTACGCCACCACCCGGCCCCTCAGTCCTTACTTATGTGAAATATGACTCTCAGAATATTTTTTCTACATTTTTATCATTTTAGCTATTGGGAGGGATGGGATATGGAGTTCCGGTGGCTAGAATTGTGTGGAATTGTACCCCTTTTATCCTAGTCTTGTCAGTTAAAAAATAAAAATAAAATAAAAAAGCATTCTAGATTATTGAATAGTAAATAGTGGAAATAATTTAAGGATTTAGGAACATTTAACAGATGTAGATATGTAAGATAGATTAGAAATGTGGGGTTTACAGTCAACAATATTTATACACCTTTCCCATATTTGGGAGCTACTCTTTTCCCTGATCCAGATTTATATTTCTTTTTCCAGCCATGACAGCATCTCCCCAGACAATAACTTGGATCCACCTGCATATCAGATATCAGGCTGAGAAAAAGAAAGAGAGAAGAAAGAAAGAAAGAAAGAAAGAAAGAGAAAGAAAGAAAGAAAGAAAGAAAGAAAGAAAGAAAGAAAGAGAGAAAGAAAGAAAGAAAGAAACTAGCATAGTCGTGGGCCATTTGGAATATAACTTAAATAGGCCTACTATCTATATACAAAATGGAGAACCATAACTCTTCATCTGAACTATTCCAGCCTTTAGGTTCATGATTAGTCAACAGTTTGTTTGGCTTTATATGTTAACTCTCTTTTCAGCCACCAGGTTGCAGATGCTATCATGATGCCAACCAGAATTCCCTGGGCAGAGGACCCCACCAATGTGTCCTGAAGCCCCACTTCCCAAGAGCCCCACCCCACTAGGGAAAGAGAGAGACAGGCTGGTAGTATGGATCGACCTGACCTGTCAACACCCATGTTCAGCAGGGAAGCAATTACAGAAGCCAGACCTTCCACCTTCTGCATCCCACAATGACCCTGGATCCATACTCCCAGGGGGATAAAGAATAGGAAAGCTATCAGGGGATGGGATGGTATATGGAGTTCTGGTGGTGGAGATTGTGTGGAGTTGTACTCCCCTTACCCTGTGATTTATGTCAGTGTTTCATTTTTATAAGTAAATTAAAAAATATGCTAGAGAAGAGTAAGAAAAGTCAACTCAGTACCTTTGCAATCATCACAGGTTTGGATTATTGTGGTGGCGATGGGAAAGGGCAAACTGAAAGACAGTTCAAAGGAGTCAATGACAGGATGCCATGACAGACTGAATACTAGGTTTGAATGAGAGGGAAGAGTAAAAGATAGTCTGGAAGAATGGTGTGGTGATATTAGCGACAAATCAACACAGCACTATGAATAGACAACCTGGCGATCAAAGTGACATACAACTTGTGCCTTATGCTGAAAGCTCTTCAGAGATGCAATATTAAAAGAAAAGTTGTTTCTAAATTCTTCTTACTCAGGCATACATGGGAAAATGATGAACTCTACAAAAAGAAGTTCTCTAAGGCACTAGCTGATGTGACCTCATGTGTCAACCAAATTTAAAGACCCACAGAGTGAAGGTCAGCTTTGATGTCTATACAATTTAGAACGGCAAACAGATAGCATGTTTTCCTTGTGATTCCATCAGGACACCTATAAGCCATAATAAAACATCAAAAGGCAATACTTGGTAGTTTCTCAATAAATTTTTATAGAAATGGAGTGAGGATATGAGAGTTAACAAAGGAGGGTCTGTGGGGAATGGACCTAACTTGTAAAAGCAGCATGCCATGCACACAGGAAAAAAATTATCTGCTTATTAAATCACAAAGCCAGTGTCTAATTAGTCAAAATGTGATATCTTCTGAAAACTATGTATTAGATATACTGTCATAACTATATGGAGCATTTCAAGTAGCCAAGCCTGTTATAACTGAAATGTGTTTCCTTTCTGCTAAAGTAGTTGACTTTGAATGCATAATCTTGACTAAAAACATATAAAGTACATCCAGTGTTATTAAGTAACCACAGATAAAATCACAGAACCTGAATGATTGAGTTCTGATGGCTGAGTTCTCATCCCCTCTGTTTCTCACAAGACTTTGTAAGCATGAGTTAAGCCAATCTTTTGGTGGTGAGCACATCTACCAAGTTAATTCCTTCCTTCTGACTCCTTCCTCCTGCTCATCAGGATCTCCATCTCTTAACAAATAAATCATTCTGTGTTGTGTTCTCCATGTGGCCAGGACTTGATGCTGAGAGGCAAACTAGAAAGGTGTCTCTCTGTGTAACAAAGATTGCAGCAAGTCTCCTGCCCAATTTGTCCTGTGAATGGGCAATGGGAACCAGCTGCTAAGCCTACAAAGGGTCCTGCAGAACATCTGAATATCAGCAGCCAAAGTATCTCCATCTTTTCCTTAGTATTGTGTCTTATTTTTTTAATTAACTAATTTTGTATTTGATAGGTCAGAAAGAAATTGAAGGGTGGAGGGGAGATGGGGGGTAGAGATACCTGTAGCATCACTTCACTGTTAGTGCAACTTCTCTTCCCTCCCACTCCAGCCCCCACACCTGGGGACTGAGGGCATGAAGCTGGGTCCTTGTACATTGTAACTCAATGTGTGCTCAACCAGGCATACCACTGCCCAGCTCCATTAAACATTTAACTTTAAAGAACTCTGTATAGTTTATTATTGTTGTTGGATAGGACAGAGAGAAATGGAGAGAGGAGGGGAAGACAGAGAGGGGGAGAGAAAGATAGACACCTGCAGACCTGCTTCACTGCCAGTGAGGTGATGCCCCTACAGGTGGGGAGTCTGGGGCTCGAACCAGGATCATTATGCCAGTCCTTGCACTTTGCACCACTTGCGCTTAATCCGCTGGGCTACCGCCAGACTCCCAGAACTCTGTATAGTTATGATGGTAAAATAGAGAAAACCACTCATGGGGGCCTGGCAGTGGTGCACCAGGTTAAGCACACAGAGCAGGAAGCACAAGGATTCAGATTTGATCTGGAGTTCCCCACCTACAGGGGGAATGCTTCAGGCACAGTGAAGCTGGTCTACAGGTGTGTCTGTCTCTCTCCTTCTCTACCTTCCTCTCCTCTCTCAATTTCTCTTTGTCCTAGAAAATAAAATGGAAAAAATGGCCACCACTAGCAGTGGATTTGTAGTACCAGCAGCAAGCCCAGGTAATAACCCTGGAGGCATAAAAAACAGAAAGAGAGAGAAAGTCAGTCACTCCCTGGGTCTAGAAGTCTCCTTTGGTACACAGAAATGAAAACACCACAAAGAATCAATCTAGAAAGGTGATACAGAGAGAATGTATTTTTACTGCACCAGGCAATAAGGGGAAATTATCTGTTTTCCTTGATATAAGCCACTACTTTTTAGATCACCATAAAATAGAATTGTTATTGTTTACTGTGTATTTATTCAAAAACATATAAATATAAATCAAATAGAGTAGAAACATCAATTTTAAAACTAAAAATAGTGTTTCCTGAACCTAGCAGTGGCAAGGTATTGGGACTTTGTCATAGAAAAATAAAACAGATCTTGTAAACTTTCGAGTCAAACCATATTGTTTTCTAAAGGCAAATACTATTCACTCTTATCAGTTTTTTCTCTCAAAACTTAAAAAGAGAAAAATATATACTGAGAGAGAATAGAAAATTTATTTCTCCATGGTTGGTCAACCCTGCATTCTCTACAGAGAGAATCTTTCTTGAAGAAACCAGCATGGTTTTGATGAGCTGGAGGCAATGGAGAAGAAAACAAAGCTGCATATAGAACAAATGACAAATGCCACTTTGTTTTGAAGGATTCTAGAATGCTGGTATATGATGTGATTCCCTATTCTGTTTCTGGCCATATATACAATAAGTTGATCTTTCAATACTAGACTAGGTTTCAGGCAGCTAATAAAGCAGATATTATATGCCAGTTGCACCATAGTAATATTGTTCTCTGTACAGAGTGGGCTAAAGAAATTTGGCTTCAAGTTCCATTTGTGATATGTTTAATTATCTTAACAAATTATTTTAGAACTTTATGTGCATTTCCCTTTAGATCCATAACACTCACATTGCAGTATAAGTATAGCATTTAAACTAGGGCATTTCCAATTAGTCTGCATCCTTATGAATAACCTGCCTTGTTCTTCCTAAATTATTCAGCTTTAAGTTGCTTGTGTGCTTAGATTATATTTTTTAATTAATTGCATAATAGTGCCATACACAGGGCTAAGGATATGGTAGGAACAATAAATATTTGTGGGACAAATTAAAGAAATTTGTATCCATCTTGATTTACGCCCTTTTTATGTAATTTTAACAAAATAAGCTATCTTGTGTTTGAGTGTAGTGCCACTAATATAGACATTGGAATTTGTTTCATAAAGCACGTATTGGTTCATTCTCTAGAGATTTGGACTAGATGTGAGAAGAAATCTGGTATTAAGCCTGCTAACTGGCAATTAATTTGCTTTCTGTTGAGGCAGGAAAGGCTTGGATATAAATCCTACAAGTTGGGAGTAAATACTGGCCATTACCATTGCAATGCCACTACTACAGTGTTCTTGCCATCTCTGAAATGTTAGTTTGTTACTTAGATAGTTGGTTAGTTCCATGTAAATAGTCATCTTCAACTTAACAGTCCTATTATAGAACAGATCTGATCTGAACTAGGCAATCCTGCTGATATGGATCAGGTTTGGCTGGACTCAATTGTCAATAAGAATGATGGGGACATTTGAGCCATGTATTTCTATCACTTTTTTCTCTCATAATGTCACTTTTGTAAATTTCCACAGCTCAAAGCAAATCATAAAACTGAAGATACAAGGCTGATAGACTGATCCTATCTCTTCAAGGATAGAACTGGAAAGTAACATTGCAAAAAAGTAATAAAAGAAGTAACAGCATAGCATTGTGGTGATTTGGCACTACAACATAAAAAATATCATAGAACCTACATATATGTGTCTAATAAGTGGAATTTTCCAGGAAGGCATTATGGTTAAATACCAATCTCAATGGCTAACCTACACTGGGTTAAGTCATGACTCAGATCATTTATGGTTATGTGAACTTGTTCTAGTTAGTGCATCTTTTTGTACTTCTGTCTTCTAGTCTCCAAAATGGAGATATTGAATTACTGAGAACTGTAAATGAGTCCAAATATATTCACCAAATAGTGAGCTTCAACAAGGTGTAAATAATGGTGTCTATCCTCTTGGATAATAAGGAGATAAAAAGGGAAAGTTAGAGTTGGGTAACTGACTATAGTCATTCATATTTTCAAACTGACTTTATCTCCTAATTTCCCTGTATCTAAATTACAGACTTTTGAATTAAACCCCAAAGGCATAATCTGGAAAGTTAAATCTATATGTGCTATTTTGAAGGAAATTCTAAGAATGCAATGTGAGTTTATTTTTCTTCATCTTGTAATATATTTTATTTTGTTAAACTTGACTGTCTACTAACTTTTATTTATTTATTTTTTATTATTTAAGAAAGGATTAATTAACAAAACCATAAGGTAGGAGGGGTACAACTCCACACAATTCCCACCACCCAATCTCCATAACCCACCCCCTCCCATGATAGCTTTCCCATTCTCTATCCCTCTGGGAGCATGGACCCAGGGTCGTTGTGGGTTGCAGAAGGTAGAAGGTCTGGCTTCTGTAATTGCTTTCCCGCTGAACATGGGCGTTGACTGGTCGATCCATACTCCCAGTCTACCTCTCTCTTTCCCTAGTAGGGTGTGTCTCTGGGGAAGCTGAGCTCCAGGACACATTGGTGGGGTCTTCAATCTAGGGAAGCCTGGCCAGCATTCTGGTGGCATCTGAAATCGTTTCCAGAAGATGTGATCAGAGCTCAAGCCACTATCAGCTTCTCAGTCTGCCATCTTCCAGCCCGTCCTTAACTTTTATTTTCTATATTCAATTTTGTAGATAACATTTATTCTATGAAGATTTCAAAAGGCAGTATTAATATATATGTTATATATATAACTAATAACATAAGAAACTTTGAGAGATTAATCTTCCTCAAGAGTACATCAGTACACATTAACCAAATTATCTTTAAAGTCTATATCGTTACACACACACACTTTCACATTTTGGGGAAACAAAGCAAACTGGTGAGACATCATTTCTTCTGGTATATAGCAAAACCACCTAAGAAAAATAAGAACTTCAGAGATCTAATTAAAAAGTGAATAAGAGAAATAAAATTTCCTTTTTAGATAGCCATTATAATTTAAACAATATTACAAATATATTTTGTTAATGTGTTATAAAAAGAAAAAAAAACAGTATCTTATTACTTCTCTAAAATGCATTGTTACCCTTTAACACATTTCTGAGAAATGAAATATGACATTAGACCTGATGAATAAACTATTTGCAAAGACATTTAGCAATATCTCAAAGCAACAAAAGAAGGAGGGCAGGGTGTTAAGGATTAATACAGGAACAATAGTTGTACCTCACTGAATTTAGCAAAATCCCAGTTCTGATGAACTGATTCATGTGTTATGAACTAGTAAGAATTGATTGGTGCTGTGTCTTTTATAGGAAAGCAATTTCTTCCTCTAGTTTTCAAACCTCCCTCAATACTAAATCTATGCCCAAATAACTCTGTTTAAAAGTTTCAAAGGTCATGAGTGTTTTTGGAATTAATCAAGAAGAATGTCTGATAAAAATAATAGAGGTATTATCATCAACAATTTATATAAAGGATTATATTCTTGGCTGACACTATTCTAGATACGTTACTGACATCAACCTTGCTCTTTGTAGGGAGGTTGTGGGGATGTGGTGGAGCCTGGCAGGGCTTGACCTGAGAGGTGGGTCCGTCCTGTTAGTCTCTCTCTCTACGGAGGGGTTGGTCAAAAGGGGGGACACAGGTACCTCAAAAGGTCGCCCGCCATATAAGACTTCCCTGCCTCACAAAACATCCTGCATCTTCCTGCCTCTGGGAGCCGGCATTCCTTAAAACTTTAAGCCTGCTCCACCCTGCATTCCTTTTATTATCTATATATAAATCTTCTGCTTTGTCTTACAAATGACTAAAGGTCTCCTTCCTAATTCCCTGCTGGAATTAGGGTATTGTTAATCCTACCAGTTGAACCCCTAGCAACTGGGTTCCATATACAGCAAAGCAGCATACTATCCAGCAGAACTTGTTCTCCAAGTCTGCTTTTCCTATTATCTTGCAAAAATAGCATATATAAATACATGTTTTGAAAAAAAAATCAGAGAGGTCTTATACTTCAGATAAAAATGGTCATTTTACAAGAACATTAATTTGGATGGTACAAAGGACTCAGAAGTTAGGCATTAAGGGGAAAAAATAATGCTGTACTACATCTGTAAAATGCATCATAACTAATTTAAAGATAAATAAACATTTAAGAAAGAACATCTTATATCCTTTGGTAGCTATGTACACTTTTGGGAATTAATTATAACAGAAAAATGTAACCTTTTTCTACAAAAAAATGTTTGCACATAAATACACAAAAACATTAGTGAGAAATTGCTAATCAATTTTGAGAACTCCCAGCATCTATGAAAGCAAAAGCATTGACATTTTAGGACACTGAGAAACATATTGAAAATATTTGGGTTGTACTAACAGTTTTTATATAGCATACTGATGACTAACTATAAAAATAAAAAAGGCATATTGTCAATCTTTTGCAGTGAGTGTATTTTGCTTCATTGAGAGTAGTCTTGAACTCTACTCTGTTAAACATCTCCATAAATGATTTGCAGTTGGTTGTTAATGACATTAATTAAATTCTCAGATGAGAGATGTTATCAAGCAATGAGACATCATATCATAGTACAAAAAGCCTAGGGAAAAAAAAGTCCTGGAATTAATCAAATGAGATTTAATCTTGAATTGCAAAGGCCAGTGTTTGATTAAAACTTAGATCCAATAAAAGTTGAATTAAGATTAAAATTGGTTTCAATAAAAAGATATTTCTAATAGTTAATATAAAGTTGATTTGCTATTCTATAATGAGGTTCCAGAAAATATAAGCTGCTTTTAAAGTCAGACATGAATATGAAAATTTCATAGAATCACTATATAAAAATTCTACTGGCTGACTGATCACATTGACAAAGTTTAAGTATTATTAAAGATTGATGCTAGAACAGAAACTTTATCACCATCAGTTACATAGGCAGTTTAGGAACAAGGGGCCCCATCAAGAATCATTGGTGAGGGGCTGGGTGGTGGCATACCTGGCTAAGTGCACATGTTACAATCAATGCACAAGGACCTAGGTTTGGGCCCCCAGTCCCCACCTGCAGGGGAAAAACTTTGTGAGTGGTGAATCACTACTCTTCATGCCTCTCTGTCTCTCTCCTTCTCTATAACCCCTTCTCTCTTGATTTCTGGCTGTCTCTATCTAATAAATAAATAATGATAATCGATTTAAAAAAGAATCATTGGTGAAATTAGGAAAGTATAGACAGATGGAAATATATCAGATTTTTATGTCAATTTTCCACAAACTTTTCAAAAGAATCAATGTTTTCTTAAGAAGTAAAAAAATCAAATTAAGGAAAATAAAATCACAATAGATAAAAAGATAATGGCTTAACTTAAATAATAAAATTTTGATTGTTATTAAATCAGTTATTTTTTCACTGGCAGACCTGAGACTGGCATCTGAAATTGATAAGATTTTTAACCAGTACATTTATTTAACTCTCCATAACAAAATTTTCTCTTTTTATCTGAAGAGATTCAAGTGTTCTGCTTTTGCTGATAATATATTCACAAAGCATCCTTCAAAGTGCTTCTTTTGCAATAGTCTTAGAGACTTCACATTGTTATTCTTTAAAAGAAATGTTAAAACTCTAGTTACATAATTACAGCTTTAGAAAATAAGTTCTCTATTTTGAGGTTCTTAGTGGCGATTTCTTCTTACTAGTATGAGAAGAATGGTGACAGAACAGAGCTGCAGGTGATGATGTAAAATAGATACCAAAGGAGAATGCAATAAAGCTTTTCCATTTTTAGCAAATGTGATTATATGCATTATCTTCAGAGCAGATTTCTCTTTTCCTGTAAATATAATTCCTGGAAGAGCTTGCTTTATAGAAGGACAATAGATGGGCTTAGTTGGAGTTTCTCTCTCAACACCTGATTTAAATGAATCAGGAAACACTGTACATCAACAGCTGTGGGATTATACATAGTGAGTAAAATATAGTTTAACTCTTGTAAACATGTAGAATTTTGCTGCCATAAATACACTAGAATATTCAGAATTGCCTTGTCATTAAATTATGTTAAAATCCGTATATAGGTTGCAAAGTAACATTTTATGTAGATCTACAGGTTTGAAAAAGAATAATAATAATAAAACCCTCTAAATAACTAAAATAACTGCTTTGGGGTTAATTTAGGAGACTGAGTCCCTTTGCAATGACAGTATAACTCGGTGATGTGTCAGATATGAAAGAATAGCTTTTGCTTTTTTCTCAGGTAATGTTTTTATCCAACTTCATGCCAGATATCAAACTCACGCAAAAACCACCATAGTCCTGGGCTCCAAGAAACATGCCTGAAGTGGACTTTCTGGCTTTCTTCCACTCTAAGTTTCCTAATCTCATCTGCTTTGTTTCTACTTGTTGGTGCCTATTAATTAACCAATTTGTCTCAGGATATGTCCTGCTACCTTCCAGACACCAACTTGCAGACACTACCATGACTCCACCTTGATTTCTCTGGGCAGATGACCTCAACAATGTGTCGTGGAATCTTATCTCTCCAGAGCCCTACACCACTAGAGAAAGATAAAAACAGGTTGGGGGAATGAATCAACCTGCCAATGCCCAAATCCAGAGGAGAAACAGTTAAAGAAGCCAGAACTCCTACCTTCTGCACCCCAAAGACATCTCCTATATTCCATACTTCCAGTGGGGGAGAAGTGATAGTAGGAAGAAGATATGAGGGTTTTTGAACTTCAGCTCTATCAGTTCCCAGAGAGAGAAGACAAAAAGGAGAGAGATCTTTGGATGTAGTAAGAGGGTTAAGTGTGGCTTGGAGGGGAAGAGAGGATTGGACCTGGAAGAAAAAGGGGGCAATTATGTACAAATGTAGTCAGGTAGTTGTAGTGAGATGACACATGTCTGCAACCTTGGGAGAACTGAGGTAGTTTACAATGGAAGGACTTGGGACTCAGAACTCTGGTGGTTGGGAACAGTGTGGAATGATACCCCAGTTGACATGTAATTTTGTATATTAATATTGAATCTCAAATAAAAAAAAAGAAATTAAAAAAATGGCTTTAACTATTATTTTCATTATCATTAAAAAATAGTTGGTATGCCTAGCTTGTTACTTCTAAAAGTATACATAAAAATTTAATATCCAGTATAATCATAACCTTAAAAAATTCAGTGACCAAATAACTACACTGGGAAATTAGAAGGCTATGAATATGCCTGTGACACAGCAAAACCTCTGTGGTCATTAATTTTATGTGTTCTAAGTCATACTGTCCAGGTACTTGCTCAAACACTGTTTTGAATGTTTTGTTTCTATGAGGCTGTTTTTAGGGCTAGACCAGCATTTAAATCTGTGGGTTTTGAACAATTCAGCTTACTTTCTACCATATGACCAGGCCTTATTCTACCAGTTGCTGGTTTGAATAAAATTTTTTAAAATGTCTTTCCTTAATAACCGGGGATTCTGTCAGCAGATAACTTTCAGACTTCAGCCATAGCATAAAGATATACCCTGATTCTACTGCTTTGCCCTTTAATAATAGGGGTCTGTCTGCTTCCATACACACGAGTAAACTATATAACAAATAATATGCATTATATTTCTTTCTACACACACACACACACACACACACACACACACACTCACACACACAGAGAGAGAGAGAGAGAGAGAGAGAAAGAGAGGGAGACAGAGAGAGACAGAGAGAGAGAGAGAGAAACAGAGGGAGGCAGACAGAAACAGATGAGTATAGATAGATTTTTTTTTATAATTAGCTGTTTCTTTTTTTAAGAATTATTTTTATTGTATTTATTTATTGGATAGAAACAGCCAGAAATTGAGAGGCATGGGCAGATAGGGAGAGAGTCAGAGAGACAACTGCAGTTATGCTTCACCACTTGTGAAGCTTTCCTCCTACAGGTAGGAAGCGGGGTCTTGAACCCGGGTCTTTGGACATTGTAGCATGTGTTCAATGAGGTGTGCCACCACCTGGCCCCACTCTGTTTCTCTAGAGAACTCTGATCAATATAACAGGCATCAAGTTATCAGACAATAAAACAAACTATACAATAAAAGGTACAAGGGTCACATAATAAACCACTGGAGAAGAGGATTATACTAAGTATAAATGTGTTTAGGGCTGGGAAGATAGCTCCCCTAGTGAAGCACACACTTTACCAAGTACAAGGACCTGATTCTGAGCTCTTGGCTACCACATGGGAGCACTGGGCAAAGGGGAAGTTTCACCAGCAATGAAGAAAATCACTGTGGTATATATAAATTTCTAGTCAGTCAGACAGTTTGTGCATGTTGTGAAGATTCTTCCAGACCACTAAGTCTGTGGTTTTAAATAAAATTAAAAATGGTTAAGAAATGTCTCTAAATTTCTGGCAATATATTCCACTGTAGATTTCCACTTATAAATATATGCCAGAGGAAATTTCCCTTCTGTACTTTTACAAGCCTTTTAACTTTTCAAATAATATTTCCCTGCATACTTTTAGCAACAGAAGTATTGAATTCAAAGAAAAAGATATGACACCTGGTTTCAAAGAACGTTAAACTCTGCCACATCTGTTTGTACATATAGGACAGTCTTCTTCACTATTATTTTTTAAAGTGCAAAGAGTATGAAACATTGCTCAAATCAGTCTTAGTATTTCTTTTATTTAGAAACAATGCAGAAAGAAGAAAGGTTGAGGTGAATTTGGATGATTGAGAAATGATTGAGCCTTGAGTAGGTTTTCAGTCATTGTACTAAAGGCAAAAGTCAGACAATAACAAGGTTAAATGACAGTCTTCAGGCTTTCAAATCAACTGGTTGCCTTCTTGAAAAATGGAAGCTACCTGTGAAAGGTAGTCCTGTCCTTTGGGTGTCACTGCTTTAGTGCCACAGATTTCACTTAAGTGTTAGCTCTAGTGGTTCCCTCCCTTATCGGACTCTTTCAAATTCTAGAGAATAAAGTATTTTATTCTAAGAAGTAAAATGTGTGTAACAGTGTTATTAGCTTTCCCATTCTCTATCATTTATTTTTCTCTGCTGCATCCATTTACATGGGTGAACATATCATTTCTGGATGAATTATCTTAGCATTCATAAAGATTGGGGCTGGGTGGTGGTACAGCCAGTTAAGCGCACATATTTCCAAGTGCAAGGACCTGCTTCAAGTCCCCGCTCTCCATGAGAGCATTGCATGGGTAGTGAAGCAGGTCTGCAGGTGTCTGTCTGTCTCTCTCTCTTCTTTGTCCTAATTTATTTAAAAAATAGAAAAAATAAAAGGAAAAATGGCTTCTGAGAGTGGTAGATTAGTAGTGCTGGCACCCAAGCCCCAACAATAACCCTAGTGACAATAAATAAATAAATAAATAAATAAATAAAACAAATAAGTAAATAAAATATTTCAGAGACCAACATGAACAGAATGAAAAGGTGCGGCATCAGAACAAAGCTTTCCCATCTATGGAGTTTCCCCTGGTGCTGTGATAATCCCAAACTGTACTGGTATTCTAATTGGTAGGCTTATGCCTGGAAAGATAAGTTACTTGATAAGTTTCTCTAGGCCTTTTCATCCTATATCTTATTCCAGGAAACTATAATGCTAACTTTTTTTGAAGCCAAAAGATCTGTGATTATTAGATACAGAGTATTATTAGCAAGTTAATTATGAAATGACCATACTATCATTTGAGACAGAAGATTACAGCATTTTACAAAATCTATGATAATACTGCTATGTTGAAAACTGAATTTTTTCTTTAGGCAACATATCCACCTTTTTTAATTTTGTAAAATTATTTTACATTTTTTAAGGAAAAGTAATCATGGTAGTGCCTCAAGTGTCACATCAGGTACATCCGAATGGCAAATGAATGTCATTATAGTACCCATTAGGGAACTCACTTTGATTAAAGAGGACATCTATGCCCAAGGACAACTCCAGACTGAAGCAACATCCTATTTGAGGCCTAGGGGGCAGGGAAGAGCTTGTACTACTGCTAGAAACAAGGCCTTTCTGATCTTTGGGGGGAAATAGACTTAGATATCAAAATAAAGCATTAAATAAAAGACAAAGAAATAAAAAAACAAGAGAAGTAATTTTAATTTAGAGAAATTAAAACAAGTTTTTTTCCCAATAGGCAATGAGAGAAAAGGAATTGACTCCTGAGAGAAAGCATTGACTCCTGCTCCCTGAAAGGGAATCAAACTGGGTGATGTTAGTTGTTACAGATTAACTGATATAAGAGTTTCAAGTTAAGGTTTGTCAATTGCCAGTGCTGTATCTATCAGTTCCTATGTTTGAAAGACTTTATTTCAGAACAAAATAGATACTGAAACTAAAGGCATATCCTGTTTTTACAAGAGACAGTTTATAACAATCCGCCCTAGAAAAAGAATAGACTTTCTCAAAGACCGAAAGGGAAGAAAGTAGATTCACTAATGAGCCCCCAAGCCAACTCTAAAGCAAAGACTGGTGAATATAATTTTTGGTAAGTATTTGAAAAATTTGAAGCTGGCCTATTTTTACACCTCATTGTTTTGCTAATTGGAAAGACAAGCAGGACACATGAGATGCTTTATCTATTAGGAACAAAATCAGTCCATTAATTCAATATTATAGCACCGCCTTAACATATCTAATTGACAGGAAATATAAAGTTAAAAAAATGTGGACTTGATAGTCAGCACTCACTGTGCTGTGGGATATTTAACCACTCTCTTTCTACCTTCAGTTTCTCCAGAAAGTCAGGCTATCATTCTTTTAATTGAACTGGGGAAGGAAGGGAAGAGAGTATGTCTGACTGCTCCCACTGATGAGTGTCACATCCAATTGCCACTCTTACCAGAGGGAATGAAACTAGGCTAAAGGGACAGGTTCAGTGTTTTTAAAAATCACCTGCCATATATTTTTTCCCCAAATGTCAGGTGGCGGCCTCTATTAGAAGCATACCATTAATCAAACTAATGAGAACTATGTATGTAACCATCCTTTAACAAAGACATAATGCCTCAGTGGGGAAAGGAGTAGAAAAGAACTTTATAAAGTAGGACTTTCCTCTAAAACACTTGAGCCACAGCACACAGTGTACAAATCAAGATCCTATGGCTCTTACAAAGTTTACTGCTCTTTACAATAGTTACTGCACCTAAAGGAGAGGACAAGTGTCACTGAATTAACAGTTTTATGTGTGGTCCAAGAAAAAAAAATCACACTTGCTTTGCAGAATAAAGCAGTTCAGAATCATTCTTAGCAATACAAATCTTTTAGACCAATCCTCTAGACTTTGACGAACCTACTCAACAATGAGGCACCACGCTCAGGTAAATACAATGTAGTCATATTTGATCTGTATATTGGGTAGAAACAGAGAGAATTCTAAAAGGACGGGGGAGATAGAGGGTGGGAGAAAGAGAGATTTCTGCAGCACTGCTTCACTGCTTGTGAAGCTTAATCATGGGAGGTGGGGACCTGGAACCCATGTACTGGTTCATGGTTACATGGGCACTCAATCAAATGTACTACTACCCGATTCCCTGTGTCTTACATTGTTATGAGAAAAAAAAATTACTCTTTCTTACCTAGTGTTCCATTAATCTCCTGTTTCATCTTAGTGTTCTAATAATGTGTTACCAAGGCTCAGATCTAGCACTCTAACCAGATACTTTGACATACTTTTTTTTTTTTTTTTGCTTCCAAGGTTATCGCTGGGGCTCTGTGCCTGCACTACGAATCCACTGATCCTGGCGGCCATCTTTTTTCTATTGTTGTTTTGCTGTTATTGTTGTTGTTGAATAGGACAGAGAGAAATTGAGAGAGGAGGGGAAGACAGAGAGCGGGAGAGAAAGACACCTACAGATTTGCTTCATCGCTTGTGATGTGACCCCCCCTGCAGGTGGGGAACCAGGGGCTTGAACCAGGAGCCTTGCACTTTGCACTATGTGTACTTAACCCAGTGTGCTATGGCCTGGCCCCCATACATTTTTTTAAGAGGGCATTTCTACAAGACTTCACATTTAAAGTATAAATGAATTTTAAGTTTTAGAAATGACTGTTAGCTTATTTAATCTTATGCTTTTACTTTAATATGATGAGTTGACTCATCAATATGAGGGCAAAATAAAAAGATATTTCCATTAATGTTAGAAATAATAATAACTGGGAGTCAGGCGGTAGTGCAGTGGGTTAAGCACATGTGGCTTGAAGTGCAAGGACTGGTCTAAGGATCCTGGCTCCCCACCTGCAGGGGAGTCGCTTCACAGGCTGTGAAGCAGGTCTGCAGGTGTCTATATTTCTCTCCCTCTCTCTGTCTTTCCCTCCTCTCTCCATTTCTCTCTGTCCTATCCAACAACAATGGCATCAATAACAACAATAATAACTACAACAATAAAACAACAAGGCCAACAAAAGGGAATAAATAAATAAATAAATAAATACAAAAGAAATAATAATAATAACTATCCTTTTAAAATAATCAGTGAAATCACTGAATATTTTGAGGAAATGACTCCTAAGCATATAATGTATTATATCAATTATAATGTTTTATAATGTAGCATGTCAATTACAGAGTATTTAGTTAAAGCACACTCCATGTGTTAATTTCTACATGACTCATGGTCACAAAAGGTAACTAATTTTTGTCTTTTTAAATTGTTTATAATTTAAATAATTTATAATTACATGCATTATGTCTATATAAATCATACTCCAAGTTATAAGAAATAATTATCTTGCACAAAAAAGAACATAATATGTATCTGGAAATAACAGGGAATTCTCATTAAACATAGAAAAGCAGAATGATGCAGAGTAGAACAGAGTAAAAGAAAAGATAAAGAAGAAATTCCACCTAAGGAAGACTATGGAGACATTTGTTCTCTCTCTCCACCCCCTTCCCCTGCCCCTATCAGGGTTATTGCTGTGAATCAGTGGGTGCCTGTACAGTAAGTCTACTGGTCCTGGTGGCCAATTTATCATTCTTTATTAATTTATTTGATAGGACAGAGAGAAGTTTAGAGGGGAGAGGAAGACAGAGAGGGAGAGAGACAGAGAGACACCTGCTGTACTTGCTTGATCACTTATGAAAGTGCAAATTTACCCCTTGCAGGTAGGAATTTGGGGCCCAGTCCCTCGTCCTTGAACATAGTAACTGGTGTGCTTTAACCAGGTTTGACATAGCCTGACCCAAAAGCATTTGTTTTCTACCTCAGGGGCAACTAAACCTTTCTTTCTTCACAGGTATTACTATATGAAATAAAATTACTAAAGCTAAATTGAATAATGATATTACTGTAACACTCTCTGTCATCCCCCACGTTAAATTCTTAATATTCAATTCAATTTCCACAACAATCATGTGTGTATACATAACATCATAGTTCTATTTTTAATATTTATTTATTCCTTTTTGTTGCCCTTGTTGTTTTATTGTTGTAGTTATTGACGTCCTTGTTATTGGATAGGACAGAGAGAAATGGAGAGAGGAGGGGAAGACAGAGAGAGGGAGAGAAAGACAGACACCTGAATACCTGCTTCACCGCTTGTGAAGTGACTCCCCTGCAGGTGGGGAACCGGGGGCTCGAACCCGGATTCGTGTGTAGGTCTTAACCGACACTTTATACAAAAGGGAAAACCTGTGCTTAACCCTTGCGCGCTACCGCCCGACTGCCTGTAATTCTATTTTTTAAACAAATGAGAAAACCAAGCTAGAAATTAAGCTGACCAAATTCACACAGGAAAACAGATAGCAGAGCCAGATTTAAACCATGCTTTTTGACCCCTCTTAGTCCTCTGTTCTCTCTGTAATGGACCTGGAATCCAGAAAAGTTTTTTGGTAAGAATTTAAGTGAGTTGGGGCCGGTGGTGGTGCATCTGGGTCAGCGCACATGTTACAAAGCAAGGACCCAGTTTTGAGCTCCTGGTCTGAAGCAGTGCTACAAGTGTCTCTTTGTCTCTCACCATCTCCATTACCCCTTCTCTCTCAATTTCTGACTGTTTCTATTCAATAACTAAAGAAAATTATAAAAGTTAAAAATGAACTTAAGTGAATGAAAGCAAGAATCTTTTAACAAATACAAATTCTTATAGTGAAGTGTTAAAATAATTTTCTTTATTCATTTTTCATTTGTTTTTTTATTTACAAAATTATAAGATTACAGAATATAGTTCCACACCATACCCATCAAAATTCTGATACCAAATATCATAAAGTACTATTAACTATGTCTACATAAAATAGTAATTCATAAATAATTATAAATTATTATGTCTGTTGGTATTAGGAACTTCAAATATACAAACATACATATGAATACACACAGGCACTATTGCAGGTTATGGAAATTAGAAGATTGTCTTACTTTCTTAGAGACAGAGAAGCATAGAGACAGTAATTTCAAACAACAGTACTGAAGCTTTCTTCAATGCAATGGAGAGGGCAGGTTCAAATTGGGGTCATGCACATGGAAAAGCAATATATTATCAAATTAAGCTATTTCACCAGCATAGAAGTTAGAAGATTCTTGAAGTATTTTTTTGGATTATATCTTCTGGGGAAAAAAGTAAGCAAAACAAAGAACAAAACTGGTCATTTGTCTCTGTTTTCTTTCTTTCTAATCTTTGAATGTTCTACTATCCAGCTCATAACCCCCACACAATTCAGCAAATTTACACATATTCATATCTAAATATTTGCTCTTTTCTTTATTATCACATGCATCTAAACATTCTATTCAATGTTTTCTTCTAAGATTCCACCCTACTGTCAAAGGTGAATTTCTCTTCCTTTTCTTCTCACTGTTATTTGTTTTAACCAATATTACAATATAAAACCACTCATTCATTATTATACACTATTTGACCCAACTCTGATTCCAAATCAGTAACACCAAAGTTAAGGATAAGTTACTACAATGTGGAAGAAAATCTTGTATGTCTTAATTGTAAAAGAAGATAAATTCCTACATGGTTCTACTAGTGATATCCTCTGCCATAACAATCAGAATTGCTGCAAACTAAATTTATTTATCATCTATCTTTCTATCATCTATCGTATATCTAGCATCTACCCACCTCTCTATCCATTCAGCTATCATCCTTTGTTTTTTATTACTACCAGGGTTATCACTGGGGCTAAGTGTCTGCTGTTGGCAGCCATTTTTTTCCTTTATTTGATAGGATAGAGAACATAGGGGGGGAGACCAAGAGAGATACCTGTAGTACATGCTTCACCCTTCATCCCCTTCTTCACTTAAGAAATTTCTCTCATACAGGTGGAGAGTGAAGGCTCAAGTTTGGGTTCTTGTGCAGTCTCTATCTATCTACCTACCTATGTATCTATCTATCATCTACCATATATTAATTTATATATGTCACTTATTTACCTTATTTATTTTATTGCAAAAGGATGTAAAATTATTTCAGTAGTTAGGCTTTGATTTTTAAAATATTTTCTCTTTTGCTAATTTGGCAAAGTGAGCTGTGAAGCGGGAAATTTTTGCATCATGTCATACGTTCAGATGTTCTAATCAAATTAAAAATCATCTAGAAAATGTAGTATTGTTTACTCTCTTGGGGTATATGAGTTATCTGTAAAGATACTTGTTTTCAAAAATTTCATCTGTAAACAACCATTAAAATAAACGTAGTCTTGAAACAAGGCTGGGAATTCCCTGAATGCTAAGGATCGAGTTTAAAAATACTTCTAATTTAGACTTTAGGATACAATAGTGACCATCCCTGATGGTTTCAGGGTGAGTGTCTTGTTTGCTGTGAGCCTTTGAAAGTACTGAATTGGGTTATTTGAGTAGAGAAGGGAGTTTTCCTAACAGATAGCTTTGGCTATCAACATGACAGGAGAGGAATATTTTGGCAGGAAACTACACAACACAGCAGGATAGCCTGGTTTGAACAAAATGTTTTTATGCAATTTGTTACCAGTGGGACTTGTTTACATGTTGACATTACCATCCAGTTTACTTCCTGACCAAATGTTGTTTTTTTTTCTCCTAATATTTTACCAGTATACTTTAGGTCTTTTATTATTATTATTATTAACACTTGCTTTTTATGGCTCATGCTGAATGAAGATTTTTATAGAAGTGCAATACTTACAAGAAGTCTATGGAGAAATACAGATGGGTTTTATATTAAACACCACTATTAATTGTTATTTCAATGAATTTAGATATAGCAGACTCCTTTTACCAGGAAATAGACAAATTCCTATAATTTATATATGTCCATATATATATATATATGTATATGAATAGAACATATATTATATCCCACATAATGTCATCAAGCTTCCATGATGAGTGTGATCACAATATGCTGACTTTATTTAGTAATAAAGTCTTAGTTTCTATGCAGAATTTAAAACATGATAAATATATATTAAAAAAGATAAGGTAGTGCCAGCTCAGAGTATAAAAAAAAAGTTTACTTCTGGCAAAGAGAAAAAAGCAAGTCAGAGAAACTAAAGATGGAGACATGACATGGAGGGAGGGAGTCTTTTAAAACAAGTTCTCGATTTACTTGCTTATTCACTTCTTTATTATTCAGTATCACCTAAAGCTTCACAGGAGATTTGACTCTAGATATAAACTGTGCAGATTTACATTTTGGCTGTACCTACTGACAGTTACATAACATTAGAAGAGTTATGGTATTCACTTGTAAAACAAAAATAAAATTAATTTCCTTTTCATAGGATTCTTGAAAGAATACAGATATTTATTATTTATTTTAGGCTAAGTCTCTCCCAAAAGGTTAATTATGGTTGTTTCCTGATAGATTGGAATTTCTAGTATGTGTCACATTGGTCTGTGGAATAAAGCTTTAACAATAAAAATTGGGAGTTGGGCAGTAGCGCAGCAGATTAAGCGCAGGTGGCACAAAGCACAAGGACCGGCATAAGGATCCTGGTTCGAGCCCCCGGCTCCCCACCTGCAGGGGAGTCGCTTCACAAGTGGTGAAGCAGGTCTGCAGGTGTCTGTCTTTCTCTCCCTCTCTCTGTCTTCCCCATCTCTCTCCATTTCTCTCTGTCCTATGCAACAACAATGACATCAATAACAACAATAATAATGACAACAATAAAACAACAAAGGCAACAAAAGGGAATAAATAAATAAATAAATATTTTTTAAAAAGAATAAAGATCATCCAGATTTGGGGGTCATCTCCAGAAATAACCCAATCAGAGAATCTATCTTAAGGCGAAGTTCCATCCAGGAATGGGATTTTTGTCACTTGAATATCCCAGTTCTCTACCCTATTCCTTAGCTTATCAAATATCTCCTGATTGTTACATTTACACTAGAATTTAGTGTCATATTTGAATTATATTTGGACTTTTTATCCTACTAATTTGTCTAATGAGGATTTGTTTGCTTGACTATCAGAGAGGAATACAGATGGGTGGTTGAATTTTCCCCTGTGCTCCTACAGGATGTATCTGGGAAACAAGAGGGCACAGTAGAAAGGGCTTAAGCTTTGGACTAAGACAGTGTTATATTAGAGTCACAGTACCTCCCAATCATTTACTATGAAGCTACTGATAAACTTAAAATAGTATATATTTCTGACTTCATTAAGTTACTAGAGAAAGTAATACTAGGCATAATACTCAGGACATGTAGGTACAATGTCAATGCAAGATAATAAAATGAAATGACATTTGATGTTGGGTAGTTGCCATCTCCCCCTGGCTTCTTCTTATCCATATGGCTATATAGGGATTTACTGATCCAAAGGTTTGGTCTATTTACATAAATCACTTTTACATAAAGCACTCCAGGGCATTGGTGGTTCAGTTATAGGATTCTCGCCTGTTCCGCCCCCTCCTTGTCACACTCTGATTTTCACCAGTCACTTTTCTCTCCACCCTCTCTATATCACATCCTGTTTCCACCCTACTTGGAGAGTATAAAAACAGCTGCTCTTCTGATTAAAGACACTTGGAAATTGCTTTCCGGCTCCGAGAGTTCCAGAGTGTATCTCCTGCGGAAGTTGGTGCAGCACGCGCGTTCCTGATCCCTCTCCCACACAGCAGCCTAGATCAGCTCCAGTTGAGTTCTCTCCAACCCAGAGAGCACTAGCTCGGGAAGAAGTACCCTCAGGCTATCCCGGCATCTGGCGCCCAGAACAGGGACCCGTAAGCAGCAGATTTACAAGAAGACATCTTAGATAAGTACACACCTTTTGGGTATCTGCAATATTGTGTTAAGGCACTGTGATTTTTTTTCTTTTTTATTGTTTTCCGGAGATCTTTCCACCATGGAAAATCTTTTCCAAATCCTGCATTCTTTTTCCAGTATACAATTTTTATATATCTGGGACATTTTTCTCGGGGCTTCACCTTATATCCTGTTGATCATCATAGCAGCTTTTAAGGGATATATAGGGCAACCTCTCAAAAGGCTTAAGAAACTAGAGGCTGAGGTCCAAGAGATAAAGGAAGTAATCATAGAACTTAACCAGCACCTTAAAAACAAGAAGAAGCAAAGGCCTGTCGTGATCTTGACCCACCCTAATTCCTCTGCATCTTGCCCTGAGGCCCCTATTTTGGCATCTTGCCCTGAGGCCGCTATTTTGGCAGACACGTGTCCGAATTCTCCTTTGGACTCCACAGCCACTTCTTCGGCCACCCCCATTTTGGCAGAAACGTGTCCAGAACCTCCTGCTGCCTCCACGGCTGCTTCTTCACCCCACCCTGTTTTGATAGACACATGTCCGAATTCTCCTGTAGCCTCCAAAACCACTTCTTCGGCCACTTGTCCAGAAGCTTCCACTTCAGTGACTCCTCCTACCACTACACACTTATCAGAGGAAGTCCACACATTTCCGGTCAATGTTGCCCCCAATAGACAAAAACCTCAGGCCTGGTATCCATATTCCGCCACAGACCTGAAGGAACTACGCCAGGCTATCAAAGATGACGGTGTTCATGCCCCATGGACCAGGTCCATTTTACAAGGCCTGCTTCAGAACCTTAATACCCCTCAAGATTGGATAGATGTGACTCATGCTACGCTCCCAGGCCCCCTCTTCCTGCAATGGGAGGCATTCTTTCGCGATGAATGTTTACAACAATCGCGGAAAAATATTCAAAATCAGCCAGAGGGTAATTTTGATGCATTGTTTGGAACAGGCCAATTAGAAACAGGGATTCAACAGGCGGAAGCCAAGTTTCCAGCGGGGTATTTTGATCAAGTACGCCTGTGTGCATTAAAAGCATGGGAGCGATTAACACCACCCATGGGAGCAGCCTCAGCCCCCATTCTCTCCCTGCAACAAGAACCTGATGAATCCCTCGCTAAATTCATTGCCAGGGTCCAGTCGAGTTTGGAAAGGAAGATTTATAATCCTGACGCTCGTTTTCTCCTTCTGCGATCCATAGTCTGGGATGGAATGCTTCCGCATTTTCGACAGGCCTGTATCACTCTTAAAAATGAACACCCAGATACTTGGATTCTAGCTACACAGGATCTCAGATCAAGCTCTTTTCAAGGACCTATGTTACAGGCCTATGCAGCTACCTTACATAAGCAATAAGGAGCTTGCTTTCAGTGCGGTCGCCAAGGGCATTGGCGTAACCAATGTCCAGAAAATAGACCGCGACCCCGCCTCCAGTCAGGGCGACCCCACCTCCAGTCAGGGCAACCCCGCCTCCAATCAGGGCAACCCCGCCTCCAGACAGGGAATCAGAGACCACGAATGCCTTGTCCCAGATGCCAGAAAGGATTTCACTGGAGGAGAGATTGTTGGTCAAGGTTCCATAGGAACGGCACGCCTCTGCCAAATGTAAACAGGGATTTAAACTAGGTATGGGGCTTCCCTTAGCCCCGCCCCCAAGAGGGAAGGAAGCAGGTCGCCCGCTTGGTGCTGTGCCCTTCTTCCACAAACAGAAGCCCAGCTTGGGACCCAATCCGTCGCTATACCCACCACGCCAAGTAACAATAACAGAGGGTGAGCAGAAGGAGGAACCCGTGGTATGTGGGAACTTCCAGCATAGAAATAACCGGCTGGAGCAAGAGAACAGCTCGAATTCAGAGCCTGAGATTTTATGGACCACCCCTGTTTTAGAAAGGGGTCACCCAACTATGACAGTAAAGATTGGTAATATTCCTTTTAAGTGTTTGATTGACACGGGAGCAGATAAGACAATATTAAGACAAGCAGAGGTTCCCCAGAGTTGGGAACTCCTCCCAGGACCACGCTTACATGGTGTTGGAGGATTGACTCAGGCATTCCGCACACGAGATTCCCTTGTGTGGGAAGATCCAGAAGGGACTACCGGACGCTTTCAGCCTTTAATAGCTGATATAAGCACCAATTTATTGGGAAGAGACTTGCTGGAATCTTTAGATGTAGTGATATCCTCAGACACCTCTGCAGGACACCACACTCACTCCTGTGAGACTGCTAGACCCAACCAGCACCCCCAATACTAACTGCCACTGTTCGTAACAGAACTTCCCGCTTAGATTGGCTTTCTAATGAGCCTGTCTGGGTGGAACAGTGGCCTTTGCCTAGGGAGAAGCTAGAAATTTAAAAAAAACTCGTCCAAGAGCAGTTATCGTTGGGACACATTCGTCATTCTCGGAGCCCATGGAATACTCCAGTCTTTGTAATTAAAAAGCGCTCAGGAAAATGGCGACTCCTCCAAGATCTTCGTGCAGTTAATAAAACCATGCAGGTTTGGGGCTCCCCCCAAAGGGGTTTGCCTCTTGCTTCCGCAATTCCCACAGGAATTCCAATCATAGCTATTGATATACAGGATTGTTTTTTCTCTATTCCCTTACACCCACAAGATTGTAAACGTTTTGCTTTCTCTGTTCCTTCTATTAATAATGCCAGCCCTGCCGATAGATTTGAATGGGTGGTACTGCCCCAGGGCATGGCTAATAGTCCTACTATTTGTCAAGAGGTTGTTAAATCTGCCCTTTTTCCATATATTCATAAGGGTCTTAAGGTTTTTCATTATATGGATGACGTGTTAATATGGGGAGAATTAGATACAGATCTCTCCGCCCTACGTGATTTTCTAATCCCTGCCTTAAAGAGAAGTGGACTTAATGTAGCTCCTGAGAAGATACAGCTAATCCCTCCAATATCTTTCTTAGGCTCAGAGATTTCCCTAACGCAGATTCGTCCTTTAAAACCTTGTGTTACTTTTCCTTCTAATCTCACTCTTGCTTCTTTACAAAGTTTTCTTGGAAATTTGAATTGGCTTAGGCAGTATCTTTATCTGCCTACGAGCTGCCTGCAACCACTGTTCGATCTGTTAAAAGGAAACAAACAGCCCTCCTCAAAGCGTATGTTAACCCCCGAAGCATCCTTGGCTCTGGAAAAAGTTAACCAGGCTCTCCAGGACATGCACCTCGTTCGATTCTCCCCCTCCTCTCCAGTAAATCTTCTAATCTTTAACTCCACCCCCACGGTAGTGGGGGCATTGTGGCAGAAACATGGCGTTCTCGAATGGCTTCATACGCCAGTAGGCGGAGCTCCAAGACTCCTTACCGAGATTGATGCCTTAGCATTTATGGTTCGCCAAGGAAGAAACAGATCAGTTCAGGTCTTAGGAAGGGAACCAGATTCAATCATTCTTCCCTTTTCTCTCACTGATACAGAATGGCTCATACGCCACCATTCTCGTTTTGCCATAAGTTTAATGGGTTTTCCAGGACAATTAGATAATCATTTTCCCTCTAATAATTTGATAGCTTCTTTACCTCTGTTGCCTCTACTAGTACCTAAACTTTTCTCTCGAGATCCCATCCCCTCTGCTCCTACAGTGTTCACTGATGGTGGAAAAAAGGGAGCTGCTGCCCTTATATATTATCCAGACCAGCAATACCCCAAACCTCTCTTTACTGAACTTCCTGATAATTCCCCTCAGTACAAAGAACTTTATGCTGTTTTCCTTGCATTAAAAGCTGTACCAGAATCCTTCAACCTTTTTTCTGACAGTGTGTATACTGTTAACTTACTTCCATGGCTTGCTCGATCTTATGTAAGAATTGATGACAACCCACTTTCTCCTCTTTTAATTCAAATTGCCTCTATGCTCTGTTCTCGAACCCATCCACTGTATGTTCAGCACCTACGTTCCCACAGCCCTCTTCCTGGTCCCCTGTCCGAAGGGAATGCTGCAGCTGACCGCCTTGCCTCCACAGGAATTCTCCTAGCCTCTGTCTCTAATCCTGCTGACTTTCATTCCCTAACCCATGTTAATCTTAAAGGTCTTCGAGCTCGATTTCCTGATATTCCTCTGCCACAGTTAAAACGTATTCTTGCTACATGTTCCTCCTGTGCAGGTCTAATCAAAACACCTGCTATTCAGACTCTAGGGGTTAATCCTCGAGGTTTAAAAGCCAACGCTCTTTGGCAAATTGATGTTACCCACATACCTAACTTTGGCAAACAAAAATATGTGTTCGTCTCAATTGATACCTTCTCTAAGTTTATGTGGGCTACAGCTCAAACTGGAGAAAACTCCAAAAAGCTTATAAGCCATATGCTCTCCTGTTTTGCTGTAATGGGCTTACCTCTTCAACTTAAAACGGATAATTGACCTGCTTTTACCAGCAAACAATTTAAAGATTTTTGTTCCCTCTGGAACATTACTCATACTACAGGCATTCCGTATAATCCACAGGGACAAGGCATTGTTGAGAGGGCCCATCAAACTCTTAAGGCTCAATTAAATAAAGAAAAAGGGGAAATGTACCCCCCTAATATCCAGCTGGCAAAAGCCTTAACTACATTAAATCTCTTTAATATTTACAAAAACTCCGACCAACCTCCTATAATTCTTCATTGGCAAACACCACCCACCCTCCCAGCTATTAAAGTCAAATGGAAAGACCCACTTGATAAAATTTGGAAAGGACCTGACCCCCTGTTGACTATGGGGAGGGGTTTCGCATGTATTTTTCCACAAAATTACTCCAAGCCTGTTTGGGTTCCTGCCCGCCATGTCCGGCAATACCCACATGATGGTGCTGATATCCCTGAAGAACAAGAAACACTGCAAGAAGACTGGCTGCAAGAGGACTGGCTACAGGATGCACCCCAGGATCCATAATACAGCATGGCAGAATCAAAAAAAAAAAAATCTGATTCACAGAACTCTCCCCCCCCCGAATGAATGTCTTATGCTATGACTGGCCAGTTGTGTTTTGTGAGTGAGTGAGTGAAAAAAAAAAAATTGAGTGAGTTGAGTGACCAAAATTTTTGTATGACCCATTGTGCTCAGAGTACTCTGAAAGTTAACTGACTTTATATCAAACGGCTGGACGCAGCCATGGTTTCTGGAGACGTCCAGAAACAGTCCAAAAATTGTTCATTCCCCCTTTTGATTTCTTTTTTAAGTCTTGATATCAATATGAAATGTTTAGTCTTAAACTGTGTGAGTAAAGATGGTTCAACTATGACAGTAGTTCTAAATTCACATTTGAAATGATATATCTTATTTACAAGTTTTTCTCCTCCTGTGTGTTATAAACTATATGTTTAATATGCGTGTTTCAAGTTTGGTAAACATTAACTTGACAGTTAAATCGTAACTTCGAAGTTACATTTTTACGAGAAGAGGTAAAATCAATTCATTTAAGTAACTGAGTGTTTAAGGTAAAACTCTAAATATTCAATGTGACAATTCATCATCTCCTAAGTTAAAATACAAATTCTCTATACAGGACATTTTTGGAGGGCCCCCAAAAATGTCCTGTAAGCTATCTTGTGGAAATTAATCCACAACAAATTTGGCATCAATCTGATATTGTAAATGTACCAAAAAAAAAAAAAATTGTCACTAAAATGTGTTAACTCTAGTAACCTGAGTTTGCTTAAAAACCCAATGTAAAAATAGTCAAGAATCAATATATGTAACTTAAACTCGGTATGAAAACTTTGCTATATAAAGACTGCTACATGAGGTCACGTAAGATGACCTTTACACAAAATTATAAAGATACCTAAACCAGTTATAATCATTGAGTTATCAATTGTAGTAAACTTCTAATTTGTTACAAATTTTTTTCATAAGTAATTGACTACAGCTATGACAAGCCTTCGCATAAAGAAGCATCTGCTCATATAGAATCCCCAGAAATCCATCTTGGACCCCTGACCTCTGACATCACCCACAATTACAGCCATCCCCAGAAACCCATGATGTGACCTGACACGATCTGGAGAACCTGATTCACAGACTCCGAAGGACAAGACTTTCCTACTGCCTTTCTCTCAACCATCGGTGTCTGCTCTTCCTGCTTCTGTTTCGCCCATCATGTTTTGGCGGTTCCAGGTCACTCTCTACAGAGAAGAAAAGTTCCGGTGGCCGTCCTCCTCCATCAAGATAGACATATGGCATTTATTTCTTGGCTGTTGACATTGGACTGATGCTTCTATAGAACTTGCTGGACACTCCTTTTATACTCCTGGACTTCTTGAAGAATGACTGTAGCAGGCTGACTCGGGATTTTGCAATGCCAGATCACCCCTCTAGCCCCTCGGCTTATCAGGCCCCCACTCCTCCACCCATCAGGCTCACTCTGTCTCTTGCTACTCTTACTTATCCCTCCGTCTTGTGCTAGTTCTTTTTAAAGACACTTACACACTATCATTCTGCTTTCTTCCCAACAGGTTTCCGTTCACCCCTACACTGCTATTCCCCTGACAGAGATGAAGCCTTTTACAGACATTGACCCAGTTATATATGGCCATTAAGTAAGAGGAAGATGTTGGGGAATTGTGAGGATATGGTTGAGCTTGGAAGGGCTTGAGCCTGAGGGGTGTGTCAATCCTGTTAGTCTCTCTCTCCACGGAGAGGTTGAGCAAGGAGGGACAGTAGAACCCCAAAAAAGGTGTGCCTCTTATCAGTCTCCCTGCCTCACAAAGTGCCCCACACTCCTGATACTATGGCAAAAAGTTAAAAAGAAAGGGGGAGATGTTGGGTAGTTGCCATCTCCCCCTGGCTTCTTCTTATCCATATGGCTATATAGGGATTTACTGATCCAAAGGTTTGGTCTATTTACATAAATCACTTTTACATAAAGCACTCCAGGGCATTGGTGGTTCAGTTATAGGATTCTCGCCTGTTCCGCCCCCTCCTTGTCACACTCTGATTTTCACCAGTCACTTTTCTCTCCACCCTCTCTATATCACATCCTGTTTCCACCCTACTTGGAGAGTATAAAAACAGCTGCTCTTCTGATTAAAGACACTTGGAAATTGCTTTCCGGCTCCGAGAGTTCCAGAGTGTATCTCCTGCGGAAGTTGGTGCAGCACGCGCGTTCCTGATCCCTCTCCCACACAGCAGCCTAGATCAGCTCCAGTTGAGTTCTCTCCAACCCAGAGAGCACTAGCTCGGGAAGAAGTACCCTCAGGCTATCCCGGCAATTTGACATATATCATAGGGTTAGAATCTTTGCTTTTCCAGAGCTGGAGTCTTGCATATGTGCAATTTATTTTTTTTCAGGCTTTAAATTCAGAGGAGAAAGAGAGAGAGAGACAGAGACAGAGAGAGACATACAGAGAGAGAGACAGAGAGAGAGAGGTTTATCTCCCACATTGTCTTTGAGATTTGAATCTGACCATGAATATGGGAAGACACATGCTCTACCAGAGAGCTATCTCTCTAATCCTAGGGCTAGATTTTGAGTCTTCAAACCCAGATAACACTAACTGATCTAACTTTACAGAATTCACATTAGCAGCATAACTTCTTTATCTAGCAAAAGGTGTGTGAGGTTATAGAATCTGTTCTTTTTCCAGTCCAGAGTTAAGTTTGATAACTTTACAATGTTCTCAGTTTTTTTTTCCCCAAAACATATCCTTGTAATCAAATGGGAAAAGACAGGACTAAATTCTTTCCTCAGACACTAAGCATGTCAAAACCAAAACCACTGTTTTATTATCTAATTTCTTGCCACTTCATTCCTTTTGCCACATATCTAGCTCTTTCAAGTACTTTTAAATAGTAGCCTCTCTGAACAATGGGCCACTATTGATTATATTTTAACAGAATGATTTAAACAGTCATTTTTTAGGAATCTTATATCATTGCATTTGCAGATATAAGCAAAGGAAGGAGATCCTAGAGAGAAGTAAACAGAGGGTTTCATAGTTTAGTGTCAAATTAAAGCATAAAGTAGATAGAATTGTAAAAGTTATTCAAAAGGTATAATATAGAGGATTTAGACAACTTCTTGGGAGGGGAAGTGGGGGGAAATCAATGTATAGATAAAGGATGGCAAATAAAATTTATATAATATATAAATGGGATAAACAGATGACTTAGATTTCAATTTGGGGGCAGCGTGCTGAATTAGGGTATTCAATTTTAAGGATTGTTCTAGTTATCATGAGTCACAGCAAAAATCTATGCTGGCCTTCAGAGATATTTGCAGGCCCTAGTCAATGAAAATAGTGAACCTTCAGGGCAAGGATAGAATTATATCTATTCCTGTAATCTTAGAGCTAGGCAAAGAAGATTCACTCAATAAATGCTCATTGTAATAAATTATAAAGAATATGTGTAAGTTTTTATCAGTCTATAGAATACTGGCATGTTTTCATAGATGTTACAATTTTTCTATAATTAAAAGAGAATAATTTGCTATCTTCAAATCTTCAATACAATAAATTCTGTGTTGCAATGGTGCTCTTATTAATTATTCCATATGAAATTATGACACATAAGAATTTAATGTGACTATGTGAGCATTAATTATAAGAATCCCCAGCTATGTTTAGAATTTCATTAAATAATATTTGTTGGTGTTAAAATTTTAATAGAAAAAATTGTGTCGTGTATTGTGGAGTAGAATTCTGCCAGATTATACCTTTGTCATAAGAATCCCAGGTTTTATATCATACATAGGAATTTAATGCATTCATAATAGATTTTTAAACAAAAGGAAAAAGAAGTTCCCACTAGAGAAAACTGAGGGCTAACTGGAAATAACTGGCTGCTTTTTTATTCACTTCTCTGTGCCTCTGAATTTACAGACTTTCTGTTATCAGTGATTAGATTCAGATGAGGATCAAGAGACAGGAAGAAAGAAGGCAAAGCAAAAGCAAAAAAAGAAAAAGTAAAAAAAAAACTTTCTGTTACCATATATCTAAACTTCTTTAGCAGTTGTCTGTGCTGTCGCTGGGAGAGGATTGTATTTATGAAATGGTACACATTCTGGTTGTTAGCATTGCTGGATGTCCATTATAGTAGAAATGTGTTAGTTCAAGCAAAATGGAACAGTCATGAAATAAGCAAAAAAAATAATTAAATTCCTAAAGGAAATGTAGCTGGTGACTTTCAATCGTTAGTACAAAGGACAGAATGATTTCCAACTGATGATGCTGATTCTGAGTTCTAGTCTGTTAAGGATTTCATTTTTACTAATAATGCTTTCTCTAAAAACTTATTCTAATAGCATGGCTACTTAAGGTTACATGTTTTGTCCATTCTGTTTTGTTCATGCCCTATCAATCTGGGAACTTTCTATTCACCTGTTAAAGCATATCTCCAACAATGCATCCTCTTTGGCACCGTCTATAATACTTTCTTTCAGAATCTATTGAGTGCTTTTGTTTATCCTTATTTTTTATTTAGCATACTGACTAAAAATTACTTCCCCAGTGAACTCTAGCATAATTCTCACTGTGAGCGCTTATATTCTAAGATATATTGACCTCTATATTCCCAGAATTTAGTATAGTACCTAGATAGTATTGTTTCTAGTACCTAGAATAGTATTGTTTTAGTGAATAGGCTAAGCAAATGAGTGAATGGATACAATGTATTTTATAAACTTCAAAATATGGCATCTGTTTTATAGAAGACACTTTAATAAAATAAAATGCATCTCAGTTACATCAATCAATTGGCTAGTAAGGGTCAATGAGAACTATACTCTTAGGTATCACAACAAGAACTGAAGTAACCAACATCCTTGGAACCAAGACACAAGCAATTGTGGGATTTTTCTAACAACAAAAGTTCAGCAATATGTCTTCAGGCTTATCTTTTTCTTGATCTATGAGTTTTGATGCTTGAAATGTATGCTGTTCTACACTTATTGTAAAATGCTCCCTAGTGAATATCTAGTTTAGGCATGTAGAGGTTCTATAAGTCACTATCATTGCCCAAAGTTCCTTTCAAAAATATGTAACTCAGTTGTATATTTCCCCATATGCAGTCTGTCAGGTCAAACTGCAACCCACTTCATTTTCTTTCAATAAACTGAAATCCCTGACCTGCCAAGTTCCTTATAAGAAAGTGTAGCAATTAGAAGGCAAAACAACTTTTATTCAATCAATATGTATTTGCTGACAAATAACATTTGTATAATCTCTGGTTTTCCCTGATGGGCCTTAAAGAAAGTACATTTTCCCCCTACTGGTGAGGTTATTTGGAAGACCCTTAATAATATTTTTTTCTTTCAAGATGAAATAAATTAATCTGGAGGCTTCCTTAGTCTTAGGAGAAAAGCAGTTGATTTATGAAGCAGAAATAGCTGGAGAAAGCTGCCATAGACATTTAACCTCTAAACGAAAAAGAAAAGAAAAAAGAAAAAGTCCCTTTTAATACATGTATATTGAAATTTGGAAGATATTGAAGAATTATATGAAGAAAGTATATCACTGAGACCTAGAAAGTTTTAAGAATGATAAGTATATTATTTTCATTATGTTTAATCACCCATATGGCAAGAAACTATAGTTTTGAGATATGTGGTTTTATCAGTCTTACTTAATTGTACTAGTACTCTCTTATATTTACATTACATTTTCTTTAATGTTGCCAAAGATTTTAGACAAAATAGGAAATATTTCTTATTTTTGTAGTGCTACTACAAAATAATTGGTTTAATAAATGACTGAGGTGAAATAGTAAGGTGAATTAGTATGTGACTGAACTTTAGTGAAATATATTATGAGGACCTTATATAGAAATTTCATTCTTAAAGTTATAACTATATACTGTGATTCTAATAAGCAAACATTACATTCCATTTTGGTCTCCAATTAATCTGTACAACATTTCCATCTTTTTCCCTCCATCAACCCCCAAAATATCTTTTTACAATTCTGTATTCTAGAACAAAGGATTTGCTATCTATCATACACATTCAACTCTCACTCCTATAAGGCTCTCTGGCTTAAAGCAAGAATGGGGCAGAGTAAAACAGATATTTTGAAGTATAAAAGTTCAAAATACCAAGGTCAAAATAATGAAGTGAGAAATTGCTAATTTTCAAGGAGTTATTAATTCAGTGAAAAGGTTATCTATTTCCTTGAGTTCCCTATAAAGTGACTTGAGCATAAAGAAACATAAACTCACAAACCCTCATCCATACAGTGTCCAAGAGTTATAAAAGCGATTCTTTGCTTGTTATATCAGAGAAATTTTCATGAAAGAGACAGTTATACTGTAAGGAAGAACAATATCCCAGATAGAACTGATGTACCATTTACTTTTACTTTGATAAGCTTTAGTATTTATTCATGTATTTAACAAGGTTGTTTTTTTATGGTATGCCAGAGACCGAGATATGTAAGTTTTGTTTCTTGGTTAAAAGAAATCAGTCCACAAAGTAAAAGCGTCAGGTCTTGGAAAAGGATGACAGAGCACCTAGTGGGGGCTATATTATTATATGGAAAACTGAGAAATGTTATGCATGCACAAACTATTGTATTTACTGTCAAATGTAAAACATTAATCCTCCAAAAAAGGGGGAAAAAAGAAGAAATCAGTCCAATACACTTCACATTATAGAAAAACAAATACTGTGCACCTAACAGTTCTTGGTTTAGGAAGAAGAAAATAAAATTACAAAAAGAATGTGAAGAATTAATGAGGTGAATCAAATTCCAGATATGTTATAAGTATCATTCATTTGTCAACCCTTATTATTAATGATTAGTATACTATAGTATACTAATTGCTTAAAAATATCATTCTTCTTCTAGAAAATTTGTTGAATTTTTTTTAAGCAATTAGTATACTAATCATTCTTCTTCGGCAAATGCTAGAAGAAGAATGATTAGTATACTAATTGCTTAAAAAATTCAACAAATTTTCACTTCCTAAACCAAATGTCAGCTCTTCTGTAAGAAATTCACAATCTAAATGAACCATTTATTTTAGTATGGATTATTTTCCTTTTATCAGGAAAGGTCTCTATAGGTTGTGCTGACATACAGTTCACATTAGCATGAATAGCTATCTAAGGGAAGGAGAGGGTGTGTGTGTGTGTGTGTGTGTGTGTATGTTATACATAATTGAAGAAGCAGGAATTTTGGAGTTAAAAGAGTTTAGGTACACATTTGCTTTATGTATTTATAGATTGTTTGGCATTGGGCTAGTATTTCTGACTTAGTTTACTCAACTGGAAAAATGAAAAAACAAGTGAAATATTATAAAGATGGCTAATAAATAGAAAAATGTACAGAATCTGCCCATGGTTGTGATTCTTTATCTTCAACTTCTGGGTATTGTATTTTAATACAATATATCATTGATGTCATAAAGAACAGAACTTCTTAAGATCTTCATCCATTAGAACTCAAAAGTACCTAAATGTATACTCCAGATTCCAAAAAACATTTTCTCGCCTATATTTTCTGAAACATAGTTTTATTCATCGACACATATTCTGACCTATAATCTTTCTAGATATTTCAAATTTTATTTATTATTAGATAGAGGCAGAGAGAAATTGAGAGGTGAGGGTGAGATACAGAGGGAGAGAGATAGACATCTGCAGCCCTGCTTCACCACTCATGAAGCTTTCTCTCTGCAGGTGGGGACCAATAGTTTGAACCCGGGTCCTTGCACACTGTAGTGTACACTTAACTAGGTGTACCACCGCCTGACCCCCAATCTTCCTAGATTTTGCAAGAGAATGTATGTGAAATGTGTTGTGAATTTTAAAACTCTGTAGAAATAGATGGTATTATAATTTACTTTTTGACAATAGTACATTAATTTTGTCCAGTTTGGTTTCAACAAACTATACATTTTCCTATCACAAATGTTATAAAAATTCCATTTTGCTATATGATTTTTTAAAAACTTTCTATAGAAATTTTCTCTTCTTCCTTTCCTTGAAAAGCTAAACAATTTTGCAGGATTTTCTTTCCTTCAAAATATTCTTTAGTGCATTGAATTTGGCAGGCTTTCCCCTTCAATTCTGTAATCCAAGTGTTGTCATATCGGTTTCATTTTCTTCTATCCTTATTTCCATTTTTTTTTCTAAATGTATTTTCTCTAACATTTCCTGAAGTGGTGAATCACTGATGGTCACTGTAGCAGCACAAACACATTTTGACTAGTTGATCCTCAAGTCAACAGCTTTGAGAGCTACTATTGAGAAGTTCTTCTTATACACTTATCCAAAGCTAACTATGGAAGATGTACTTCTTGTTTTTATTCTCCTTTTTAAATACTCCTTTCTAAAACTTGAGAATTTATTGCTCAAACTGCAGTTTCAAGCTATTCCTATAGGTATGTTTTCAAAGCTATAATGGCTTTTATATTAGATTAAGCAGACTGCCTGCAGAGTAGTGTATTTCCGTAGCTATCTCTGAACTCATCATGTAAAACCTGAACTTCATGGATTTTAATGGGAAATTATTATAGTGGAACCTTGCTAATTCATGTTAGTGATGGAGAGTCCTGTTTTAAATTGCCATATTCCTCTGTGGTAATTGAAGAAAAGCAAAGGAAAGAGAATCTAAAAGGATTCTGTTAATATGCTTTCCCTTTTCAGAATGGCTGCTTTTTCACAACATAAAACAAATGGACAGACAAAATCACTTTAAATTCTTATAAGTAAACACCTTATGGTTATCTCGGCAAACATATATAGAGTTATGCAACATAAATATACTTGCATGAAAGTAAGAAATAATTATTTTTCCTTTTCAAAGTAACATATTTTATTGTTCTAAAGTAAATGACAGTGAAGTTTAACAATCTGTCTTTGTTGTTATTATTTTTTTACCACCTCCATTCCCATTTTCCAAGTCATCATTTTCCTATGTCTTGTTCTTTACAACATAAACCCATCTGACCTGATTCTTTGTGAAAATGCTCTCAACTCAGCAGTCTCAGAAAAAAAAAATCCTTTTAAAATGTAATCCAGGAGTCACTTGGTCAAAACACTTCAATTTTTTCCAGCTCACACAATATAAATGTTTACGAATTTATACCAACATAGAAAGTCCTACATGGTAACTTGTATTCTTCTGTCCTTCACTTGATCTCCTACTCTTACCATCCTTCTTCACTTTAATAACATTAGCCTCCCTCCAACTTCTGGAATATTCTTAGCACTGTATCCCAGAATCTATGAAACTTGTTCTTTCTGCCTACTATGTTCTTCCCTTAAAATCTAAAAGATTTGTTCTTCAATCTCACTGTTATACATTTCTCAATGCCCTGTCCTATTATCATCCTATTTTACCACACCCTGTTTTTCTTTAACTTCCTAGAGTTTTGCTTATCTATACTACTATTACTTCAGGATTCAGCAGATATTTTCTGTACAAGGCCAAATGCAGGCTATATAGTCCTATGGCAATTTCTTTCCACTGATATTAATGCACAAAAACATTTACAGGCTAATGAAAGGACAGTTATGTATTCTAATAAGGTGTGCAAATGGATTATTTGACTCATAGAGCCTAGGTGGATAATCCTTGAATTAACAAATTATAAAGGCTAGAGGATATTTTAAAAAATTCTAATCTTTATTTATTGGATAGAGACAGCCATAAATCAAGAGGAAAGGAAGAGAAAAAGAGGGAGAAAGAGTAACAGCTGCAGCCCTGCTTCACTACTCACAAAGCTTTCCCCCTGTAGGTGGGAACCAGGGGCTTGAACCTGGGTCCTTGCGCATGGTTACATGTGTGTTCAACCAGGTGTACCACCACCTGGCCCCAGTTTAATTTTGTTTTTGTTGTTGCTATTGTTCTTATTGCCACTGGGGCTTCAATATTCCAGGGTAACATTTTTAAAAAGAGAAAGAGCTAGTACAATGAGGGCCAGGATTGAATCAGGGTTGTGTTCATGACAAAGTATGGTATCCATGTTAACTAACTTATTGGTCCAATTTTATTTACTTTGTCTGTCATTTATTTCTTGCCAGATTTTGAATGCAAATTCTATGAGGGCAAAGATTAAGTTCACTTCTCTAGTACCACTGTCATAGTGGAAACTGAAACATAGACAGTCAAATTGTTCAATAAGGCTTTTTTTTTTTTTTACCCATTTACATATATAGGTAGTGCCTAACTTTTCTTGAATGAGGACAGTTAAAGAGGAGAACTTCTCTTATAAAGACTAATGCTCCCATTTCTCTTGGAAAAATAACACAAGGACCATCTGCCACATTCACAATGATTAATAAAGAAAAGTGTTGCCAACAGTCTGTTTCCAGATCCCCACTGCCCCTGCAAATTCTTGCAATATGCCTGAACACTCCCTTCCAATTTCTTCTAAGCCAGAACATTTGCAACCCTATTATGTTTATGGACGCACTATGAAACTCATAGCTCTCCAGTATGTATAATCACATGGGTCTGCGGTGGGTCCATTGGGAAAATTCTACTAACTCAATAACTGTCTGGGATGAGGGAGCTGTAAAGGGTAATATATTCTTGCTTTCTTTCCTTTTCACACTTAACTTCTGAGAACATGACTTCACAAGTCTCTTAAAGTCAGGAAGGACCACTGAATCACACGATTGTTATTTTTATTACTGTCTCTTTATATTGTGTTCCTCGGCAGCCAATTCACATTCTTGGTGAAATAGATCTTTTGTACCACCTGATATTGTACTAGCATGCTGACAGATGACTGTTAGGATGCTTAATATTTAATTCCAGGAGGTCTTTGTCAGAACACAAAATGCTTCAGGAAATTATAAGTCAGATTTTCTGAGATCTATGTTAGCGTAGCTTCTTAGCCTCAGTGTCTAATTAAGATAGTTTGAAAAATCACTATATTTGAATTTCGATTTCATAAAATAATTACAGACTTACTAGAATTAACTATGTGCAAAACAGTGAAATTATTTTGCTGGGAAGGATAAATGCTCAAAGCTTACAAATGCAGATATTTTTTAAATTTTATATACTCATTTATTTTTTGAGAAAAAAAGATAAGATAAATAGAACACACAGAGCCTCACAGTACTATATCACCTATAATGCCAGAACCATGCATGCAAGACTACGTTCTAACCACGAAGCAACTCCCCTATCTTCAGTCTCATTCTCATAAAACTACAGAAGGATAGTTAGAACTGAAGTCTTTAGAGATTTAAATTTGTCTTCCATATTCAGATGGAGATACTAAGCTGTAAAAAGAATCAGCAATCTCCCAAACCATAATGCATTTCCTTGATTGGAAGTAGAGAATAGACAGACATGAGAAAACTGAAGATTACTTTTATAGAATAGTATATCTATAGTCAAATTAAAGTAATATAATTGGGTACCTAATGAAAACAAAAGTGAGAAGAGATTATAAAGAGGACAATCACTAGTCTGCAAACTGCTAAAATCTAAGAAATTACTCTATTTCTAGGAATCCTTAATTTTCATCTTACAATAGGAAATCAGATGATTACCTGTTAGTAGCAGAGTGGTCTTATTCAGGAGATGGGAGAAGCTGGGAGAGAGGTTAATATCTGTATAAGGAGAAGTCTCAGAGTAGTGCTGCAAATCACTGGCTCTGAAACTAATGTCCTGGCTATGAATCAAGATGTCAACACCTTAAAGCTATATAGATGGTAAGCCCTATGCCTTTGTTTTATTTTTCATATTTTTAAATTATTGCTATTTATTTATTGGATAGTGACAGCCAGAAGTTGGGAGGGAAGGGGGAGACAGAGATGGAGAAAGACAGAGAGACGCCTTCAGCCCTGCAGATGTGGTGCAGCAAAGTGTTCATGATCCAGATGCTACCAACCTAGCTCTCCCAGTTTCTGTCCCTGCACTGACCCCCAAAAAGTTATGTTTAAGATTCAGTTTTGTTCTCATTTCTGAAATGCCATTTTTTTGTACTGAATTTAAACAATTAGCATAAGATAACTTTGTTTCTTTCCTGCAATCACTTTTCATAGACCTGGATTTACAATCTATTATGTATATTTTTCTTTAACCTATTTTTATTATAATGCACTGAAGTAAGTCTACTGATATATTTGAATGTTTTATTCACCTGTACAGACTCAGCAGCTAGACAATAGTGAGTATGTCATTGTGTAACTAAATGAGAGAATCCTTGTTCTAATTATGTTTTACTCCATTACCGTGCACACACAGGATTTATATGTTTCATATAAAAACTCATGAAGTTTTCCCCCTGCAGGTAGGGGTTTGGGGGCTCAAACTCAGGTCCTTGTGCACTGTGACATGTATGCTCAACCAGGTGCGCCACCACCTGCCCCCAGTTCTATGTCTTTGTAAATGCATTTTTTTTTCTACTTACAAAGTGAGATAAGTAATAATGTTGACTTCCTGGACTCATTGTAAGAATTAATTGCAAGATAAGTAGAAAAGTACCTAATATACAATAAACACTATGCACTATTGTTGCAGTCTGATGAGTGGCAGACACAACTTATAGGAAAAGCTCACAGTGCTTATGTATTTTTCCACTAAGGGCATTTTCATGCCTTTATTGGAGAAACCAGGAAACACACACTGAAGTCCTATAAGTATTTTAAATATCTCAGACTAAAATCCAATTTCCTGGCTCCAAATACAGTAGCCTGCAAACTGTTTCTTTTCCATACTGTTCCTTAAATACCAACAAGAGCTAAAGAAATAAATCTGTCCCTATCTCCAGGCCAGACTTCATTAGCACAATCCAGTAAGTAATGAAAAAGAAATAACTTTGCTAAGAAATATGGCTAACCTTTATAAATAAAGGGATTATTGGGAAGCATAAAATGAAATTAATTTTGGATTATCATAGGAAAGACATGAGTAAATTAGTTATTAGGACATAATGAATCCACATTAATTCAAATTATTAATTGTCACTGTTTACATTTTTCTTTTTAACCATTTAAGGGTTTGGACTCAACAGAGTTCAGCAAGATAAGTTTAGTGACATGAAAAAATAAACTATGTTTTTAATAAAGTAAACTCTGGAAGCATTTTTTTGTTGAAACCCTGGATCCGTCCTCCTAGGAAATTAAGTTGGTCTTATATACAGAGGTGACAAGCTATAGTTGTAAGTCTGAAAAAGAGATATATAAAAAAGAAGTAGCTAGTAAGAGGCAAATGGGGGAATTAAACGTAGCTAGGAAGCTTTATACTCCCCCCACTAATTCTGTATTACAAAGCATACTATATTGGGGTTGAGGGAGGAAGATGGTTTTCCCATGATTGTAGATTTGCCATACTTCAGATCAACAACAAAAAAAACAAAAAAAAATTTGAGGACAAAAGCATGATTTTCAGGAATTTTAAGCTTTATTTAGGAAAAATTAGAACACACATGCTGGAGTATACTTGAGGGGAGAGAAAGAGAGAGAGAGAGAGAGAGAGAGAGAGAAAGGGTCTTGCATACATGTTGAAAATTCCAGATAGACAAAGAGTGATCATGCCCATATGTTGACTTTATGTACTTCTAAGGCCCCGCCTTCACTTACTTTCTAAACCACATCCACACTGGGTCATTACTCCCATACCTGGTGTAATATTTAACTCTTCTCCGTTGGCACTGGGAACATGTGTGCAGATGTGGTGCAGCAAAGTGTTCATGATCCAGATGCTACCAACCTAGCTCTCCCAGTTTCTGTCCCTGCACTGACCCCTAAAAAGTTATGTTTAAGATTCAGTTTTGTTCTCATTTCTGAAATGCCATTTTTTTGTACTGAATTTAAACAATTAGCATAAGATAACTTTGTTTCTTTCCTGCAATCACTTTTCATAGACCTGGATTTACAATCTATTATGTATATTTTTCTTTAACCTATTTTTATTATAATGCACTGAAGTAAGTCTACTGATACATTTGAATGTTTTATTCACCTGTACAGACTCAGCAGCTAGACAATAGTGAGTATGTCATATGCCCTCATTGTGTAGCTAAATGAGAGAATCCTTGTTCTAATTATGTTTTACTCCATTACCGTGCACACACAGGGTTTATATGTTTCAAAAGCAGAAGGATTATTCTAAATTAGGATAAAAAACCCATTATCTCCCAAACATCCTTTTTTAGGATGTATAACTTTGAATATGATACCTCTATTCACCAAAAAAAAAAAAAATCATTATATACTATACACAATGGACAATGTTCATTATTAACAGAATACTAAAATACCATTTTGGCATTTACTCTCTGCTATCAACTTAATATATGTTCTACTATTAGGTCATTATCTCAACACTTCTTTAAATACTGCATTTATTTTATTTTTAATGAGAGAGAGATACAGAGAGAAAGAACAGAGCAGTGCTTCAGCTCTGGTGGTGCTGGGATCAAACTTGGGACCTTAGAGCCTCAGGCATGTAAGTTTTTTGCATAATCATCATGTTGTCTACGTAGCCCTATCTCAATATTTTTCTTTAGAAAACATTTTTGTATTATTATTGTTATGGGCTTTCTGCCTGCATGAAGGAAGGAAGGAGATAAATCTACAGCACTGTTTCATGGTTCATGAAACCTCTCTCCTACAGTGGCTGACCAGGGGCAGGAGACTTAAATCTTCAAGCATGGTGACATGTGAGTTCTATTAGGTGTACTACCTCTCAGCTTAATAATTTTTAAAATTTATGTTTATTTATATATTTATTTATTATGAGAAACTAAAAGAGGAGGGAGGGAGGGAGAGAGAGACAGAGAGACACACACACACAGAATAATATTCAGCACTGACATTCAGTGGTTTGGACCTGGGGATTAAACCTGGGATCTTTCAGATCTCTGGCATGTCAGCCCTCTGTTCTAATAAGCGAAAATATTTCCCTGGTCTCTTCCAACAGCATTTCAAGATGTCATTTCTTTCCTTGTGGTTTTGCAGATGAGTGACACTCAACAAGATAAATAAATAGTCCAGTATTTGAGCTTTGATACTACTTCATATTTCTGACAATAAAAATTGCTCATCTGACATTAAATTATATTCTTTCCCCAGTTTCTCCCTCACTTAAGGTGGGCAATATGTACTGATGAGTTGCCCACACAGTTATCAGGCAGCTATAGTAACAAAAGGCCACCGGGCGTTATAAGCTCCATGACATAACCTCTTGACAGCACTGATGCTAAGTGATTTGTAATTATTGAATCTACAACTTATGCTTCTTGGAAGACAGAAGCTTGTCTTTCTTGATCACTGATATTCTCTCTAAAAGGGAAGCTTTATCTTATTCCTTGTTTTATCCCTGAGATTGTTGTTTCAGGGTCTACTTAAGCAGTGGCTAGGGTTGAATCATTATAAGGACAATGTATGTATAATTTACTGACTTTTACTACAGTTTGATTACACCTAAATATTAGAAGGTCATCAGAGGGATTTGGGCTGTAGCACAGCGGGTTAAGCGCAGGTGGCGCAAAGCACAAGGACCAGCATAAGGATCTCGGTTCGAACCCCGGCTCCCCACCTGCAGGGGAGTCGCTTCACAGGCGGTGAAGCAGGTCTGCAGGTGTCTATCTTTCTCTCCTCCTCTCTGTCTCCCCCTCCTCTCTCCATTTCTCTCTGTTCTATCCAACAACGACAACAA